>NC_133334.1:209574831-209921497 GCF_042186555.1 Aquarana catesbeiana | reverse complement strand
CTCCAGCTACAGATGGCAGCGCGGTTAGATGCAGCGGCTACTCTGGGTCCAAAAGACTGAGCTTTTATGTCTTTTAATGTTGTCTCTTTGTCTTCAAATAGTCTTACCTTATTACAAAGTCATCTGGAAACTACTTTAAAACATAACTATGATTGCCAAAGTCTTTTAGATATCGACCGTATACACAAACATCAACTTTCACCAGTGGTTATCAAGAAGCTACGAGACATCTTTTTACTGAAACCTGACCCCGAGACTGCAGTTTCGCCTACTGAAGCTTCCTGCACAAGGCAGTGACGCAAGCGGTGTGAGAGGAGATAGAAACGCGGTAAGCGCGGAGGTATACGAGCTAGGCTAAGGGCTAAACCCACAAGGCCGGCTCTTCCAACACTTATGCTCTCTAATGTTCGCCCGCTGGAAAATAAACTGGACCTAATTCAACTCAGACGGTCCACACAGCATGAGACAAGAGATTGTTGTGTGTTTATCTTCACTGAAACATGGCTAAATAACAACATCCCGGATTCCACCATTCAGCTACACGGGCTAACCTGCTACTGAGCGGATAGTGATTCATCACTGTCCGGTAAGACTCGCGGAGGTGGTCTGTGTGTGTATATCAACAAAGAATGGTGTAACAATGCTGTGGTGGTAACAAAACACTGCTCATCGCTGGTAGAGTTTATGTTTGTGAAGTGTCGACCATTCTATCTGCCGAGGGAGTTCACAGCCATTGTTATTGTCACGGTTTACATTCCCCGTGTGTAAATGCTAAGGACGCGCTTCGCAAACTTTACAGCTCTATCAGTTATTGCTGGTGACTTCAACCATGCAAACTTAAAGACCTTTTGCCGAAGTTCTACCAACATGTGAATTTTGCAACAAGGGGAAACAACATACTAGACTTTGTTTATACAACATAGAAAAATGGATACAAGCCTGAACACCGCCCCCACCTTGGGTATTCAGATCACATCTCTGTTATGCTAATTCCAGCATACAAGTGTATATTGTGTAGTGAAGTGGTGCTAATTTAGCACAAATTTTATATATATATATATATATATATATATATATATATATATAAAGGAATTTCTCAGATGCTCATGGCAAATATAAAGTTCAGTTCCAAAGTTAAAAATATAAATCAGAGTAGATAAGGGGGATAAGGACAGTTGAAAGAGTACAAATTAAAAATGTGACATGGTAAACATATCTTTCTGCAATCCTCCCCCAGTAGTGCTAGCCTCTCACCTTATAGATAGACCCCAACGGGTCTAATGGGGCACCAGTGAAGGATCAGCCTGTTGTTGAAGCTTTCCTCACAGCTTTCAAGGGATCACTGCAGCTTTTGTCCTGTCTCCACAGTCTTTTCCTAGAAGAAAGTTTTCTCCCAATCCTATAGGTGGGGCAACAGTAAACGACCAGCCTGTTGTTGAAGCTTTCCTCACAAGGTCCAAGGGATCGCTGTAACTTATTTTCCGGTCTCCAGGGTCCTTTCCTAGAAAAAGTTTCTCCCAATCCACAAGATAGAAAATAAAAAAGAAGGCTCTCCATAGAGTAGTAGGTTTAAAGGTTCAAAAGTAGCTTATTAAAAAAAATCTTAAAACTCCTTTACAATAATGGGGCGTACACACGTTCGGACTTTTCGGCTACAAAAGTCCGACGGACGCCGACGGACCAAATCCGGCGGACAATCCGATCGTGTGTGGGCTTCCCCGGACTTTCAGCAGACTTTTCCAATGGCAAATCTGACGGACTTTAGATTTGGAACTTGCTTCAAATCTTTACGTCGTAACTCTGCCGGACCCAGAAATCCACTCGTCTGTATGCTAGTCCGACAGACAAAAACCCACGCTAGGGCAGCTATTGGCTACTGGCTATCAACTTCCTTATTTTAGTCCGGTCGTACTTCATCACGTACGAATCCGTCGGACTTTTGTGTGATCATATGTAGGCAAGTCCGTTCCTTAGAAAGTCCGCCGCAAGTCCGCCAAAACTCCGTCGAAAGTTTGTCGGACGGGCTGTCGGACTTTTGTAGCCGAAAAGTCCGACCGTGTGTACGCCCCATAAAAATGGCAACAGCAGGCCAGGCAACAAAAAAACATGTCAAACACATCTGAGTTGAATTAAGTCCAGTTTATTTTCCAGCGAGCGAACATTAGAGAGCATAAGTGTTGGAAGAGCCGGCCTTGTGGGTTTAGCCCTTAGCCTAGCTCGTATACCTCCACGCTTACCGCGTTTCCGTCTCCTCTCACACCACTTGCGTCGCTGCCTTGTGCGGGAAGCTTCAGTAGGCGAAACTGCAGTCTCGGGATCAGTCTCTGAGTCACCTGATTTTTTTTTTTTTTTGGATGCTGATTACTCCTGGGAAACAATTTACTTTTAGTTTAGCTTTACTGGATTTCATTGCATTATTGCTCAGATATATATTATGGGATGCACCTTTTAGGACTCTGAACACTTTTATATGAGTTTATGTTTGCCATGAGCATCTGAGAAATTCCTTTATATATATCTATATATCTATATATATATATATATATATATATATATATATATATATATATATATATATATATATATATATATGTGTGTGTGTGTATATATATATATATATATATATATATATATATATATATATATAATTTAATTTTTTTTATGTGCTATATTAGCGCTACTTCACTACACGTTATACATTTTTAGAGGTGTTGGTTACACTATAGAAGTTTAGCTGCTTTTTTCATTTAGCACTTTATATGTATGCACTTTATTAATTGGCACCTTATTTGTATTGATACACTGTTGGTAGCGCATTAGTACTTTCCCATATCAGTTCCAGCATACAAACCGTTGCTTACACTTGCAAAACCGGTTCAAAAAGAAATCACAGTATGGCCAGACAATGCTACCCCAGTACTGCAGGACTGCTTTCAGCACACAGATTGGAACATGTTTAAAGAGGCAGCCACTTACAACTATCATACAGACTTACAAGAGTACACTGAAACAGTGACTACTTACATCAAAAAGTGCATAGATGATGTGACAGTGACCAAGATTATTACCACATGTGCCAACCAGAAGCAATGGATGACAGCAGAGGTTTGTGGGCTGCTAAAGACCAGAGATGAGGTATTCAGATCAGGAGATAAAATGTCTCTCAAAACAGCAAGAGCCAATCTGTCTCATGGCACCAAGAAGGCAAAACAACAATATGCTGAAAAAATTAATAAACACTTTAGCGACAGCAAAGACACACGGGCCCTGTGGCAAGCCATCCAGACCATCACTAACTACAAGCCCCTGCCATAGGCCAATGATAATGATACTTCTCTCCCGGATGCACTCAACCACTTTTATGCACGGTTTGAGATGCAGAACCACACACCTTCACAAAAACTGCTCATATCCCAAAACGAACGGGTGCTCTGCTTTTCTCCAGCCAGCGTAGGAAGACCCTGTTCAGGATCAACCGATGGAAGTCTACTGGCCCTGATGACATACCTGGACGTGTGCTGAGAGACTGTCCTGTACAGCTGACAGATGTCCTTACAGATATCTTTAACATTTCGCTGCGCCAGGCAGTTGTCCCTACGTGTCTTAAATCCACCATCATAATTCCAGTGCCAAAGAAGACACCTGTGTCCTGTTTGAATGACTATCGTCCTAAAGCACTAACTCCAATAATGATGAAGTGCTTTGAGAGGTTAGTCATGCATCACATTAAGTCCAGTCTTTCAAAAAAGCTGGACCCATATCAGTTTGCATACCATCCAAACCGTTCCACCCACGATGCAGTATCTTCTACTCTTCACTTGGCCCTTATCCACTTAGAACAGAAAGACTCTTTTGTTAGAATGCTGTTCATTGACTTTACCTCAGCATTTAATACAATAATTCCTCAGCAACTTATCACTAAATTGAACTCGCTGTGCCTCAACCTGCCCCTCTGTAATTGGATACTGGACTTTTTAATCAGAAGACCTCAGTCAGTCCGTGTTGGCTGCAGCACGTCGAGCACTACCACACTGAGCACAGGCGCCCCACAGGGATATGTGCTCAGCCCGCTGCTCTTCACACTGCTGACCCACGACTGTACTGCCAAGTCAGCTCCAACCATATCATCAAGTTTGCGGATGACACAACTGTGGTAGGTCTCAGCAACAATGATGAAACACTCTACAGAGAGGAAGTGGAACAACTGGTTAAATGGTGTAGTACAAACAACCTTTTCCTTAATGTAAGCAAAACAAAGGAGGTTGTGATGGATTTCAGGAGAAATTCTGTTGATCACTCCCCACTGACCATCGACGGCTTGACTGTGGAGAGAGTAAGCAGTATTAAATTCCTGGGAGTGCACATCTTAGAGGATCTTACCTGGACAACCAACATCACGTCACTAACCAAGAAGGCACAACAGTGCCTATATTTTCTCCTCCGCCTTAAAAAAGCCAGTCTCTCCCCACCCATCCTTACTACATGCTATAGGGGAACCTTTGAAAGCATGCTGACCAGCTGCATCATTGTCTGGTTTGGGAACTGCAGTTCTGCTGACCGCAAGACCCTGCAGCGGCTAGTGAAGACGGCTGAAAAGATAATTGGTGTATCTCTCCCCTCCATCCTGGACATTTTCCATACACGATGCTCCAGAAAAGCTAACAGTATCATGAGAGATCCTACTCATCCCTCCTACAGTCTCTTTCAGCTCTTGCCATCAGGTAGAAGGTACCGGAGTATCAAAACGAGGACTGTCAGACTGTCCAACAGTTTTTTCCCCCAGGCTGTGAGAGCCTTCAACTCCAATACTCTTTGAGACCTCTTCTATTGCTATATATTGTGATCAAGAACGTCTCACGTCCCCTCCTTTTTACACTTGAATATGCACTAGACACTTTTATAAACACTTGCTCTTACAAAGACTTTTGGAAACATATAGTATATGTACAGTTACGTAGTTCCCAGATGTGTATTCCTCACTGTGTTTTTATTCTTTGTACATCTAGTTATAATTGTTTAATTTGTATGTAGCACAATATAAGATACGCCATTTTGTTCTACTGTATGTTCTTACGTGTAGTGGAATGACAATAAGGCTTGTTTGACATGAGGCACTTGGCAGCAGAAGAGGAGCGTGCGGGAATGTCAAATACCCTTTTAAAGGAGGCCACAAACTCAGGTTAGCTTAAGACAACAGGTTTTTGCATCTCCCATAGAGGGTTTGCCCAGGCTAAGGCTCTCTCAGAAAGCAAAGATATCACAAAACCTACTTTGCTTCTGTACGTGGGAAACGCCTGGGGCAGCATCTCAAAGTAAATCTCAACCTGGTTGAGAAACCCTCTGCATTGAACTGGATCGTACCCAAATCGCTGGGGAACCGAAGCGGAACCAGACATACCTCTTATAGAGGTAATACTTGAGGCGGGTGACTGCACAGAGACTGGCGCAGCAGCAGGGAATTCAGGTTGTACCGGAGCAGCCACAGTGGGAGTTTCCAGGTGAGCTGTGCGACTCAGGAGCATTTGTAACAATATGCGGTGATCTTGCTCATCCAATCTTGAAAAAATACTACCAACAAGTGGATTGACTGTATCTTCTGAATTCATGGCCTTCGCCTACTATCAGGAACCATGAATCAGACCGAGACAGAAGTATAGTTAAATCACACTTGTTTAATAATAATAATAAGGTAAACAGAGTAAACGTAGTCAAAACAAGCCAGAGTTCAGTAACCCGGATCGGTTAGTCAGCCAAGCAAATGTCAGAGAGCCAGAGATAAACGTAGTAGTACAGCAAGCAGGATCAGGAGCCAGAAGGAACGTCAGCCGAGCAAGTCTTCAACAGGAATGCAGGAGAAAATCTCTGTGATGTTGACAAAGGCGAAGGCAGAGATCAAGTGAGCTGGACGGCTTTAAGTAGGCAGGACTAACGAGCAGAATCAACAACAGCTGGGTAACTGTGGAGAGAGATGGGAGCTGGCAATTAGCCGACAGCTGAGCGGTCAGCTCATAGAAGTAAGGGCTGAGCCCAGCCCTGACACACAGTCCCTGGTGTCAGCATGTGTGTCTCTCCTCACTCTGGCACCACAGTCCCTTCCCCTCACACACTCCTCCGCTGTTCACTGTTAAGTGTCACTGTGTCCCAGCAAAGGACTTTTTGAGCCTTGGTATCTCCCTCTCTTTTAAGCAATCTCCTCTCCTCTGTCTCCTGTCAGCACTCTCTCTCTCTTTTACCACAGTACTTCCCTCTCTTCTGTCCCCTTAGCACTACCTGAAACTCAACTTTTTCCCAGTGTTCTTTCTCTCTCTCGGTTTTCCTGCAAGGACCAGTCAGCATCTCTCTGTCTCCATCTTGTGGCCAAAAAGGAGAAATTGCATTACAACATGCCTGCTACATATGTGTTATATATTGCCTTATTAAAATATGTTTACTATTAATCATCCTAATAAAGTGATACTGTGCCTCCATAGTCATAAATTATTGTGTACAGCAGTGTGTCCAACAGAAGTTGGTTTAACGACCATTTTTTGTCAAAGGGACATGCTGGAGTACCAGCACTACTTAAAGCCCAGTTAACACACTGCACGTTTTTTCTTTCAACCCATTTAACGAAAAAAAAAAAAATGAAATGTGTACCAGGCTTTATGTAGTCAGAATTCAGAGGAGCACAATACAAATTAATGAGTGTAGTAATAATAAAAAATGCTGGAAGGAGAGCCCTGTCATGTGATCTGTCAAAGCACACAACCAGCTGTCACATACCTGTATGAGTAGCTTGAGATGATGAGGTAGGCCTCTCATATAATTCCCATCCGAGTACTCCTGGAAGTTGGGACAGGGGCTGCTTGGGCAATGGAAGGGCACTGATGTAAGCAAGCTTGAACTGAAGTCTTAAAGTGATACTAAAGTCTTGTTTTTTTCTTTAACCACTTTAGCCCCGGAAGGATTTTCCCCCTTCCCGACCAGGCCATTTTTTGTGATGCGGCACTATATCGCGCGACATGGTACCCAAACAAAATTGACGTCCTTTTTTTCCCACAAATAGAGCTTTCTTTTGGTGGTTTTTGATCACCTCTGCGGTCTTTATTTTTTGCGCTATAAACAACAAAAAAAAGACAATTTTGAAAAAAAAAACAATGTTTTTTGGTTTTTGCTAAAATAAATATGCAAAAACATTTAAAAAAACAAAAAACAAAATTCTTCATCAGTTTAGGCTGATATTTATTGTACATACTTTTGGTAAAAAAAAAAATCGCAATAACTTTTGTGCAAACCAATCAATATACGATTTTTTTTTTACCAAAAATATGTAGAATATATATCGGCCTAAACTGATGAAGAATTTTGTTTTTTATTTTTAAATGTTTTAGGATATTTATTTTAGCAAAAACTAAAAAATATTGTTTGTTGCATCTACAAAATAGGGGATAGATTTATGGCATTATTATTTTTTTTTTTTACTAGTAATGACGGCGATCAGCGATTTTTATCAGGACTGCGACATTGTGGCGGACAGATCGGCCACTTTTGCCACTTTTTTGGGACCATTGGTATTTATACAGCGATCAGAGCTAAAAATAGCCGCTGATTACTGTATAAATGTCACTGACAGGGAAGGGGTTAACACTAGGGGGTGATCAAGGGGTTAAATGTGTTCCATCAGTGTTCTAACTGTGGGGTGATGGGAGTGACTAGAGGAGGTGACATATCACTGTTCCTAACTAATAGGAACACACACAATCTGTCTCTCCTCTCCTGACCGAAGGAGGATTTGTGTGTTTACTCACATAGATCCTCGTTATGTCTCTTGTGCCCACGATCGCGGGTGGCTGCCGATCATCGTGACCTCCGGCCACGTGCATTGGGTCCCCCCCGCCGTGCAGCGCATGTGCATGCCTGCTAAGGCTCTTAAAGGAGCCGACGTACCTGTACGTCGTTTTGGCAGGGCTGTCAACCTGCTGACCTATATGTACATGTGCAGGTCAGGAAGTGGTTAAAAATAACAAAAATATGTTATACTTAACTAAATTGAAGATAATGATGCGCTAAAGTGTGTTAGATGTGCCCCTATTGTGACACAAAAATGTTGTGCATATATAAAAATGTTCATAGAAATGTATACCACACTAAATATTGTGAAATAAATTAAATAAACATAATCGCATAAAGCTGATAAGTATTATGTGCATAAGCAAACAATACAAGTTACACATATAATATCAATCCAATGAAACCACATTTGCTTTAGATATACATCATAGGTGCAAACGGATACCAGAAAGTGCCATGTGCCAAACAAACTGCAAAGTGCTTAGTGCCACACATTCATGTACATAATAGTCCTTATTGAACTACATAAATATAATGAGCATATAAATAAAAGTCCTGCACATAAATAATGAAAGTGCTTATGTGTGATCTTCAATGGTGGTATATTCAAACGTGCTTATATATCTCCACGTGCCACAGGTCATGCAATGGTGCAATATAAGGGAACCACCCAAGGTAATGCGCTGACCTCAGAGTATGTGACTAAGTTGCTAAACAAAGTCAGAAAACGCTTTTGAGCCACCCGGGGCTCTGTGCGGATCACAGGATCACAGGCTCCAGCACGGGAAAAATCAATGGATAAGAAGAAAGAACCATATAGTGTAATAACGTTTTACATTTTTTATTCCAAAATCAGATAAAACACTCCCCCGAATGGGGTACTCACATTCTCAGGGTGCGCCAGTGCACCACTCTAAAACAAGCATGTGGATAGGTAAAACAGTGAGGATATGGCGTCCGTCCCAACACTGACAGCTACCGCTGCCTACCGCTCAATCCTGGCCCCTCCCCTACGCATCTTCGACACAGGGCATACGTGTCATCATCAGGGGGAATGTAATTGGAAGGTTGCTCTATCATTTAAATACAGTGCCGGCGGCCATCTTGCCGTGGTCCACGGACACGCAAGTGATGGGCTACAGGTAAAAACATTAATCATGTTCAGAGACAGCTTCTAGCTGGCCAAAACTATGTTAATCAATAAATAAAATATATATCTCAGTATCCAGCTCATAAACGAAGAAAAGATGTGGTAAATCTAAAGATGCATAAGACCAGTAACTGATTATCCAGGTTGGAGGTTAATAGACGCTGCACCGTATCCACCAATGATACATGCTACATGATATTCAATTGCGTATATACATCAAAGGAATACAAATTAATTGCTAACAACATATTAATCCAGCTATCTAAGTAATTGCTAGTGAATTAATCCCTCTCTCCATACATCTAAGTGAGTACTAGTAAATAAATCCCTCTCTCCACACATCATGTCCACCAATGTCATCATGTGTATGGGGGAGGATGAATGAATTGCCCAATCTTTATTTAATAAAATTAAAATTATATATACATATAATAAATACATATATATATATAAATTAACAAATCACGATCGCGGGTGGCTGCCAATCATCGTGACCTCCGGCCACGTGCATTGGGTCCTCCCCGCCGTGCAGCGCGTGTGCATGCCTGCTAAGGCTCTTAAAGGAGCCGACATACCTGTACATCGTTTTGCGCAGGGCTGCCAATCTGCTGACCTATATGTACATGTGCAGGTCAGGAAGTGGTTAAAAATAATAAAAAGATGTTATATTTAACTGCTCTGTGAAATGGTTTTGCACAGAGCAGCCCCAATTCCCTGTTTCTCGGGTCTCTGTTTGGTGCTCCTGGCTCCTTCCTCCTGCCAAGTGCCGCCACAACAAGCAGCTTGCTATGGGGGCACCCGAGCTGAGCTATAGCTCCATGTGTCCATTTAGACACGGAGCTGTGGTTCAAGCCCCACTCCCCCTCTCTCCTGATTGGCTGACTGACTTTGACAGCAGCGGGAGCCAATGGAGCTGCTGCTTTGTCTCAGCCAATCAGGAGGCAGACGACTGAGGCACTCATGCACATCGCTGGAGAGAGATGGGGCTCAGGTAAGTGTTACGGGGGCTGCTGCACACAGAAGGTATGTTTATCTTAATGCATAGAATGCAATAAGAATGCAAAAAAAACCTTCTGCCATTGCAACCACTTTAAACTTGGGAGCGCTGGTGTCAGCTGAGAAGCACAGTGATGAGGGCACCTGGAATTCACCAAGCCCAGTAGAGAGCAAACTGGGTAACAAGCCGAGTTTTGGTAACAGTTGAGAAGGAAGGTACCAAATCACAAGCAGGATCAAGGTCAAGGACAAGCAGAGGTTGGCAACTTGTAGGCAGCAAGGTACAAAATCATCAGGCAAAAATCTTGGTTAAGAGTCCAGGTTGAGGTAGGTAACAAAGGTAGGCACAATATAGACAATCAATGGCAATTTAGAAGCAAGTCAGAGGAAAACCTGGTCAATAATAGGGTCAGACAGATTCAGGATCAAGGATAACAGGAGTTTATTGCTCAGAGCATTAAAAAGTCCCCAGCATAGGGCTCTGCATGGCTGTGGTAAGTGGGAAGCTCTGTGCACAGCCTGGGTTAGACAAGCCGCTGGAGCACAGCTACGGCTTATGTGAACTCCTTGCACAGCAGCATAGAATGTGCTGTAGCCCAGCTGTCTCTGCCTCAACCACACATCTCTCTCCCCTGTCCTGTATGATGCCCTGAGGAAAGACGGGAGGGTACACGCCCCACAATAAGTAGCTCTCACCTCCCACTGTTCACATGCAGCTCCAAAATCAGTCATAAACCACATCACTTCACCCAGCTCAATCCTTCCCATACAACCTTGGGCACAGAGCCTCCATTAAGAAAAGGTAGCATGCAAAGACTATGATAGTCCAATGATAATAGGGAAGGGGTGGCCACAGGGGTTAGGTGGTGTAGCTTTTTGAGAAAGGACAAGATTGCCTTGCCCTAGTCACTGACAACCCACACCACGCCACTGCCAGCCGCTATCATCTTCTCCCCAGGCTACTGCAGTTGTTGGGTTTTTGCCCTCTTGATTGGCTGGTGCGGGATGCCATCATCCTGCACATGCACACAGGGGTCAGTTATTCCAGCGCAGAATGTGCTGGGAATGCATGCTGAGCTGCGCATGCGTTGCTCACAGAAGACTGTGAGCAGGCAGGCAAGTGTTATTGCAGGAGAGACATAGCATGTCTCTTCTGAAATAAACAGCTGCCTGCTCACAGTTTTTTAGTTTAGTTCTGCATTAAGTTACTTTAAAAACATACATGAACAAAACTGACTAGGAGTGCCCAAAGTTTTTCATAAGATTACATATCTAATAAAAACCTTCCAAACACAGTAGGACTGAGAAATGTATATTTTATAAATTCCTTCATGGATCCCATAACACATGCAGATTTATAAGGAATGTTTATTTGATAACGAATAAAGAATTTCATATGGTTCTAATTAAGCTGTCAGTCAACAAGCATGGATTCTACTCCGTGAATCATAATTGGAATTCCTTGATTCACTGTATTTGGAATTTATAGACAGTAATCCATTTAACGGGAGTTTATAACATGTAAAGGATTTCGTATTATTCTTATTTAAGGATAAGTTACCAGCACAGATTCCAACTAAGTAATCTTAGGGTCAAGTCTCTTCAGTTATTAATATAAAATAAAACAAAACAAACGTTAATTTTTAAATTCTTTATTAGAAGATCCATTATAAGAGATCTAAGGATTCCAAGGGGGATAACGTTATTAGAAGATGTTTACCTTTTTCTCTTTTTGTTTTATAGCATAAGAGTGCTAGTTCCCATGAAACAGAAATGTGCATATTAGAAAACTCCCTTTCATCCCGGTGGTCCAAGGAAAGAAATATGTCCTTCTTTTACTATTATTTGAATGTGTGAAAATTAATAATAACTACAGTATAAGAGGGCACCAATGAGAACAAAAAAATCGATATCCCTAATGACCTAATTTGAATCAATTAAGAAGCAAATTACTTACTTATATGGTATCTTCATTCAGGGTTCCTCAGTAAGGCTAAGTAGGCCAATCAACATAAAAGTAGGTCTGCAAAAACATGTTAAATCTCAAAAACCTTCCCTTCCAGCAACCCTACCCTTCCTTCTGGCAATCAGTAACTTAGCAAAATTAATTTTATGGCATTGTAAGAGGGGATTATTTGTTTCTCTTGTATTTGTGCGTGTGTGTGTGTGTGTGTAGGGGTGGGAGTGATGCTAGGCTGGAGGGGTAGCACCTGTATGGTAAAGTGGGACAGTTTGCAAGCCCAAAAAGCCATTAAACAATTTGTTATACATACAGTCGATGAAAAGTTTAAAAACAAACCTTGACCAACTTGTTCAGTGGCTTACTGGCATCTTTTCAAAGAAGTTAGTTTCTTTTCAGATGTTTAAAAAATTGTTTAAACAAAGCAGAGAAGAAGGCGCTTCTGAGTGCAGTAATAAAACACTTTAATGACAAGGAAAGGTTAAAAACACTTACAAGATGGAAGTGAAAAACAGGCATGTCAATGAATCCATAACGTCCAGCGGGATGCCTCCTGGGGATACAGGCTCTAATCTACTCTGGGGCTGCAGGCCTGTTCATTAATGCTGCCTTTGTATCAAAGCACTCGATTCCACTGCAGCTGCATGACGGTTCCGTTGTCCATGGCCGTAGGGGCTCTTCACCATGAGATAATCCCATTCCAAGTGATTTCCTCTCCTAAGTTTCTGTTGGTTATTGGTTATCCTTGGTTACAGAGGCACACCCCCTCTTTTGATTGGCTCCATGCTGAGGTTCTCTCCTGGTCACCACAATGCAGTGAAACATGCTTCCGGAAGGTAGCCAAGGTCTTGTGTACATCTTCACTCTCCTCCTTGCCAGAGGAGTATCGTTATTTTAGGGATGTCTTTGACAAAGGTCAAGCCGATAGTTTGCCTCCCCACCGGCCTAATGATTGTGCAATTGACCTTCAACCTGGTGCCACTCCCCCTCGTGGTTACCTCTTGGAGGATATGGAGGAGGCCATGAAGGAGTATGTTGCAGACGCACTTTCTCTGGGTTTCATCCGCAAATCCTCGTCTCCTGATGATGCTGGTTTCTTCTTTGTGAAGAGGAGGAGCAGTGAACTGAGACCTTGTATTGATTCTAGGGGTCTCAATCGTTTCGCGATTAAGAATGCCTACCCGATCCCGTTGATTACAGAATTTTTGACCGCCTCAAGGGACAACGGTTTTCACTAAGCTTGATCTGAGAGGAGCTTACAATCTCGTGAGGATTAAGGAGGGCGACGAGTGGAAAACTGCGTTTAATACCAGAACAGGCCATTATGAGTATCTCGTAATGCCTTTTGGCCTTTGTAATGCCCCGGCAGTTTTCTAGGAATTTATTAATGATGTCCTCTGAGATTTGTTGCAGTTATGTGTGGTGGTTTATCTCGATGATATCCTCATATTTTCCAAGTCCCTGGAGAGCCACCACACAGATGTTGTGTGCTTCAGAAATTAAGAGAGAACAATCTCTATTGTAAACTGGAGAAGTGTGAGTTCCATCGGGGACAGGTAAATTCCTGGGCATTGTCATTTCCACTGCTGGTTTTTCGATGGACACAGAGAAACTTTCGGCAGTCCTACAATGGCCTCGACCCATGGGGTTACGTCCTCTGCATTTCCTGGGTTTTGCCAACTATTATCGGAAGTTTATTCGTAACGTCTCGTCTCTGGTCAAGCCCCTGACCGATATGACCAGAAAGAACGGTAACCACAGAGTTGGTCTCCGGAGTCCATTAAGTCCTTTGAAAGTCTCAAGGCTGCCTTTGTTTCTGCTCCTGTGTTGGTACATCCTGATCCTATGTTACCTTTTATCCTTGAGGTTGATGCTTCTGAGACTGGTGTTGGCGTCCTTCTGTCTCAACGTCCTACCTCTGAGAGTGCTATGCATCCTTGTGGCTACTTTTCCAAGAAATTGTCACCTGCCGAGTGCAATTACGAGATTGGTGACAGAGAGCTGTTGGCAATCATTTTAGCCCTGAAAGAATGGAGACATCTCCTCGAAGGTACCACTGTGCCGGTTCTCATTCTTACTGACCATAAGAATCTCACATTCTTGTCTGAGGCTAAGCGCCTCTCTCCGAGAAGGGCGCGATGGGCTCTTTTTTTGTCAAGTTTCAATTACATTGTCTCATTCTTACCTGGTACTAAGAATGTAAGGGCTGACGCCTTGTCACGACAATTTTCCTCCACTTCCAAGTTGGAGTTGGTTCAGGTTCCTATGAATCCTCCTGATCGTATTCTGGCTATGGTTCGCACCAGTCTTACTTCTCCTTTGGGTGACAGGTCGATGCTCCTCCTGAGAAACCTTGTGACCGCTGCTTTGTCCCAGACTGCCATGCTCCAGACATACCATTCTCCCAAGGCAGCTGGCCACCCTGGTTAGAATCAACTCGTTTGGGCCATTTCCCAACAATTCTGGTGGCCTAGTCTATGTGCTGATGTAATGCCTTCGTAGCTGCCTGTTTCGTGTATGCTCAGAGTCAGACTTCACGACACCTTCCAGTGGGCCTCCTACAACCCACACCCAATGGAGAGAAGCCCTGGACCCACCTGTTTATGGATTTCATTGTGGAGTTGCCCAACTCCCAAGGCAACACAGTTATCCTTATGGTGGTTGACCGGTTCCTAAAGATGTATTCCACTTAAGAAGTTGCCCACTTCTAAGGAACTGGCTTCCATTTTTGCTCTGGAGATCTTTCGCTTACATGGGCTACCCAAGATGATTGTCTTGGACAGGGGTAGTCAGTTTGTGTCCCGGTTCTGGAGAGCCTTTTGTGCACAGCTGGGAATTCAGCTTGCTTTTTCCTTTGCGTATCACCCACAGTCTAATGGGGCCGCAGAATGAGCCAATCAGTCCTTGGAGCAATTCCTAAGTTGCTATATTTCTGACCATCACAACAACTGGTCAGACCTATTACCATAAGCAGAGTTTGTTCACAACAGTACCTTAAATTCTGCTTCCCGATTGTCTCCGTTTATGGAGAATTATGGTTTCCAACCTTCCATGTTGCCTGACTCGTTTATTCCGCAGAGTATTCTTGCGCTAGAGGAGCATCTCCGTGGTCTTCGTTCCACTTGGGCACAAGTCCAGGAGACTTTGCGTCATGCTAATGATAGGTACAGACTCCATGCTGACCTACCAGGTTGGGGACAGGGTCTGGCTGTCATCTTGCAACCTCCGACTTCATGTTCCCTCACTGAAGTTCGCTCCTCGGTTTATGTGCCTTTCTGTATCCTTGACAGGAATAACTCAGTGGCTTACGCGTTGGACCTTCCTCCTAGTATGCGCATCTCAAATGTATTTCATGTCTCCTTATTGAAACCGTTGGTCTGCAACCGCTTTACCACCTCAGTGCCACGTTCTCACCCTATGCAGGTTGAGAACCATGAGGAGCATGAGGTGAAATCCATTGTTGACTCCCATAGGTTCCGTGGGCGCATACAGTACCTGGTGCATTGGAAGGGGTACGGTCCGGAGGAACGCTCCTGGGTCTCATCCTCGGACGTACATGCTCCTGCCCTCCTCCGTGATTTCCATAGATGTTTTCCCCTCAAGCCCGGTGGTCCTCCGAGAGGGAGGGGTCATTGAGGAGGGGGGTACTGTCAGGGCTGGCTCAGCCCTTCCTTCTCTGAGCAGGCCACTCAGCTGTCGGCTAATTGCCAGCTCTCATCTCTCTCCACAGTTAACCAGCTGTTGTGGATCTGCTTGTCAGTCCCGCCTACTTAAAGATCTCCAGCTTTATTCCTGCCTTCGCCTTGGTCACATCACAAGAAACCATCTCCTGCGTTCCTGTTTAAGACTGGCTTTGCTGACATCCCTTCTGGCTCCTTATCCTGCTTGCTGTTCCTCTACTTGGATCCCTGACTTCTGGCCTGGCTGATTACCTGATCTGGTTACTGAACTCTGGCTTGGCTGACTACCTGATCCGGGTACTGGACACTGGCTATGCTTTGACTACGCTTACTCTATTTACCTTTTTATTTTTATTAATAAACAAGTGTGATTTTACTGTACTTCTGTCTCGGTCTGGTTCATGGTTTCTGACAGGCGTGCAGTAAAGAAAGAGCAACTGATAAGAGGAGGGGGTTTTCCTGAGGAAAGGGTGGGGGACAGGGAGAGGTTCCGTGTGGTCCAACCCATTGCATAGCACAGAGATGGGCCATCCAAACCATCCAATTGAGAGTAAAGGATAGCCAAGGTTTAAATGATCATGATGTAGGTTATTCATGGTTCCCAAATTTTCAAGAATTTGGCATGGGTATCTGTAAGCAGCAAAGCTGAGGAACAGTTGGCGCCAGGCAGCACTAATCCTTAGCAATGGCCCAGTTTAAATAGCCGCTTGGCTCCAACATCTGTTACAGGTGCACGTTATTGCCGACATGCACGGGTATGCGTAACTGCACATTTGCGCACACGGAAATGCTCGTGTGAATGTGTATTTGCCAGTGTCCAATTCCTGCGAGCACAAAAGGGAACATGTATTAGCATGTGCACAGAAGTCATTTCAGAGGAGTTATCTTGTCTATTGGCATGCCCTTCCTTACAGTAAGACATTTAAAAATCTGTCTTTTTCTCTATTTATTTATTTTTGTACGAAAATTCAGTTGTGTTTTAAAAAATGAGCACAATGCAGTTTGTAATGTTTCTCCTTTTTTACAGAATTCAGTCGCTAATAACAGATATGAAACTGGCAGCACCTATTAGATTCTAGGATATATATTTTACATTTGAAATGAAAAAAAAATTGGTTGTGAAATGCTTATCACTGGATGTTTTTAAGTGAGTACAAAAATTAATTTAGTTCAATTAAAGCCTGGTAGGTTGTATTTGCATGTGTTAACCTATACATTTCAAAATGCGGCTTCAACCCTGTATTCACTGGTTATTTGTGGAATTGCTGAGAGTGGAATGGCTATTTAAATGTAAATGACCTTCCTATTTATAAGCATATGTTCTTTGTATGACAGCTCTAGCTCAAGGGCATGTACACAAAACATACTGTATACATTGAACTTTGTCTTATCACCTTTCTCACTCAGAATAAACAGGGAATATGCCTGCTTGTAAAATGTGAGGTTTAAATAGCCTAAAAAAAGTATATTAAGGCAGGTCATAGATGGTGTGAATTTCTTTCCTGCAACCTGCAGAAATTAGCACAATTCCCCCATCAATGCAGACAGTGCTGACAGGGGAATCCCTCCTGCCGAGACATTGTATTCTCCCGACAGGGGGTGGGGCAGAGGAAGCCGATAATTATTGCTAAAAACAAGGTGGTAGTAACTGTAAGCGCGGGTACATAAGTGCGCACACTGACTGAAATGTTTCACTAAATAAGCAATAAGTCCATAAATAGTTCAAGGGTTAATTGTGGCAGATCAATGGCGGCTGCTGTCCTCAGAGAGCTGGCTCTGTGTTTAGACAATAAGAAGGTAGGCTTCCTTCTCTACCTTCTTCTTGCAATAATTATTGCTAGTGGCTATAACCACCAAAATCGCAAGTAAATCTGACAAGCTGGTTGTACCCAAGTTGATCGATCAAATTGGTACATGCCCATACACGGTTTAAATCTTGCTGAAATTCAGCTGAACCGGACGACATTCAAACCGTCTATGGTCGGCCTAATTTGTAATTACAAAATGTAAGGAATTTGATCATTTATTTTAAAAAACACAAAGAATATATGCTGCCTTAGGACTCATTCACATGAGCTGTGTAACATCGAAGAGTGTATGGAGGAAGCAATACTGGAACTATTCACTCCCATGTGGGGATATATGTGTTTGTTACCTCATTTTGGCAGCGAGGTCATTGCTGTAAGTTGAGCAGTTTGGAGTATCACATGAGTGTTCACTGTACTTCTTAAGCCTGGTACACACCACTAGTTTTTTTTTTTTCTTCAATTAAGGGGGATGAACGAAAAAACCTCACGTCCCCACCCCGCCAGAAAACATCCGGTCAGTGCTCTCAGCCATTGGCCGGCTTCTGTCAGACCAGCTGCCATACACATGGGCCAAATATCAGCCATTTTTTTATTGAACCGGCCAATGTTGCTCGACATTCAGCCCATGTGTACTAGGCTTTAGAGTGGGATCACTGAGCGAGGATTTGCCATCACTGTCTGCACTTCTGATTGGGACTGAATTATTGTATGCTATAAAACCATTTGGTGTAGCTTTCACCAATTTACTGTGAATTTGGACTTTCATGCTGTGTATTGCACTTTGTGTTTATGTGTCTTTTCACAGAGTATCTGCACATTATAGATGTTTTATTAAGTATTTTAGATTCACAGTTAATTTGTGTATTGCTGGTAGCGCTGCACCGTTTTGTTGTTCTTAGTGCAGTTCTTATTTAAGGTGGAGTGATATCACCTTTAATGTTAGCTGTCTGCCATTTTTTCTAGTATTTTCTCATAATTTTATGGGGGTGTGCAAAATGAATTTTTTGTCATTTTGTCATGTTGGTTGAAGGGGGAAGCTGGACACTGGAGATCTCATCACAAATTATATCAATCTTGTGTAGCACCCTGATGTTTAGGCTTGGTTGCTAGTAAAAAATGTTGCCAAGTGCTAGTTGCTTTTGCCAATTGATAGAAGGTCAATTGATTTCACCCTAATTCTCAAATTGCTGCACTTCTCTCTTCTGTCACTAGATGGCCAGGTATCTGGTGGCATTAGATAAGACAAGAGCATTCCAAGGACAGATTAGGAATAAATGAGATGTCTCAGCCAATGGGCAGGGATTTTCTTAGGTACCTTGGTCGGGTGATTGGGGTTCTGTGCCACCTGGAAGGCTGTCTGGGTGGGCGTGTGTTGTGCTGCCCCAGGCTGCTAGGCCAGAGCCTGAGGCCTATCCCGGGGACATCTGGCTGCTAGGCTGTTTGAGGGCATATCCAGAAGCAAGAGAGCAGCATAGGGTTGGGATTGCGGCTTGCAGTCAAACCAGAAGTGCCGGCTCTGCCGGCCAGAGAACCTGTCGTGGTCCGAGGTAGAGGGGAAGCTGTGGCCAATAAGGGACCATCCACCTTACTACCAGAGACCACTGTAAGTAACGGAAGCAAGTACCAGAGCAGTATTCTCACCAACCGGGGACAGTGAAGAATTGGGAAACTTTAGCAGATGTCAAGCCAGGGACCCAGCCAGTGGAGGTGACACTTGCAGAGCAATGTTGTGTCCCAAGCCAGGGACCAAGCAGGCTAGTGGGGTGACGCCTGAGGAGTATCTGAGTGCCAAGCTAGGGACCCAGCAGGGGCGCAGGGGTGACGCTTGAGGAAGATACTGAATTAGAAGATTTGAAGAGCTCAGGGGATCCAGTGGCAGTGGATCAGCAAGTCTAGTGAAAGACTCAGTTGAGTGAAGATCTACAATAGGAGATTGTAGAAGTTATGGAGTTCATTACAACCTTTGTTAGAAACTGTTTCAAGATTGTTGCCATAGAAAACAGCGGTCCTACTCATGCAGATGTGGTGTCTTGCTGGATGCCTTTCCCTGCCTGGCTGTCTACCTATAGAAGTCTCAGAGTCTGCTAAATTAACATTGAAACTACTAAAGGGTGTCTTGGCCCTAAACCTCTCTCCCACCGTTCTATTTAAGAGGCAATAAATCTCTTTGCATTCAAGAAGTGTCTGGCGCCCATGAATCTATCTTACATTACACCCACCATGCCCTGTAACCCACTCTACACAGAAGGATGTCACCTGTCCCTAACTCTGGAGGTCACCATCAGGCCTGGGGAGGCTGGGGACTTGGCTACACTTGTTTTTGAAATGATTGGCAATCTCCTGGGCAGTAAGTAGGCTAGTGGGTGGAGGTAGAGGGGGAATGAAGAAGAGAATTAAGGGGAGAAAAAAGTTGACGAGGACAGGGTGAGAGGGTTTGGATGAGAGTGGTGAAGAAGTGGCCATGTCTGGAGCCAAGAGAGGGGTTTAATTTTGTCATAAGAGCAGTCATTAGCAGAGTAAAGAAGGGAAAGGTTGGTGGTGAAGGTTTCTACAGGTAACGTTTGCTGATTGGAGGCATAGGAGCTTGGAGACAGGAAGAGTGTAAAACCGATAAGGTTATGATGGGAGAGTGGGAAAAGGGGTGTTAGAGGGGTTGCAGATGGTGGGAGAAAACAAGGTAGAGGGTGTTGCTGTTAAAGTGAGTGGTGGATTGTGTCCATTGTGTTAAGAGGTTAGGTAGAGTAGTTGAGAGGTGGCTGAAGTGTTAACATTGACTTAAATGGGACTGGTTGTGAGAAGACACCACTACTATAGGGCTCAAGCTACAGAAATAGGTTTGATTTTTAGCCAATGATGTTTGCATTAACCGGTTCCCAAATGGCGCATGCCGATGTACGTCGGCAGAAAGGCACGGTTGGGCAAATGGGCGTACCCGTATGTCCCTTTAAATTTGCCGCCGTGCCATTGCGTGCGTGCCTCCGGCAGCGCACGCGCCGGCCGGGAGCTCCGTGAGTCGGGTTGCGGGTCCCGCGGACTCGATCGACGTGGGGATACCTGCAATCGCCTCACGGAGAGGACGAACGGGGAGATGCTTGTTTACATTAGCATCTCCCCGTTCGTCCTCTTCCTGAGGCGATTGCAGGTATCCCGTTCTGCCTAGTGACAGTGGCACTGATCTCTGCTTCCTGTGATCGGGAGCAGAGATCAGTGACATGTCACACGTAGCCACGCCCCCCCCACAGTTAGTAACACTCCCCAGGACATACTAAACCCCTCCCTAGCTCCCTAGTGGTTAACCCCTTCACTACCAGTATCGTTTACACAGGAATCCATGCATTTGTATAGCACTGATTGCTGTATAAATTACAATGGTCCCAAAAATGTGTCAAAAATGTCCAATGTGTCCGCCATAATGTCGCAGTCACGATAAAAATCTACTAGTAGAAAAAAAAATGAATAATAAAAATGCCATAAAACTATCCCCTATTTTGTAAACGCTATAACTTTTGTCCAAACCAATCAATAAACGCTTATTGCGTTTTTTTTTTTTTTTTTTTTACCAAAAATATGTAGAACGTACGTATCGGCCTAAACTGAGGAAAAAAAAATGTTTTTTTTAATATTTTTTGGGGATATTTATTATAGCAAAAAGTAAAATATTAATGTGTTTTATTTTCAAAATTGTCGCTATTTTTTTGTTTATAGTGCAAAAAATAAAAACCGCAGAGGCGATCAAATACCACCAAAAGAAAGCTCTATTTGTGGGGAAAAAAGGACATCAATTTTGTTTGGGAGCCACGTCGCACGTCTACGCAATTGTCAGTTAAAATGACGCAGTGCCGAATCGCAAAAAGTGCTCTGGTCAGGAAGGGGGTAAATTCTTTGGCGCTGAAGTGGTTAAATCGTACATGGAGTGATTGCTTGCGAATAGGAACAGATGATTGACTCTGGGCACAAATTGTGTACAGGGCCACATATATGCACCTAACCGTATGTGCGATTACAGTCTTAGACAGTGTCAACCTGTCATTGATTTGTACAGGCTTCCTGTGCGCTCTTGATTGCAAATACCCAGCTATACATGTTGCAAACACCTGCTGATCTGGGCAGTTGACAGCCTTGGACGCCCACATGAATGAGCTCATATGCATGCTGAAAAATGGAATGCAGCTGAATTGTTTGGTTGTAGAAGGCAGCCCAAAATTGCATGCTGACACTCAAAGACTCCGTGGATTAACCATACAGTTAGGCTGGCTATAGACAGTTAAAATCTCTGCTGAATCTATCCATGTATGGGCAGGCTGAATGTAATAAGTTGATCAATCGATCAAATTGGGTACAACTAGCCTGCCGGATTTTACATGCTGGTATAGCTGCTATATACAGTGGGGATGGAAAGTATTCAGACCCCCTTAATTTTTCACTCTTTGTTATATTGCAGCCATTTGCTAAAATCTTTTAAGTTCATTTTTTTTCCTCATTAATGTACAAACAGCACCCCATATTGACAGAAAAACACACAGAATTGTTGACATTGTTGCAGATTTATTAAAAAAGAAAAACTGAAATATCACATGGTCCTAAGTATTCAGACCCTTTGTTCAGTATTTAGTAGAAACACCCTTTTGATCTAATACAGCCTTGAGTCTTTTTGGGAAAGATGCAACAAGTTTTTCACACATGGATTTGGGGATCCTCTGCCATTCCTCCTTGCAGATCCTCTCCACTTCTGTCAGGTTGGATGGTAAACGTTGGTGGACAGCCAATTTTAGGTCTCTCCAGAGATGCTCAATTGGGTTTAAGTCAGGGCTCTGGCTGGGCCATTCAAGAACAGTCACGGAGTTGTTGTGAAGCCACTCCTTTGTTATTTTAGCTGTGTGCTTAGGGTCATTGTCTTGTTGGAAGGTAAACCTTGGGCCCAGTCTGAGGTCCTGAGCACCCTGGAGAAGGTTTTCGACCAGGATATCCCTGTACTTGGCCGCATTCATCTTTCCCTCAATTGCAACCAGTCGTCCTGTCCCTGCAGCTGAAAAACACCCCCACAGCATGATGCTGCCACCACAATGCTTCACTGTTGGGACTGTATTGGACAGGTGATGAGCAGTGCCTGGTTTTCTCCACACATACCGCTTAGAATTAAGGCCAAAAAGTTCTTTTTTTTCTCCCCATCTTGGAGTCCTTCAGGTGATTTTTAGCAAACTCCATGCGGGCTTTCATGTGTCTTGCACTGAGGAGAGGCTTCCATCGGGCCACTCTGCCATAAAGCCCGGACTGGTGGAGGGCTGCAGTGATGGTTGACTTTCTACAACTTTCTCCCATCTCCTGACTGCATCTCTGGAGCTCAGCCACAGTGATCTTTGGGTTCTTCTTTACCTCTCTCACCAAGGCTCTTCTCCCCCGATAGCTCAGTTTGGCCGGACGGCCAGCTCTAGGAAGGGTTCTGGTCATCCTAAACATCTTCGATTTAAGGATTATGGAGGCCATTGTGCTCTTAGGAACCTTAAGTGCAGCAGAAATTTTTTGTAACCTTGGCCAGATCTGTGCCTTGCCACAATTCTGTCTCTGAGCTCTTCAGGCAGTTCCTTTGACCTCATGATTCTCATTTGCTCTGACATGCACTGTGAGCTGTAAGGTATTATATAGACAGGTGTGTGGCTTTCCTAATCAAGTCCAATCAGTATAATCAAACACAGCTGCACTCAAATGAAGGTGTAGAACCATCTCAAGGATGATCAGAAGAAATGGACAGCACCTGAGTTAAATATATGAGTGTCACAGCAAAGGGTCTGAATACTTAGGACCATGTGATATTTCAGTTTTTCTTTTTTAATAAATCTGCAAAAATGTCAACAATTCTGTGTTTTTCTGTCAATATGGGGTGCTGTGTATACATTAATGAGGGAAAAAAATGAACTTAAATGATTTTAGCAAATGGCTGCAATATAACAAAGAGTGAAAAATTTAAGGGGGTCTGAATACTTTCTGTTCCCACTGTATATATAAACACACTGTTCAGCGCTAATAATTGTGTGTGCACTACGCATGAAGACACCATTATCACATGATTGATGTTACATTGGACTTTTGCTGTTTGATTTAAATACTTCATCAAGGATTATTTGATATTCATGGAGCACGAGCACTTTATTTTTATATGGACTATTGTTGTTTAGGTTTATATTATCCTCATTGAGGACTGAGTACAATTACAGAGCACGAGCACTTTTGATTTATATATTCCTTTTATGCATGGTGATATGTTATAGATATCTTTGCTATATATAGTTTATTGGATTTATATTTACATTATTAGCACTGCACAGTGTGTTTATATATATATATATATATATATATATATATATATATATATATATATATATATATATATATATATATATATATATTTATATATATATATATATATATATATATATATATATATATATATATATTATATTGTATTATCACAGTTTAGGGAAGTGTAGGTAGCGCGGGCAGCTGATTATTTTTTGTGTTTATTCAGGATATTTAGGTTTAGGGTGGCAGCTCACAAGGTTTCACCTATTGGTATAGCCGCTAGCAATAATCTCTCCCCCAGGGAGAATACAACGGCTCAGCAGGAGGGATTCCCGTCAACACTGTGTTGCTGAGGGAAACAAGCAAATTTCTTTTGGCCTACCTTACCCAGACTAGTCAACCCAACAGATCTGTTGAAAAAAACTGCATACCTGTAATATAGTTTGCAACATTGTAAGAAATTTATAGGGACACTTCTTTTGCCTGTAGGTGGAGTCTTATTATAATTGGGGGCGAGGCATTCGTTAGTAGACGTGACATAGCGGGGGGGAAAGCGAAAAGTGCCAAAAATGGGTGTGGCTTAAGCAGAATATTGGGGGTGGCTTAAAGGAGAGAGAGAGAGAGAGAGAGAGAGATTCCAGAAAGTTTAACAATCAGCATGATTGAAGCGCATTATTTCTTTTATTACATTGTAATATAAAATGAAATCATTCAACTCACGATAACGCCGAATCAGTGGGAGCCTCCAGTGTGTTACCTGCTACGTCGCCTGCCATCAGGTGCCCCCAGCGGAGTCCCTCCTTACATTAGGCATTCTCAGCAGAGTCCCTCCTTACATCAGGTGCCCCCCAGCAGAGTCCGCCCTTACATCAGGTGCCCCCATCAGAATCCGCCCTTATATCAGGTGCCCCCAGCAGAGCCTGTCCTTACATAAGGTACCCCCAGCGGAGTCCGCCTTTACATAAGGTGCCCCCAGCGGAGTCCGCCTTTACATCAGGTGCCCCTAGCAAGGTCCCTCCTTACATCAGGTGCCCCCAGCTGGGTCAGTCTTTACATCAGGTGCCCCCAGCGGAGTCAGTCCTTACAGCAGGTGCCCTCAGCAGAGTCAGTCCTTACATCAGGTGCCCTCAGCAGAGTCAGTCCCTACATCAGGCGTCCCTAGCAGAGTCCGTCCTTACATCAGGTACCCCCAGCAGAGTCCGTCCTTACATCAGGCATTCTCAGTAGAGTCCATGCTTACATCAGGTGCCCCCAACAGAGTCCCTCCGTACATCAGGACTTGCCAGCAGAGTCCTGTCTTACATCATGACTTCCCAGCAGAGTCCCTCCTTACATCAGGTGCCCCCAGCAGAGCCCTTCCTTACATCAGTGTCCCCAACAGCGGCGCCTCTCCTTACATCAGTGTCCCCAACAGCGGCGCCCCTCCTTACATCAGTGTCCCCAGCAGCGGAGCCCCTCCTTACATCAGTGTCCCCAGCAGTGGAGCCACTCCTTACATCAGTGTCCCCAGCAGCGGAGCCACTCCTTACATCAGTGTCCCCATCAGCAGAGCCTGAGTCCTTACATCAGTGTTCCCAGCAGCGGAGCCCCTCCTTACAACAGTGTCCCCAGCAGCGGAGCCCCTCTTTACATCAGTGTCCCTATCAGTGGAGCCTGAGTCCTTACATCAGTGTCCCCAGCAGCAGAGCCCCTCCTTATATCAGTGTCCCCAGCAGCGGAGCCCCTCCTTACTTCAGTGTCCCCAGCAGCGGAGCCACTCCTTACATCAGCATCCCCATCAGCGGAGCCACTGCTTACATCAGTGTCCCCATCAGCAGAGCCTGAGTCCTTACATCAATGTTCCCAGCAGCGGAGCCCCTCCTTACAACAGTGACCCCAGCAGCGGAGCCCCTCTTTACATCAGTGTCCCTATCAGCGGAGCCTGAGTCCTTACATCAGTGTCCCCAGCAGCAGAGCCCCTCCTTATATCAGTATCCCCAGCAGCGGAGCCCCTCCTTAGATCAGTGTTGTCCCCAGCAGCAGAGCCTGAGTCCTGTGTCCCCTCTCTTCGGACACGGGGCGGAGGGTTGGTGGCAGCTGCATGAGTTCCCGGCTTGTTTCCTATGTGTTCAGTGGAGAGGGGAGGGTCCTCCGATCCGTGTAACCAATCGGCTTCAGTGTACAAGAGTATTGTCTACTTGTACACTGAAGAGAGAAGCCGATTTGCTGCCCCTCCCCTCTCCACTGAACACATGGGCAAAGAGTCTTTGCGGTGGCCATTTTTTTGTAGCCTGCTGCTGTTCTTGCCAAAAACAGTCCTGATTTCCTGGGACAGAAGCAAAATCCGGGATTTTTATCGGGACAAGCTCTAATCAGGACGAGAGTCCAAAAATTGGGATTGTCCCGGGAAAATCGGGACTGTTGGCAAGTATGCTGTAAAAATACTTGCTACAGTATACAGTGGGAAATGCATATATAGTGTGGCTGGCTGTTTGTTTTTCATCTCCAGTTTGAGTTTGTGCATGCTCATAAAGGAGTCTAGTAAAATTTGCTAACAAAACACAATGTTCTGAGTGTTTGTGTTCCACACTGTAGATCAAACACTCATAGTATTCATGAGCATTCTTTGTCAGCACTATATAATAGCAGCTAAAACACTTTAATGCTGTTCATAAAGGTGGAAGACACATTTCATACACAAGTAAAAGAAAATGTAAGCTGCACCCCAATACCTAGCTCTTCTTGCTATTTAATTCATTAAAGGTGAAAACTGCATACATTAATCTTTCCCCCGTGGAGACATTAATGTATGCAGTTTTCATCTTTTGACAAATTAAATAGAAAGAAGAGCAACGTTTTGGAGTGTGGCTTGCATTTACTTTTGATTGAAAGTGGAGACGAGCTGTAGTAGGCAGCACCTGGATCATCCTTGTGGATCGAAAGGGGAAAGTCTGGAGCAGAGCTATGTGTTTGGTTATATTTCATACACCGTTTTATATGTTGTGCAGAGTATTGACGAAATGTGCTAGAAGCTTCTTGGATGCAGAGAATACTTTACTTTCATGGAGGAATACCAGAACATGTCTTTTCATGGAACAGGAAGCAGGAATACAAACAAGTACACACTGAACATAGACAGAGCATCCTGTGATTACATTACCAAAGATAACACACTATAATGCTGCAGTGCCACCTGATGTACAGATAGGTATAATGCATACAGTATTGTCAGTTTATTAGCAACCGTGCTGTGGTTCTTTCCAACACCCCTTCTCAGCAGCATGTGCTTTGTCAAGTTATATTCAG
This sequence comes from Aquarana catesbeiana, assembly GCF_042186555.1. NCBI lineage: Eukaryota > Metazoa > Chordata > Amphibia > Anura > Ranidae > Aquarana > Aquarana catesbeiana. The sequence goes on along the minus strand of NC_133334.1, from coordinate 209,894,491 downwards.
CTTCTTGAAATCATGCGCTGGAAGCTTGTTGTATGCAGAGGATAGCTTTACTTTCATGGAGGAATATCAGAACATGTCTTTTCATGGAACAGGAACAAGGAGCATACAACAAGCTTCCAGTGCATGATTTCAATACTCAGCCAACATTATAAACATCTGAACAGTTCCTGGTCACAGAGTGGAAAACAAAGCTCACCTTTATTTTTGTAAGAGGTGGTCCTTGGGTAGTTATACACGCAGCTTAGTTGCATATTTCAATTTAGAAAGTTGCTGAATAGATTTGCAAACATTTTATTTGCGAATTAGCATTTACCATTAGGCTTCATGCGTACAGCCGTACAGGGGGCATACAATGTGCAGTGATGTAAGCCTGGTACACATTATGGGTTTAACGAAAAAAAAAACGGTCAGCTCCGATCTAAACTGTTGTACTAACAATCTGATGTTAATACCGCGATCTTCCTCCCTAAGCTGTTGTGTTCGGACAGGGGGACAGCCCCTGCCAGAACACTCAGATCAGCGTTCTCAGTCATTGGCTAATAGCGCTGATCGGGAGCCGGTCCGCTGCTGGTTTTTCAGCTAGAGTTGCCACCTCATCCCTTTAAAGCCGAACACATATTAATTAACGGAACTAGATAGACTTGTGTCTTTTTTCAGCCTAACTATGTAACTATGTAATTACACAGGTTCTGTGGCTAATTGAGGTGGTTAATAAACTCACTTGGTGCCTTATCTGCATTAAATTAGCCTGAGAACCTGTGTAATTTATATGTGTTCGGGTTTAAAGGGATGAGATGGCAACCCTATTTCCAGCATGCACGTCCAACAGAAGCTGGCCAAACGGCCGGCTTCTTTCAGACCAGCTGCCATACACAAGGGCTGAAAGTCCGACATTATTTAGTGAACCACTGATGTCGTCCAGCATTCCGCCCGTGTGTACGGGGCTTAAGGAATCGCTTTTAGGGGCCTGCTGCTGTGTACAGCTGCTTCTTTTATTTGTCTCAATGGGCAGCTGTAAGTGGCAGCCGCAGGTCCTGGGGAAGGTGGTGGAAAAGTACTTCCAGGGGCATGGACGTATACCCTGGGTGCTAATAGTGTGCATTCAGAGCATACATCTGTGCACCTGCAGGTACGCTACCACCAGCACATAAAACTTTTTTTTTAAGTTACACTATTTTGCCTGTCCCCAGTAATAGCGTTTGAACATGGACTGCATTGTTTTTCATATAGATTACCATTCAATGAGTATAGCAAATACACCAAAGGGCATAGAGCAATGACACAGAACAGCTGCCTTTCAAAAGATAAAAAAAAAATATACAGGATGATGCACAGATGCTTTCTGCACACCCAACATCGATATGGGCTGGACCCACCTTCTTAAACATGGTTCTTGTCCCTTATTACATGAGAAATTAAAGCATGCCTTTCTTGTTGAGCAGTCTAGGAGCCCCAAACCTCAGAGTGTTTTGTAATGAGAACCATGTAATGTACTGGCTGATCAAAAAAAAATGAGTCATCCATAGCCAGCCTTACTGAATAACACATAGGTTGCTAAAGCACTGAGTACCATAAAATGTTGCATACCAGCACTGCTGATCTCCTGCAGTCACTTCCAGTCCACATGGACGCACTCCAGCAATTGCTACACATAATTTTTTAGGGTGGGTTTCCAGATGGTGAAAATTAAACCAAGCCATAGATGATGACATTTTCTTTCCTTCAACCATGGGTTGAAGGAAAGAAAATTGCTTGATTTTGACTGTGTTGCTGGGGAAACCTTCCCATTGTGCTATTGTGTTCTGACAGTGGGAGGTTTCCCTGCTGTCAGAATACCATGATCACTGCTGGCAGTTATAGCCGTCAGCAGTGATAACATAAAAAATACCAACAGGCTGGTTGTACTGAAGTCAGTTGATAGATGAGCTTCAGTACAACCAGCCTGCCCAGATGACGAAATTCATCCGATTAGTGTAGAATTTTGATCCGTTTATGGCCGGCTTAAAGCGGACCTCCACCCAAAAGGGGAAGCTCTGCTTGTTTGCCCCCCCCCCCCGCCACATTTGGCACCTTTCGGGGGGGAGCTGATACCTGTCAAAACCAGGTACCTGCTCCCACTTCCAGGTAAGATCGCCGCAATCGTTGTGCTGCGATCTATGTCATTTCCAGCCCCTCCTCCCTACCCCCTACTGCCTTCTGGGAGATACACATGTCCCAGAAGACAGCGGGACCATTCAGAAAGCGCAGCTTGACTCGTGCATGCGCAATTGGAAACAAGCAGTGAAGCTGCAAGGCTTCACTTCCTGTTTGCCTTAGTGAAGATGCCAGTGCTTGCACCCGGAGCCGATGGATAGATTGGCTTGGGGTTCCGACATTGTGGGCTCCCTGGACAGGTAAGTATTTTTATATTAAAAGTCAGCAGCTACAGTATTTGTAGCTGCTGACTTTAATAGTTTTTTCCCTCAGGCTGGAACGCCACAAATTGGCACAGGTGAATTTAGCTTCCATTAAATGAGCACGTGACAGCATCACAATGCAGGAACACAACTGGGACACATTAACAGCCTTGCCAACAGCTTTATCCTATTCTACTACATAAAGCCAGTTGACAACATTTTTTTTCTTTGCCATGTCAAATCTTTTTCCTCAAAACCATTTACAAGTCACGTTTATTATACAGTATTTGAAATCTGTTTTGGTAAAGTCGCCTGACATATGGTATCTCTTGCCCACACTATTGGAATAGGGGTCATATCACAAACTCACCAGTGACAGGATTTCCAAAAATATCACATACTTTTTCTACTCTTACTATGGAGTTACTTCCTTGTTGACTTGAAGAGTAACCTTTCAGGCCAACGAAGGAATAAGCCTTGCAACACACAGGCAGATTGTTGGGCCGTCAGAACAAAAAAGCACAACAGGGAAGATAGCTGTACTAACGTCGGATAGTTAGTACAGCTGCTCCAACCTGAGCTGTCAGGTTTTTTTTGCTGCTGGGTTGAACGAAGTAGTAGTGTGTAGGAGGCAGGGCATATATTTATTAATCTCGGACTCTGCCAAAATGGCGTCCGTGTCACTTCCTGTCTAATCACTATAAAGGAACTGTTAATTAAACCAATCAGATTCCCTGAGGAAGTCAGGAGGTCACGTGACGTAACGCGTAGGATTCATGCTAGCCGACGCATCCGGTAGTCATTACCCTTTGACCCGGTTGTTTTTATCGCGGACCAGAAGTTTCGTACTAGGTGACGGTGGTACGCCGTCTTGTACTGTGCTATGCTCCATGCAATGCTCTGTACAGTGCATTTTATTCAATAAATTTGGATTTTTATACTACACCATTGGAGGCCCTTCTCTTTCCCCTTTCCCTATTTATATGGATATTTGGATTGTGATGCAAGCCTGACGCGGCCCCACAATGGACATCCATCCACCTGAGGCTATCCATGGACCCCACTGCCATCCAGCATCATCTACTACTGCCATCCCCACTGCCATCCAACATTATCTACTACTAAGGCCTTTATCTAAGTCCTTTGAGGTAAGGGCATTGTGAGCACATTTCTACACAGATACTATCCACTTCTGCCCACATCACCTACTTCACCTATTGAGAAAACTCATGAACAGCATTCACCATTGGTACGGACCTATTGATGCATTAATTGATTTATCCCATCACCTTTCTTTAAATTAACTTTTTTTTTTTTTGTCATTTGCACGTTTGTGTTTACTGCACATGTCATCATTATTTTTATTATCTTTGATTATTGACACAGTCTTTTATCATTATCACTTCCTTGTGATCACTTGGATCCTTCACGGAGAATTTCACATTAGCAACTTAATATATGTTTTCACATGTCGTTTATTTTTGATTATATTACTGTGAAGTGGTATTGTCCTTAGTGTTCTGCGCGAAATCACTTTGCTATTTATTTTTTGGCTGAATTGTGTACACCAATAGATTTTGCAGCATTACACATACTTACACTTTTTAGTAGCGCAGAGGTCTTCACACTTTTTTTTGTATCACAAATGGTAACTTCATGTTTTAATCAAAGCGACTCTGTCACCAGATTGGGGCCAGTAGTAGTAGATTGTCAGCCAGTAGCGACGTGGCAGATGGAGGGTAGAATCACAGTGCACAGGAGGATACCAGGTATCTGAAACACAGGGAAGTGTTTGAAATGCACATGATTCTACAGATGCCGTAACTTTTAACCACCTCAATACAGGCGGGCCCTGGGTTACAAACAAGATCGGGACTGTAGGTTTGTTCTTAAGTTGAATCTTTTTTTTTTAATTCTTTTATTTTCAAAAATGTTACAGTTTAATGTACACAAAACCGAAACCACATACAGCTTTTATGTATATTGTAAAACAAAAGTAAAGATCAGCTTTTAACATAGTCAGATGTCAGTATAAACGTACAAATTAACATTTCTTTTGATTACATGATCTGTGGGGTAGAAATGGAATCTAACAGAGTGAGTGAGACTTATGGAGTAACTCAATACCCATGCATAGTAGTTTCCTGAGAGTGGCCCTTTTCGGTCTATCAGATCGTGTAATTATCATGACCCGACCGATAATAAAATGAAACAACAGAATAATAAAAATGAAAAAAGAAAAAAAGAAGGAAAACTCTCCACAGACCAGGGATAGAAACATCCTTTGAAGATAAGTGGAGTCCAGCAAAGGGTTACTACCATAATACGATGTAGACCATGATATACAACATATCTGACCAGACCTTCCCTAAGCCAGAGGGATGTAAGGAGATGGATAAAACACAGAGAGGGATGAGGGGGACTAGGGGAGAGCGGGAGAAAAAGAGCGGAAAGGCAGAAGTGGGGGAGAAACATAGGTAGGAGAGGAAGGGGGAAGGGAAGGAGGAAGAAGGGCAAAGAGGAAGAACGGTGGTGCTGCCCCCCCGCCAGGCGGGGCCCCTATACCAGGGTATGTTCAAGCTATGTTACCTCTCGGAGGTAAGCTTCGGAATAGATAAAGTGTTGCCAGGGATGCCAAGTCTCCCGAAAGGCCTCCTCCCTACCGTGCAAGGTAGCTGTAAGGTCTTCCATGTCACGCAGTTCGTTGACCCTGGCATACCACTGGATGTTCGTTGGTGGGGTTTCCGATCTCCAAAATAGAGGGATACAGGCCTTAGCAGCATTTAGTAACTGAATAGTGAGGGAGGCTTTATACTTCTTGATTGGTCGTCTAGAGGGGTGCAGCAGACACGCCCCAGGATCCCCCTCCAAAGTGGCACCTGTCAGATGTTCGATCATACGTGTCACCTCCCGCCGATAAGGTTTAATCCTGGAACAGTCCCAAAAAATGTGGAACATTGTTCCTTCGCCCGACCCACAGCGCCAACACAGACTTGGAACCTGCGGAAAAAAACGATGTAGGGTGGATGGCACTCTGTACCATCTAGTCACAATTTTGTAACATGTCTCCTGAACCCTTGTGGCCAGAGAGGATTTTTGGGCAAAATGTAGAATCTTTTCCCTTTGTGATTCATCAAAGCAAACTCCCAAGTCGGTTTCCCACTTAGCGAGGAAGGGGGGGACAAACCCCTCTGCCGGAGCAATCAGAGATGAGTAAATCAAGGATAGAGAGTGGCGTATGGGTTCTCTGCGATGACATATACGTTCCAACTCCGTAAGCGGGCGTGGAGGACCCAGAGTCCGAGCGCATCGGCGTAGAAAGTTACGGAGTCCACTCAAAAAGTCCAATGGCGGGTTAATGTCTTCCAACCCTGCAGCTGCACCAAGCTGGCCATTTGAACCCAGAAAGTCATGAAGGTGAGGCCATCTATTTTCATCTGACAGTGACCTATAAATTGGACCCTGGCAGCCTGGTGGAAAGTCTGGGTTGCCTAGAATCGGTACCATGGGAGAGGGAATGGGGGATACCAAGGTTTTACGAAAGGTTTCTCTGGCAACATGCAATGTGCTTCCTAGGGTTGGATGGTCGGTAAGGGTCTTAGGGATTGGGGTGGCAAGCCATGGCCAACTCTTGGCTGTACCTCCGGAGTCTTCTAACTCCATTGTAACCCATTGTTTGGCCTCTGCATGACAGTACCAGTCTATCAGTCTGGTGAGATGTGCTGCCCTGTAGTATGCTTTCATGTCCGGGAGTCCCACCCCTCCCCTGCGTTTTGCCATATAGAGTAGTTGCAATTTAATGCGTGGCTGCTTGTGGGGCCAGACAAATTCCCGAAACAATGCATCGATTCGCTTAAAGAAAGAGAGTGGGAGACGGATGGGGAGAGCTTGCAACAGATAGAGCACCCTTGGGAGTGCTGTCATCTTGATAGCATTACAGCGTCCAAACCACGTTAAAGTGAGGGAGTGCCAATGCTGTAAATCTGTTTTGAGTCTTTTAAGTAGAGGGGCAAAGTTTGCTTGGAAGAGGTTGACAGGGTCCGGGGTGATAGCCACTCCCAGGTAGGGGCTGGTATCGGATGCCCAGTGGAACTGGTATTCCAAGCGTAGTTGTCGGATAACGTGCGGACCCAATGTAATATTGAGCATGGAGGATTTAGACATATTTATTTTGAATAGGGAAAGAGCCCCATATTCCTGCAAGGAGTGAAGCAGAGCGGGGAGCGAGGCAATAGGCTCTGCCAAGAAGAAGATAAGGTCATCCGCAAAAGCGGCGACCTTGTGCGCCCCTGAGGTTTTACGGAAGCCCTTAATATGCGGGTTTGCCCGTATCTTACATAGCAGAGGTTCCAGGGTAAGTATAAAGATTAAGGGGGATAAAGGACAGCCCTGCCGGGTACCATTCCGGATATTGAAATAACCCGACCTAGTTTCATTAAGCTTAACCGCAGCTGTGGGGTTGGAGTAGAGTGATAGTATCTAACTGAGCATTGACGCACGGAGACCAATATGCTCTAGAGTAGCCCTCACAAACGTCCAATCTACCCGGTCAAAAGCCTTCTCCGCGTCTGTTGACAGCAGGAGAAGGGGTCGCTGTGAAGTCCTCGCGGCATGTATAAGATTAAGCACCCTAATGGTATTGTCACGGAGGTTCTCGTTGGGGAACAAAGCCTGCTTGGTCTTTGTGGATTAGGCTTGGTATGTGTGGGAGCAGTCTGTTCGCCAAAATCTTGGCAAACAGTTTCAAGTCGGTGTTCAGTAAAGCTATCGGTCGGTAGTTCCCACAGCGAAGCAGGTCCTTTCCCTCCTTGGGGATAAGAGATATGTTTGCTCTGAGGGAATCTATAGGGAAGGAATTGCCTTTCGTAATCGAATTAAGTGCAGCTACTAGTGGTTTAGAGAGTGTCTCAAAAAAGGTTTTGTAATAGATTGGAGTAAGGCCATCCGGGCCTGGGGCTTTCTTTGGTTTGGAGCTTGCCAATGCAACCCCCAACTCCTCCACCGTAATGGGGTCCTCCAATTCCTCCAAAATATCGGCCGATAGGGATAGCATGCCAGAAGAGGTTAGGTATGAGTAAGGGGTGGATCCCCCCGTAGAATTAGGATCATCAAGAGGGGGCTTGTCTAAGTTGTAGAGACCACTGTAGAACGAGCGAAATTCCTCGGCCATGTCAGATGAAGTAAACACTTTCCGACCCGATGGAGACAGGATGTGGGAAATGTAGGTTTTGGTGCGAGGGCCTCGTAATGCTCTGGCCAAGAGGGAACCAGGTTTATTGGAGAATTCGTACATCGTGCGTCGTGACCAAGCCAACTTCTCTTTTGTTTTATGTAATAGAAGCGAGCGAAGCTCATCGCGTGCTTTAAGTAACTCCTGATAAACGGATCAGGCTAGGCTGGCCTTATGTGAACACTCTAAGGTCTTAATCTGGAGAAGAAGCTCCTCAGTTCTGCGAATTCTTTCGCTCTTAAGACGTGCCCCAATGCTTATTAAGATGCCCCTGATGACTGGCTTATGCGCCTCCCACACCATTAGGGGATTGGGGACCGAGGCTTCATTTAAGGAAAAGTATTCCTGTAGTTTGGCCTGAACCTCAGCGTGAGTCTCCGGAGATTGTAGCAGCGACTCGTTTAATCTCCACAAAGGTGGGGATTTAGTCATTGGTCCCAATTGAAGGCAGGACTGATATAGTGATCAGGCCTGCGGATAAAGGGGGGGGGGATTGTTGTCCTATCCCTTGAACAATATAAAGCAGAGATGAACAGAATATTAAATGATGAGGACACTTACCAGCCTCTAAATGCTGATCCCTCTAAATTATACAAAGAAAGATTACAACTTATCGTGCAACAGGGTATGGAGAACAAACTTCTCAGTAAACAGGAAGCAAAATATCTGGTTCCCATGGTCAGTAAAATCCCGGTAATATATTACCTTCCTAAAATTCACAAAAATAGCGTTGAACCTCCCGGAAGACCTATAGTAAGTGGGATCGAGTCTTTAACCTCGAGATTGGGAGAATATATCGATCTCCACTTACAACCACTAGTAAGGAAAACGGATGCCTACCTCAAAGATACCAAGCACACTTTACAATTATTAAAGAGATTTAACACCAATGAAGATCTTATCATGGCCACAGGAGATGTAGCCTCGCTGTACACTAATATCGATCATGAAGGGGCCCTGGATGCAGTCAAGTGGGCTCTGGAAAAAGAGGATGATTTAACGCGAGAGGACCTACACAAATTTATTTTGAAGTGCTTGGACTTTTGTCTACATCACAACTTCTTCTGGTATGATAATAAATTTTATCTGCAAGTACGAGGAGTAGCTATGGGCGCCAAGTTCGCCCCGAGCGTAGCGAACCTCTATATGGCCAAGTGGGAGGCTGAACGAGGTCTGGGTGATGGATTTGGAGATATCCGGTTGTACAAAAGATATATTGATGATCTCCTGATTATCTGGAGTGGAAATATGGAATCACTGATGAGGTTACTGGAATCAATGAACAATAATGACCGGAGTATCACGTTAACCTGGGATATTAGTAGGGATCGGATACACTTCCTTGATCTAGAGATATTTAAAACTGTTAGTGGTATTGAAACCAAGTCCTTTTTTAATGTTATGGATCGTAACTCATATATTCCCACATCAAGTTGTCACCATAGGCCATGGCTTGACAACATTCCCAGAGGCCAATATATGAGGATGCGGAGAAATTGTACGCGGGATGTGGATTTTGAGACCCAATCGGACAGGTTGAGCGCAATGTTCTCTGATAAAGGTTATGGTAATGAATTTCTGAAAAAAGAGAGAGATAAAGTCAGGCATCTGAATAGGGAAGATCTTTTGAGGGATAGAATTGGAACAAGGGATGATGAAGATAATGGGAGCACATTTGTCATTTTGGACTACAATCTACAGAGTAAGGAAGTGGAAAAAATCATAAATAAATATTGGGATGTATTAAAACAAGATGTACATCTTAGGGATACACTCCCCAATAAACCTAAAATTGTGTATAAAAGAGCGCCGAGTCTACGTGACAAATTAGTACATAATGTTGTAGAACCGCCCCTTTCCAGACCCAAGATGTTCTGGGATCTAAAAGGATTTTATGGTTGTGGAAGATGTTACAGTTGCATCAGGGTTCCTACTAATACTAAAAGGGTTAAGGAATTTCAGCATCCCCACACTAACCACATATACGCAATAAGGGATTTTATATCCTGCAATACAGTGGGAGTGGTATATGCGGTCAAATGTCCATGCGATTTTCTTTATATTGGGCGCACCACAAGAGCTTTAAAAGATCGTATGGAGGAACATGTGAGGAACATATGGAAAGGTTTCAATAAGCACTACCTTTCGATACATTTTAAAGAGGTGCATAACAAAAGTACAGTCGGGATGCGATTTTGGGGAATAGAGGCACCTAAGAAACATTGGAGAGGTTCAAATTATACTAGGGAGATTAGCAAGCGTGAGTCATGGTGGATACACCAGTTAGGCTCCCTCTTCCCGGGGGGGTTGAATAAAGAATTTGACCTTAGGTGCTTCCTTAGCAATTTTTAACCCTCAGATTGAGCATTCCTGGTGGTTTTTCAGGCCTATTCATTTCCCAGCTTGAATGTTTGATTGATGCGTATCAATCACGTATTTCTAGGGTTAAGGATTATATTAATATATAGGATTTGAGCGATGGTTGGTACGGACATGAGGATTGAGCGATAGCCTTTTAATGGTCTTCTATGGTTATCTTTTTATTTCCTAATTTTATCTATTTTATATATATTTTTTTTAATAATATTTTCATATTTTATTCATTGTACATCATACTGTATTAAAATATTGACTCATAATGGGGATATCTATTTACCCCACACGTTTATTCAGATCACTCTGATGAGACGCATTTTAAAATCGCATGGACAGGGGATTCGTGGTATAATAATTTTATTGTATAAAAATATTGACTCATAATGGGGATATCTGTTTACCCCACACACATATTCAGATCACTCTGATGAGATGCATTTTAAAATCGCATGGACAGGGAATTTGCGGTACAATAATTTTAGTTTTGATTTATTTTAATCCTAGATTACTGTTATTTACTATATTTTATATGTAGATATGCATTTATCTGTAATTTTGGAGGTATGCTGTGGTATGCGCTGTGCGGGGTACCAGAGCTCTGTCCTGGAATTACACTTACAAATGAGTCTCATTCGGCTGTTATTGACAGGTCGTAAAATAACACTAGGCACATTTTCCCCACTTACTATTTTCAGCAGCAGTTAGGGTTAATGTGGTGGGATAGGCTCATTAGTCATAACAGAAGTTGTAGCCTAGCATTAGAGTGTCTGCGATCTATGGCAAAATGGCCGCGATCGCCTTATATAATTCTGTAGAGCATCCGTCTAATCATATCCCCCTGATGATGACACGTGATCCCTGTGTCGAAGACGCGTAGGGGAGGGGCCAGGACGGAGAGACTGACACAGACTTTACACCAGCGCTGTCTCAGCACAGCATACCGCACCAAACTTCCACTGATTTTGCATAGAAAGCTGTTATAGTATGGTGCACTGACGCACCAGTGCCATGTGAGTACCCCGGTGTGGGGAGCATTTTCTTTTAATAAAAGTATTTTGACTATATTACACTATATAGTTTCCTTTTCATTCTATGTATGGAGCCACATTGTTTCCAGCTGGAGGAGTGGAGCAGACACTGAGACTGAGCCCAGGGGTGGCTCCAAAGCAATTTTGGACTCAGGGTAGAAGCTGAGTCACACGCTCTGAGGTGAGCACATTAGCTTTAGGGGGTCACGAAGGAGCACAGGAGCATGTTTTGCAGCACTCAGGATATCTTCGGCATGATGTTGGATTGTTGTCACAGCTGAACACCACCTGCACGCATTGTTTTATTATCACTGCTGGACATTATTTGCACACACTATTGAGAGTGCCAAAGAGAACTTTTTTTTTTTTTTTTTCATTTAAGAAAAGCAGGTTACTGTGTATTGAGCACTAAGCACACTTTTTATGTTGATTAAGACACTATGTATGGTGTAAAAAGCACATATAAGCACTAATTTATGGTGTAACAAGCACTTGTTTTTTGACACCTTGTTTATTTATTCAACATTCATATTATTTGTATTTAATATTATCGCACTAGTAAGCACAGAGTTGGTTATTATTAATTTTGTTTTTGGGGTCACCCAAGCGCAGCGCATAACTTGTAAATTTATCCTATGCACGTTATATGAAGCGTGATTAGCGCATGCAGCTGGAGATAGCACAAGCAAGGCATAAGATCATTGTGGCTCACAGAATTTTTCCAATTTGGTCCCAATTGAAGCGTCAGGTGTATTGGAGCATGGTCTGAAAAGGAAATGACATCTATGGAGGAGTCTACTACCCTTGTCAGGTCCTTATGGGTCAGAAGCAAATAGTCTAGTCGTGAGTATGAGTGATGGACTTGTGAGAAGTAGGAGTAGTCTCTATCTTTGGGGTGTAAAAGGCGCCACGGGTCTACTAGACGTAAGGAGTGGAGGTCTGATTTCATCCGTTTAAGGCGGGCATATGAAAGATGGGAGGCACCCCGTGAGGTGTCCAAAAGGGGATCCATCGCAAAGTTCATATCGCCCCCAAAGATGAGCATCCCTTCTGAGAACTCAAGCAGTTTGGGTATTAACCCGCATAGGAATTGTGCATGGTCTGTATTAGGGAAGTAAACCTTGGCAAGGGTGACCTGCACCTCGAACACCTTTCCCTTAATCAGAAGGGGGGGTCTGCCCGCTGCGCCCCAAACGTTCATGGTACAGATTTTGCCACCAATATGCTTACCCACTTAGATTTGGAGATGGGCGAGATACTGTGGTATGCCGTCGGGAACAAACTGTTAGCCAGTTTAGGGATACAGTCACCATGGAAATGGGTTTCCTGTAGAAAGGCAATTTGAGTTTTATTTCTGCGTAAGTCAGCTAGGAGCTGAGAACACTTTTCCGGGACGTTAAGGCCACGTACATTAAGGGAGGTCACCTTTAGGAGTCCCATTATTGCACCTGCAACTCTTAGAGCTGTTAATAAGGCGAGGAGGACAATCACCTTTAGTCCACGTCCCCGCCCAGCTGAAGGGCAACAACACCGAGAGAGAGAAGGGAATGGGGGGAGGGAAACAGGACGAGAAAGAGGGGGAGAGAAGAGGGAGTTGGGGAGGAAGAAGAGAGGGGAAGAGGGTGGGAGAAAACTAAGTTAGTAATAAAGTTACTCTGTGGTCTCCCTGCTGATACACAAAAAGAAAAAAGTATAGCAACCGGGAGGCCGCCCTAAATGGGGGTGGTCAATGCAGCGAGGAGCGTTATGTATCAGTTATTTATATAACCTATAATAACAAAGATTACAGGGAAATTTTTGGTGGAGAGGAGATGCACTGGGTGGAAACCTTCAGAATCAAGTAAACTGAATGGAACATAATAACCATCTGAAATAAACTGAGATATAAAACAAAACTAGGCAAAAAACCCCAAGAGTGCCACTGTGTTTCAGGTAAGTATGTGCAACCTGGCAAGGCTCAATTCTCTATGATCATCTGGCGTTGATGCACTGCAGAGGTGACTTAAGGACAGAGGGGCCCTCACGTCAGCTCGCCCTTCTCTGATGCCGGTCCAAGTAGGGTCCTCCAAATCCCATCTGTCAATGCATCAAGACCGTATTTGTCAAGGGAGAAGCATGGAAACATGCATCCCAATCTTAGCACCACCACTCACGTCAAATACATAAGGAGAGAATGCATGAAACCAACCATGGCTCAAGGATACATCTTACATAATGTGTCCCCCCTCCCCCCAGCAATGCCCAAAAATTAAACCACAAAAAGAAAAAATCCCAGAGAAACAATAAAAATGGCAACTGGGAAACATTTTGGGGTCTTGCAGATCAATAAGAGATGGTGAAGGACCCATAAAACAAGTCTCCTAGGCATAGATAGTGCGAGAGCTGTATTGTTCCTGGGAGGATCACCAAAGTAGGGGGAAGGTGGAGGGCGCCTGTTAACAGGAGATGCTGAGAGTCTTACCAGAATCTGTAAATGGAAGAGCATTTAGTCCTCGGAGGAGGTCGGATGTACTCTTGTGGCTTCTTGGTTTGGGGGACGAGATCTTGAGCGCCTGACCCTCTGTTGTCTGGGGGGAGCTGGGCCTTGTGTATCCTGTGAGAGCAAATAGTCAAACCAGTTAGGCACATCAATCACAGGTCTGGCGATGAAATGGAATAGGGCAGGGAGTTGGCCCGGCGTACGGAGGTAGAATTCCGCTCCCTGTTTCTTGACTATGAGATGGAAGGGGTGACCCCATCGGTAGGTGGCATCAGCCTCACGGATTACTTCCAATAAGGGTCGCATTAGTCCGCGCATGACACGAGTTTGTCTTGAGATGTCCGGGAAAATCCTGATGGGAGCCCCGTCAAAATCTATCGGGCCCCTTTCCCATGCTAGGCGTAGAATGTCCTCCTTGATGGTAAAAAAATGCACCCTGCATAGAAGATCACGGGGAAAATCCGGATCGGATAATGACCTCTGTGTGGAGGGGGGGCTCTGGGGCCTGGGATGCGATGCACCCTGTCCAGTTCCAGGTCTGCGGTCGGTGGTTTGCCCAGAACCTGGTTTAGGATGGCGACGACCGTGGATCGGAGGTCAGGGCCCATAGTGGCCTCCGGGATCCCCCTGAGGCGCAAATTGTTCTGTCTGCTCCTATTTTCACCGTCGTCAAGACGCAGCTGGACATCAACAAGATGGCGGCGGAAGGCCTTGTGCTCTGACTTCAGTGTTGTGATGCGAGCTTCTGTGGTCGTTTGGGAGGCCTCAATAGTGGTTACCCTCTCCTCTACAGTGTCCACTTGCTGCTTTAAATCATGTAGTTCTCTGGTAAGGGCATTGACAATAGAGGTGGCCATAGCGTTTAAGTCCTGTTTGGTAGGGAGGCCTGCCACTATGCCCCGCAGCGAGCCCTCAACTAGGCCGCTTAGGTCCCCTGTGTTGTCTAAGGGCAGCGGAGTATCTGTAGGCATGAGAGCCGGGGACAGTATAGGTGAGGGTGCCCTGTGCTGTAGAGGGGGAAAGTCTTCCTCCGCTGCGGAGGTTGTTGCTTGTGTGCCCTTCTTACTTGTGGCTGCAGCGCTCGCCGAGCTGACTCGTGGCGGCACCATCTTGCTCCGACCGGCCAGAGAGGAAATCTGTTGTTGCCTCAGAAAATAGTGGGATATTTCGGGTCCCCTCCGTTCCTCAGTGGCCGGTGAGTGTTTGCGGCCCCCTGGCATGTGAGGATGGCTTGGCTGCTCGGTGCTACGGGTGATTCACGGCCCGTTCCAGTGCAGAGCTCCCGGCGACGCGTCCTCACGCTTCCATAGCTAAGCCACGCCCCCTTAAGTTGAATCTTTTAGTAAGTCGGAACAGGTACATTTTTTAAGTGTAGCTGCAGCCAAAAAAACTATTTTTAAGCTTTTTGGAAAGCATAGGGAAGGGTTATCATCCCTGTAACACTTGTTTTGGTGTCTGTGCCCCTGTTTAGAAGATTTCACCTCACTTTCTGTCCCAATAATAATTGGATTTTGAACATTTTGGGTTGTTGTGGAAACAAGCCTTGGTGATAAAGCATCAGTGGAGGTACCTTTTTCCCATAATAAAGCCCTGTACACGCGGTCTGATTTTTCAAAGGAAAATGTGTGATAGGACCTTGTAGTCGGAAATTCCGACCGTGTGTGGGCTCCATCACACATTTTCCATTGGAATTTCCGACACACAAAGTTTGAGAGCTTGCTATAAAATTTTCTTACAACAAAATCCATTGTCGGAAATTCCGATCGTGTGTACACAAATCCGACGCACAAAGTGCCACGCATGCTCAGAATAAATTAAGAGACGAAAGCTATTGGCTACTGCCCCGTTTATAGTCCCGACGTACGTTTTTTATTGCACCGCGTTTAGAACGATCGGATTTTCCGATAACTTTGTGTGACCGTGTGTATGCAAGACAAGTTTGAGCCAACATCCGTCGGAAAAAATCCATGGATTATGTTGTCAGAATGTCCGATCAATGTCCGACCGTGTGTACAGGGCATAACTCTTACAGGAGTGAATTTCCCTTCCAAGGGTAGATTTCCTGTCACTTCCTGTTGTCTCCCTCCGTTTGTAAGTAGGAGTCGTTTGTAAGTCGGATGTTTGTAACTAGGGGACCGCCTGTACTGGCCACTTTCACCCCTTCCTGCCCAGGCCATTTTTCTGATTTCAGCGATGTCGCACTTTGAATGACAATTGCGCGGTCATGCAACACTGTACCCAAATGATTTTTTTTTTATCCTTCTCTTTACACAAATAGAGATCTCTTTTAGTGGTATTTAATCACTGCTGGGATTTTTATTTTTTACAAAAAAAGACAGAAAATTTTGAAAAATAAAAAAGTTTTTCTTATTTTCTGTCAGTAAATTTTGTAAATAAGTAATTTTTCTTCTTCACTTATGTGCGCTGATAAGGTTGCACTGATGGGCACTGATGAGGTGGCACTTATGGGCATTGATTATGTGGCACTGATGAGGAGGCACTAATATGCCGCATGATGGGTGGCACTGGTGGGCACTGATTGGTGGCACTGCTGGCACTGCTGGGGATTTCCTGTAATCAGGGCACTGATGATTAGTGCCCTGATTACCTGCCCAGGTCTCCTCTGCAAGGAGATCCCGCTGATCGGCACTCCTTCCCACACACTCTGTCAGTGTGAGGTGAGGAGAGCCAATTCACAGCACTTCCGCATTTACATGTGACCAGCTTTGATTGGACATAGCCGATCACATAGTTAAAGAGCATCGGTCCTTAACAGAGATCGGGGTTGCGCCGTGTCCTAGCAACACGGCGCGGCCGCGATCACCACGCTGTGCGCCCCCGCATGCGCGTGATAGCGGCCGTCCTGAAGGCGTCGTCATATGACGTCCTCCTAGAACAAGAGCTGCATCATCCCTCTGTCATTAGTCTGTGGGTGGGCGGCAGGCGGTTAAACAGAGCAAGTTATTGCCATAAAAAGTGTTTGGGGGTCCTGCCCCAGGGGACATGTATCAATGCAAAAAAAAAGTTTTAAAAACAGATGTTTTTTCGGGAGCAGTAATTTTAATGATGATTAAACTGATACAATAAAAATGAAATATTCCTTTAAATATCATGCCTGGGGGCTGTCCTTAGTATGCCTGTAAAGTAGCGCATCTTTCCCATGTTTATAATAGCGCCACAGGAAACTAACATTTCTAAAAGGAAAATTTTCATCCAAAAATGCTCGCGGCTGTAATGTATTATCTGATGCCGGCAATATAGATAAAAATACCAAAAATACCAAAAGAAAATGGTGTGGATGTTACCCCCCAAAATCCATACCAAGCCCTTCAGGGCTGGTATGGATATTAAGGAGAACCCCGCACCCAAATTTTTAAAAAAATGGCGTGGAGGTCCCCCAGGCCCCCAGGCACTATATACTCTGAATAGCAGTATATATACTATAGAGCCTACCCTATATACTCTGCAGAAAATTGGGCCTTAGGAGTTAGTGGTACCAGAACACTGTAAGCCCTCACAGTTACTCTTGTCGGGTGCAGGAATGGGCCCTGCATTAAAATATATTATCAAAAATTGTAATTACATGCCCCTGTTAGACAGGGGCAGAAAAATTGGGCCTTGGGTGGAGGTGGTGCCACAACACTGTAAGCCCTTACAGTTACTTTTGTTGGGCGCAGGAACGGGCCCTGCGTTAAAATATTATATCAAAAATTGTAATTACGTGCCCCTGTTAAACAGGGGCAGAAAAATTGGGCCTTGGGTGGTGGTGGTGGTGCCCTAAACCAAAAATATTGTTGGAAGCTAGCATCATCAAGATTGAGGAGGATTAGTATAGTCAGCATAGGCAGTCTTCAAGGGATCCCACATCTATAGCAAATTCAATCAGTTACATCAGCATCAGGTGCTTGATAGCTGCTGATCCAAGACTGATTCATTTTTATGAATGTGAGCCTATCAATGGAGTCTGAGGACAGGCGCACGCTTTGATCCGTTACAAACCCTCCAGCAGCACTGAATGTGCATTCAGAAAGCACGCCAGATGCAGGACAGGCCAGTAGCTCAATTGCATATTGAGCAAGTTCTGGCCAGTGGTCCATCCTCAAGACCCAGTAACCCAGTGGATGCTCTGTTGGAAAGGTCTCCAAGTCTACTCTTGCCCCTAGATATTCCTGCGCCATGTAATGCAGAGGCTGGCGATGGTTGCTTGAACTGATCAGACCTTGGCGCTGAGGACTGAAAATTTTTTTAAAGGCATCGGTCAGCCGGCCACCTTCTCCACCGGTCTTCCTCTGACTGAGCGAAGCCTCAGCAACACGTTGTTCAGCACCAGGAAATTGTAACCTCCTAGGGTCTGGAAATGCATTGCACAAACCTTTCTTCAAGGCCTCCTGAAGATGTTTCATCCTCTGCTCCCTCTCTAAAGGCAGGATTAGTTCTGCAACCTTACCCTTGTAACGTGGCTCAAGAAGGGTTGCCAGCCAGTAATGATCCCTCTCCTTGATACCACGAATCCTAGGGTCCGTTCGCAGGCTTTGCAGAATCAGGGAGGCCATGCAGCAAAAAATTTGCAGAGGCATTCGATTCTGAGTGCTCTGGGTCACTAAGGAACACATGATCCGTTACTACCTCCTCCCAACCATGTACAACTCCTTTGGTTTCTGGGGACTGAAAACCATTCCTTGAAGACTGCTGCTGAGTGTTATCCTCTCCTGACACAATCCTCCTCCTCCTTTTCTTCCTGTGTGTTAGGAGGGCCCGCAGGAATGCTATCTAGATAAAGGGGGCCTTGAGAGGTAAGGAATTCCTCCTCTTCCTACTGCTATTCTGCCTCAAGTGTCCTGTCCATGATTCCACGAAGCATGTGCTCCAACAGGAAAACTAGAGGGACAGTGTCACTGATGCATGCATTGTTACTGCTCACCATCCTTGTGGCCTCCTCAAATGGTGACAGAACAGTGCATGCATCCTTGATCAGTAGCCACTGGCGTGGCGAAAAGAAGCCAAGCTCCCCTGACCCTGTCCTGGTACCATACTCGCACAGGTACTCATTACTGGCCCTTTGCTGTGTGTGCAGCCGCTGCAGCATTGCCAACGTTGAGTTCCACCTGGTGGGCATTTCACAAATGAGGCAGTTGGTGGGCAAGTTGCATTCCTTTTGAATGTCAGCCAGCTGAGCACTGGCATTGTATGACCGGCGGAAATAAACACAGACTTTTCTGGCCTGCCTCAGGAGATCCTGCAAGCCTGGGTACCTGCTCAAGAACCACTGCATCACCAAATTCAGGACGTGTGCCAAACATGGAACATGGGTCAAGTGTCCCTGTCGGAGGGCGGAGAGAAAGTTGGTGTCATGGTTGCATACAACCATTCCTGGCTGAAGCTGGTGTGACGTCAACCACCTCTGAGCCTGCCCCTGCAGAGCTGACAGAATCTTTGCCCCAGTGTGGCTCCTGTCCCCTAGGCAGACCAACTCAAGCACAGCATGGCATCTTTTAGCCTGACTGCTTGCGTAGCCCCTTGAACACTTACGGAGAACCACTGGTTAGAAAACAAATCTGCAGAAGAGGCCATAGAGGAAGAAGAAGAGGAGGGGGTGGAGGAGAGAGCTGTGGCAGAATCAGAAACTAGCATTTTGGAGGCGTGGTGGTCCAACAAGACTGAACCCTGTTCTGCATCCTTCCCAGCTGCCAGCAGAGTTACCCAGTGTGCCGTGAAGGAAAGGAAACATCCCTGCCCATGCCTGCTGGACCATGAGTGAGCGGTAATATGAACCTTACTGCTGACCACCCTGTCCAACAATGCTAAAACATTGCCTTCCACATGCCGGTAGAGAGCCTGAATGGCCTTCCGTGAAAAGAAATGGCGTTTTGCAACCTGCCACTGAGGTACAGCACATTCCACAAATGGGGCAGAGTCTACCAGCTGAAAAGGCAGCAGTTGCAGTGCTAGCAATTTGGCCAAGCTAGCATTTAGACACTGAGCATGTGGATGGCTGGGCCTGACTTTCTTTTTATGGTTCAGCAACTGGGGTAGGGAAATTTGCCTGCTAAAATCAGATGGTGGTGTACTGCTAGCAGGTTTTTGAGAGGGCTGGAGGTATAATAGGGTTGGAGATCCCAGATGAGGAGCAAGGAGAAGTCCGCGTTTTTCTTTGATGTGGGTCTTTCAAGTGCTGTTGCCAACGGACTGCATGGCAGGTCTTCATATGTCTGGTCAAGCATGTGGTGCCCAAGTGGCTGCTGTTCTGGTCATGCTTGATCCGCTTCAGACATAGGTTGCAAATGGCAACGGTGCGATCTGCTGCACACGTGTCGAAAAAGGCCCACACCAAGGAACTTTTAAAAGTCAGTGGGGAGTCAGCAGCGACCTGCACCTGCGGAGCTCTGCGGTGTGATGCAATAGGGTGGCTACCCTTAAGCTGCCCCCTAGAGGACATCCTGCCTCGTTGGAGTGTGTCAGAAACCATGAATCAGATTGAGACAGAAGTACAGTTAAATCACACTTGTTTAATAATAATAAAAAAAGGTAAACAGAGTTCAGACCGGAATGGATGGTCAGATAAGCCAAAATGTCAGGGAGCCAGAGAACAGCGCAGTAGAACAGCAAGCAGGATCTGGAACCAGAAGGCATGTCAGCCAAGCAAGTCTTTAACAGGTACACAGGAGAGCTTCTCTAGAGATAAGATCAAGGCGAAGGCAGACATCATCTGGACTGGACGGCTTAAGAAGGGAGGACTGATGAGCAGGATATCATCAACAGTCACTGAGACACTGTGGAGAGATAGGAGCTGGCAATTAGCCGACAGCTGAACGGCTAGCTCAGAGAAGGAAGGGCTGAGCCCAGCCCTAACAGAGTTGTGCCTCCTCCTCCTCTCTTCTCTCAGGCACCCAAGTACAGTCAGTGACCTCATCATCCCCTCCCTCCTCGTCACTGGAACAAACTTGGCAGTATGCTGCAGCTGGAGGAACATGACTGCCAGTTTCTTGTCCTTCTTGGGCACCCCCTCTTTCTAGGCTCACATTACTCCCTTTCTCAACCTGGGAACCAACATCGGAGCCTTCAAATCGCTGCGCATCCTCCAGCAACATGTACCCGACACTGTGGTAGAATAATTCTCCGT
This sequence comes from Aquarana catesbeiana, assembly GCF_042186555.1. Lineage (NCBI taxonomy): Eukaryota > Metazoa > Chordata > Amphibia > Anura > Ranidae > Aquarana > Aquarana catesbeiana. Next base: position 209,873,862 of record NC_133334.1, on the reverse strand, counting down.
GCATGATGGTGGGGCTACGGAAGGAGTAACTGTGAACAAGGAGCCGGTGGAATAGGCCGCTTTGGCAGCTGCGTTGCAAGGCAAACTACTCTGAGCCTGGGTGACAGAGGATAAGGAGAATGAGGACAACTTTGTTATCCACGCCACCAACTCTTCTGCATGTTGTGGCTTAATAATACTGCCAGCAGCAGAAAAAAAAGGACAAGTGTGCCCCACGGCCACCTGCAGGATGCACCATGTCCACAACCACCACTGTTGACTGTAGACACAGAGGCTGCTTGCCCTCTTTTAGTGGCTTGTGAGTGTCTGCCTCTCCTTGGTGGCCTTCTGGACATGATGTATTTTTTATTTTGCAACAACACACTACGCTGTATTAGGTACTGTGTAAACCGCCTGCACTGTATTAGCAACTGTACAATGGCTGCACTGTATTGTATACTGTGTACACCACCAGAAGTGTAGTAGAAACTGTACACACTGTATTAGATACTGTGTACACCACCAGAAAAGTAGTAGAAACTGTACTATGGCTGCACTGTATTGGGTACTGTGTACACCACCAGAAGTGTAGTAGAAACTGTACACACTGTATTAGATACCCTGTACACCACCAGAAAAGTAAAAGAAAAAAATACTACGGCTGCACTGTATTGTGTACTGTGTACACCACCAGAAGTGTAGTAGAAACTGTACACACTGACATATTAGATACTATGTACACGACCAGAAAAGTAGTAGAAACTAGACATGTGCATTCAGTTTCATTCCGAATTGAAATTCAGACAAATCTTTTATTATTCGGAAATTTGTACACATCCAAATTTCCGAATTACAAAAGTAACGAATTTAAAGAAATCCGAAATAACAATTCAGTTAAAAAAAAAGCGAACGAAATTCAACTGGAATGGAAAAAATAGAAATCGATTTTCTGAAAAAATACAATAAAATAGAATATAAAACAATAAAGCAATAGAGTAACAATAAAAGAATAATAAAGAATAGAATAGAATTTAATAGAATGTAATAAAATAGAACATGACCGTCTACCGCAATTCGAATTCTGAATAGTATAAATTCGAATTTGAGAATAGATAAGAATATAATTCAAAACAATGGAAACTAGAATAGAAAAGAATAGAAAAACAATAGAACAGAATAGAATAAAATATACTATATATTATATTTATTCTATTCTGTTCTATTGTTTTTCTTTTCTCTTCTTGAATTTCCTATAGAATGAAATCAAATTTTTGAAAAGAAAAGATTAGAATAGATTAGCTTCGAATTTGAAAAAATTTTGAGCGAATTCGAAAAAAGTCGATCAAATTTGAAAATTTTTTTTAAAGATTTCTGAAAAAAGTCTACCGGATTACAAAAAACTACCAAATTCGAAAAAATTCTATCACATTCGAAAAAATTTGACCGAATTCGAAAAAGTAAACTAGAATTAGAATAGAAAAGATTAGAATAGAATAGAAAATAATAGAAAAGAATAAACTAGAAAAACAATAGAACAGAATAGAGTTAAATATAATATATATTATATTTTATTCTATTTTGTTCTATTGTTTTTCTAGTCTATTCTTTTCTATTATTTTCTATTCAATCTTTTCTATTCGAATTCAAATTCATTCTATACGAAATTCAAACTTCTGGAGCCATCTTCTGAAATTCGAATTTCGCATAGAATGAATTTGAATTTGAATAGAAAAGATTACAATAGAATAGAAAAGAAAATAATAGAAAAGAATAGCATAGAAAAACAATAGAACAGACTACAAAAAATATATATATAAATAATTTTTTTAAATTCCATTCTATTGTTTTTCTATGCTATTCTTTTCTATTATTTTCTATTCTATTCTAATCTTTTCTATTCAAATTCGAATTCATTCTTTACAAAATTCAAATTTCCAAAGATGGCTTCTGAAGTTCGAATTTCATATACAATGAATTTGAATAGAAAAGAAACAATAGAACAGAATAGAATATATATATACATACATATACATATATATATATATATATATATACATATATATGTGTATATGTATGTATGTGTGTTTATGTATGTTTGTGAAACATCTTCCGAAATTTGAGTTTCATATAGTATGAAATCGAATTTGAATAGAAAAGATTGGAATAGAAAATAATAGAAAAGAATAGCATAGAAAACAATAGAACAGAATAGAAATATATATATATATATATATATATATATATATATATATATATATATATATATAAAACACCTTCCGAAATTAGAATTTAGTATAGAATAAAATTGAATTTGAATAGAAAAGATTAGAACAGAATAGAAAAGAATAGTATAAAAAAACAGTAAAACAGGAAAAAAAATAATAAAAAAAAAAAAAAAATATATATATATATATATATATATATATATATATATATATATATATATATATATATATATATATATATATATATATATATATATATATGAATAGAAAAGATTCGAATAGAAAATAACAGAAACAAGTAGACAAGAAAAACAATAGAACAGAATAGAAAAAAAATATTATATATATATATATATATATATATATATATATATATATATATATATATATATATATATATATATATATATATATATATATATACATACATACACACACACATATATATATATATATTTTTTTTTTTTTTTTTTTTTTTATTCTATTCTGTTCTATTGTTTTTCTTGTCTATTTTTTTCTATTCTAATCTTTTCTATTCAAATTCAAAATCATTCTATATGAAATCCGAATTTCAGAAGCCATCTTCTAAAATTAAAATTTCGTATAGAATGAATTTGAATAGAAAAGTTTAGAGTAGAATAGAAAAGAATAACATAGAAAAACAATGGAACAGAATAGAAAAAAATATAATAATATATATATATATATATATATATATATATATATATATATATATATATATATATATATATATATATATATGTATATATATATATATATATATATATATATATATATAAAACATCTTCCGAAATTAGAATTTCGTATAGACTGAAATCAAATTTGAATAGAAAAGATAAGAATAGAAAAGAATAGAAAAGAATAGCATAGAAAAACAATAGAACAGAATAGAAAAAAATATATATATATATATTCTATTATCTATTCTATTCTAATTCAATTTCGATTTCATTCTATATGAAATTAGAATTTCAGAAAATGGTTATTTATATATATATATATATATATATATATATATATATATATATATAACCATCTTCCGACATTCGAATTCCGTATAGAATGAATTTGAATTTGAATACAAAAGATTAGAATAGAATAGAAAATAAAGGAAAGGAATAAACTAGAAAAACAAATATTATATTTTATTCTATTCTGTTCTATTGCTTTTCTATTCTATTCTTTTCTATTATTTTCTGCTCTATTCTAATCTTTTCTATTCAAATTCAAAATCATTCTATACGGAATTTGAATTTCGGAAAATGGTTATATATATAAATATTATATATAGATATATCTATATATCTATCTATATATATATATATATATATATATATATATATATATATATATATATACATATATATACAGTGGGGACGGAAAGTGTTCAGACCCCCTTAAATTTTTCACTCTTTGTTATATTGCAGCCATTTGCTAAAATCATTTAAGTTCATTTTTTTTCCTCATTAATGTACACACAGCACCCCATATTAACAGAAAAACACAGAATTGTTGACATTTTTGCAGATTTATTAAAAAAGAAAAACTGAAATATCACATGGTCCTAAGTATTCAGACCCTTTGCTCAGTATTTAGTAGAAGCACCCTTTTGATCTAATACAGCCATGAGTCTTTTTGGGAAAGATGCAACAAGTTTTTCACACCTGGATTTGGGGATCCTCTGCCATTCCTCCTGGCAGATCCTCTCCAGTTCTGTCAGGTTGGATGGTAAACGTTGGCGGACAGCAATTTTTAGGTCTCTCCAGAGATGCTCAATTGGGTTTAAGTCAGGGCTCTGGCTGGGCCATTCAAGAATAGTCACGAAGTTGTTGTGAAGCCACTCCTTCGTTATTTTAGCTGTGTGCTTAGGGTCATTGTCTTGTTGGAAGGTAAACCTTCGGCCCAGTCTGAGGTCCTGAGCACTCTGGAGAAGGTTTTCATCCAGGATATCCCTGTACTTGGCCGCATTCATCTTTCCCTCTTATTGCAACCAGTCGTCCTGTCCACCACCATGCTTCACTGTTGGGACTGTATTGGACAGGTGATGAGCAGTGCCTGGTTTTCTCCACACTTACCACTTAGAATTAAGGCCAAAAAGTTCTATCTTGGTCTCATCAGACCAAAGAATCTTATTTCTTACCATCTTGGAGTCCTTCAGGTGTTTTTTAGCAAACTCCATGCGGGCTTTCATGTGTCTTGAACTGAGGAGAGGCTTCCGTCGGGCCACTCTGCCATAAAGCCCCGAATGGTGGAGGGCTGCAGTGATGGTTGACTTTCTACAACTTTCTCCCATCTCCGACTGCATCTCTGGAGCTCAGCCACAGCGATCTTTGGGTTCTTCTTTACCTCTCTCACCAAGGCTCTTCTCCCCCGATAGCTCCTGGACGGCCAGCTCTAGGAAGGGTTCTGGTCATCCCAAACGTCTTCCATTTAAGGATTATGGAGGCCACTGTGCTCTTAGGAACCTTAAGTGCAGCAGAAATTTTTTGTGACCTTGGCCAGATCTGTGCCTTGTCACAATTCTGTCTCTGAGCTATTCAGGCAGTTCCTTTGACCTCATGATTCTCATTTGCTCTGACATGCACTGTGAGCTGTAAGGTCTTATATAGACAGGTGTGTGGTTTATCTAATCAAGTCCAATCAGTATAATCAAACACAGCTGGACTCAAATGAAGGTGTAGAACCATCTCAAGGATGATCAGAAGAAATGGACAGGATCTGAGTTAAATATAAGAGTGTCACGGCAAAGTGTCTGAATACTTAGGACTATGTGATATTTCAGTTTTTCTTTTTTAATAAACCTGCAAAAATGTCAACAATTCTTGTTTTTCTCTCAATATGGGGTGCTGTGTGTACATTAATGAGGAAAAAAATGAACTTAAATGATTTTAGCACATAGCTGCAATATAACAAAGAGTGAAAATTTAAGGGGGTCTGAATATTTTCCGTCCCCACTGTATATATAAAACTATTTCCCGAAATTCTAATTTCATATAGAGTGAAATCAAATTAGAATAGAATAGAAAATAATAGAAAAGAATAGACTAGAAAAACAATAGAACAGAATAGAATAAAATATAATATATATTATATTTTTTTCTATTCTGTTCTATTGTTTTTCTATGCTATTCTTTTCTATTATTTTCTATTCTAATCTTTTCTATTCAAATTTGATTTCAGTCTATACGAAATTCGGAAGATGATATTGATATATATATATATATATATATATTATATTATATTATATTATATTATATTCTATTCTGTTCCATTGTTTTTCTATGTTATTCTTTTCTATTCTATTCTAAACTTTTCTATTCAAATTCATTCTATACGAAATTCGAATTTCAGAAGATGGCTTCTGAAATTCGGATTTCATATAGAATAATTTCGAATTTGAATAGAAAAGATTAGAATAGGAAATAATAGAAAAAATAGACAAGAAAAACAATAGAACAGAATAGAATAAAATATATATATATAAGTGGGGTTTGACGTGGGCGATTCTGTCACTCATGGTAACTGATTCTGCCCCTGATGGTAACAGAAGGAGAGTGGAGGGGAGGGAGTAGATAGTGGGGGTACATAACCCTGGATAACTTTGAATATCCCTGTAGAATCAGGTCCCCATCTGAAGCTCAGTAGAGTGGAGGGAGGGGAGGAAAGAAGAAGGGGAAAATGAAGGGAAAGCCAGGGAAGGGGGCCACAGCCAACTCAGCTAACGCCATTAGAACAAGTGCAAGCTCGGGCACTATCAGAAAATATATGGTCCAGGATAGTGGCAAAGAAAGCCCAGGAAAGGCAGCTGGAACAAAAAACAAAACCCCTGAGTGTCCACCCAAAGTCAATACGAGAAGGCAGTTGGCTGAGATGGATACACATACCGCAAGTACTGAGATAACAGAAGAAACAGCTATGGTACCCCAACAAAACAAACAACTTGCAACTAAGAGTGAGATGGCAGAAATGTTTGCACGGCTGGAAACCTCGATTAAAGGAGAAATAGAAACAGTACGGGAAGATATGAACCACATCTTAAACAGAGTAGAAGAGGTTGAAACAACGATGGATAGACAAGGGATAGAGATAAAAAAGCTCAAAGAACAGATGGAAGAGATCCAGCAAGAACAGAGGAACTTATTGTACAGACTGGAAGACCAGGAGAACCGTAATAGGAGGAAAAACCTACGGATTAGAGGCCTTCCAGAGATACAAGGAGAAAAGGAGAATTTGCAAGAAAAAATTGATCAAATATTTGGAGGCCTATTGAACCCACTGGATAACAGCCCCAAAATTAAACTGGACAGAGTACACAGGATTAGAAAACCTACAGAGATTAGCGAGGATGCTCCACGGGATGTAATCGTAAGATTTCACAATTATCAGGACAAGGAGCAGATAAGGTCCAGTATGAAAAGGAACCAACCAGTGATGTTCGGAGAGACAAACCTGCAGATTTTCCCAGACTTGGCAGCAGAGACATTATCTAGAAGAAGAGTTCACAAACCGCTACTGGTTCAACTTAAAACACATGACGTTCAATATATTTGGGGGTTCTCAGCGTGCCTAATTGGGCGCAAAGAAGGTCGCTTGGCAACATTGAGATTTCCTGAAGAGACGCAGAAATTCTGTCAGCGTCTAGACATACCACTTGTTGAAATTCCGGGTTGGTGGGAAAGAATAGTAAGGCAAGATACTACAGAGGATCCACTGGCTTTAAAATGAAAGGCCCAGGAACAAGGAAAAAGTAGTCATAACGAGACTCATAAAAATATAAGTTCGGGGTGAAAAAAGGAAAAGTGTGAGATAGCTGGTGGGGGGTGGGGGGGGCAGGTATGCAATATCCCACTCCCGGGGGAGCTTTCGGGATCCAAGGATTGCTTTGTTGAGCTCAACCTCTAAGGGGCTAACCGAGGGGCCGGGTGGTGTAAGTGGGGCCACGTTTTTTTTGGGCCATGAGATGGCCCATTACCCCCAAATGGAAGGGAGGGGGAGGGGGTGGTTGGGGAAAGGGTAGGGCAGGGGAGAGGGAAAGATACAGGTGGGGGGGCTAAGGGGGGAGGGGGGTTGGAAACTTGCATTTACCTCAGTGCTTCACACACCCTAATCTTTTTAGAAAAACTTCTCCTTCTCCCTTGATTGCGCTTCTAAGGGGAAAAGAGAAGAGGAAGGGGAAAAGGGAAAGAAAAAAGGGAAGTAAAAAAAAACAATGTCTAGGGTAAATTTAATAACATATAACGTTAGGGGGTTGAATGCCCCCACTAAGAGGGCTAATCTACTGCGAGAGTTGAAGTCCCTGAAGGCTGATGTGGCACTGCTGCAGGAGACTCACCTGTGGGTGGGTAGTGGTCAAAAAATGTACTCTAAAGATTTCCCAGTCTGGTTCTATGGTGACTCTCCGACTAGGGGCGCAAAAGGGGTCGCAATAGGGTTTGCCAAGGAAGTAAAGTTCGAGCCCGAGACTAGACTGACTGATCCGAGGGGTGATACCTCTTTCTGAGAGGGAAACTAAATGGTTTCGAATGTTCATTGGCAAACATCTATGGACCAAATAAAAAGAAAAATAGATTTATAAGGGGAGTTCTGGCGAAGTTTGAGAAATTTAAGAGAGGAGGGGCCATAATCGCAGGGGACTTTAATTTCTGTTTGGACCCAGCGAAAGATAGTACGTCACATGCACGGGGGACAGGAGAAGGTTGGGTGAAAAAACTAAAAAAGAAGTTGCACCAATATCAACTGGTTGATGTTTGGAGGATGCAACATGAGAAAGTACATGATTACACATATTACTCCCCCATGCATGCGACATACTCGAGGTTAGATTTTTTCTTAACGGACCATAGGTTACTGGAAATGGTCACTTGTGCAAGCATTGGCACTATGACCTTCTCAGACCACGCGCCGGTGAAACTACAGATAGAAATCGAGGAGCAACAGAAACGGGGTAATAGTTGGAAATTAAATGAGGACCTAATTCATGACAAAGATACAGATAAGAGAATAAGAGAAGAACTAGAGTGGTATTTTAAAATTAATGGGGCAGGGAAGGTAGCCGAGGCAACAGTCTGGGAGGCTCATAAAGCCTACATAAGGGGTATTTTTATGATGGTGGGGGCTGAGGAAAAGAGAAAAATGACGAAAGATAAGATAGCTCTGACAAAAGAAATCTATGTATTAGAACAACAACACAAAAAATCGGGGGAGGGTATGGTGTTGGCAAACCTCCATAGGAAGAGAGAGGACTTGAGGAACCTGGTAGAGCAAGAAACACGTAAGGCGTTTAATTTAACGAAGAAAGAAAGATATATAAATGGTAATAAACCTGGTAAATTTCTGGCAGAGGTCGTGAGAAAAAAGAAATCTATTAACTTTTTTGAAAAAATCAAGACTAAAACGGGAGAATTTAGGTATAAAACCAGCGACATCGCGAAAGTCTTTCAAAAGTACTATGGTGGGCTATATGCAATAGGAAAAAACGACTCGCAAAAAGCCAAAGAAATAAAAAGATAGAAAACTATTTAAAAAAGGCTCGACTACATAAGATCACGGATCAGGAAAAGAACTTGTTAGAGGCCCCTTTCACTGAAGAAGAACTTAGGAAAGCTCTTCAGGAAACCCCAGTAGGTAAAAGCCCAGGGCCCGACGGGCTGACAGTTTTATACTATAAAAAATACCAAGACCTACTTGTTCCCAGGATGTGCTCATACATGAATGGGATCGGGGACAAGTGGGAGATAAGAAGGGAAGCATTAGAAGCCAACATAGCCATCATCCTGAAAGAAGGCAATGATAACACGTTATACTCCAGTTATAGGCCTATAGCACTTCTAAACGTAGACATAAAACTATTTGCCAAAATATTAGCCGAAAGAATGAAAACAATAATTAATGAGACTATTCACCCAGACCAGGTAGGTTTTGTATCAGGCAGAGAGGGGCGGGATAACAGTATTAAAACGTTATTGGTGGTTCAGGAGATTAAGAAAAGTGGAGCCCCAGGTCTATTCCTGTCAATTGACGCTGAAAAAGCCTTTGACAGGGTAGACTGGGGCTTCATGTGGAGTACACTCGAGGAAATCGGGTTGGGAGAGAGAATGCTTAATTGGATTAAGGCTCTATATTCCCACCCCACTGCGAAAGTCAAAGTAAACGGCACCCTCTCTGATACATTTGAAATGAAGAATGGAACGAGGCAGGGGTGCTCACTTTCCCCGCTACTGTTTGTGATAGCCCTGGAACCCCTGTTAAATAAGATCAGGAGGTGTTCGGACATTGGCGGGGTTAAAGTGGGCAACGAGGAGTACAAATTAGCTGCTTATGCAGATGATGTATTGTTTTATGTCACCCGCCCAAGGACCACCCTTCCAAACCTGGTATCGGGTCAACCCAGATAAATCCGAAACGCTGAAGATCAATAAAAATAGTTACGGGGACACTACATATCAAAAATATTTCCCCTTCAGGTGGGGTTTAGAAGAACTAAATTATTTGGAAGTTAAAATCACCCCAACAATAGAGTCACTATTCAAGGCTAACTTTATCCCACTCCTTAATGAGATCAAGAAAGAACTTAATAAAATCTCAAGAGGTCAGCTTTCATGGGGGGGGGGGATAAATTTATATAAAATGATAATCTTACCCAAGATTATTTACAAAATGCAAATGCTTCCATTAGTACTGCCACAGGGTTATTTTAAAATTCTGCGCACTATGTTGGTGAAGTTTGTTTGGAGGGGGAAAAAAACCTCGTACAAATTTTACACAATTAACTAAAGATAAGACGAAAGGGGGGGTGGGGGGCACCTGATATCAAGAAATATCATGAGGCAATCGCCTTATCACGTGTTATAAAATGGGTTAAAAATAATAGAGAAAAACACTGGGTGGAAATAGAGAATAGTAAGAGTGAAGTAGATTTAGGTAAGATAATATGGATCCCACCACATTGTAGAAAATTGAGCATGGGAACAACGGAGAGCACTAGACACGTATTAAAAATTTGGGATAAATTACATAAAAGGGAAAAATGGGAATTTAACTCACCACTGATACCACTTAAAGATGTAGAATTTTTCACCCCAGGGAAGGAGGATATGTTTGGGAAGTGGATACTGAAGGAAGATGCCCAATTAACCACTTGAGCCCCGGACCATTATGCTGCCTAAGGACCAGAGGTCTTTTTCCAATTTGGCACTGCGTCGCTTTAACTGCTAATTGCGCGGTCATGCAATGCTGTACCCAAACGAAATTTGCGTCCTTTTCTTCCCACAAATAGAGCTTTCTTTTGATGGTATTTGATCACCTCTGCGGTTTTTATTTTTTGCGCTATAAACGGAAAAAGACCGAAAATTTTGAAAAAAAATGATATTTTCTACTTTTTGTTATAAAAAAAATCCAATAAACTAAATTTTAGTCATACATTTAGGCCAAAATGTATTCGGCCACATGTCTTTGGTAAAAAAAATGTCAATAAGCGTATATTTATTGGTTTGCGCAAAAGTTATAGCGTCTACAAACTAGGGTACATTTTCTGGAATTTACACAGCTTTTAGTTTATGACTGCCTATGTCATTTCTTGAGGTGCTAAAATGGCAGGGCAGTACAAAACCCCCACAAATGACCCCATTTTGGAAAGTAGACACCCCAAGGAAATTGCTGAGAGGCATGTTGAACCCATTGAATATTTATTTTTTTTGTCCCAAGTGATTGAAAAATGACAAAAAAAAAAAAAAAAAAAATATTTACAAAAAGTTGTCACTAAATGATATATTGCTCACACAGGCCATGGGCCTATGTGGAATTGCACCCCAAAATACATTCAGCTGCTTCTCCTGAGTATGGGGATACCACATGTGTGGGACTTTTTGGGAGCCTAGCCGTGTACGGGGCCCCGAAAACCAATCACCGCCTTCAGGATTTCTAAGGGTGTAAATTTTTGCTTTCACTCTTCACTGCCTATCACAGTTTCGGAGGCCATGGAATGCCCAGGTGGCACAAAACCCCCCAAAATGACCCCATTTTGGAAAGTAGACACCCCAAGCTATTTGCTGAGAGGCATATTGAGTCCATGGAATATTTTATATTTTGACACAAGTTGCGGGAAAGTGACACTTTTTTTTTTTTTTTCATAAAGTTGTCACTAAATGATATATTGCTCACACAGGCCATGGGCATATGTGGAATTGCACCCCAAAATACATTTAGCTGCTTCTCCTGAGTATGGGGATACCACATGTGTGGGACTTTTTGGGAGCCTAGCCGCGTACGGGACCCCGAAAACCAATCACTGCCTTCAGGATTTCTAAGGGTGAAAATTTTTGATTTCACTCTTCACTGCCTATCACAGTTTCGGAGGCCATGGAATGCCCAGGTGGCATAAAACCCCCCCAAATGACCCCATTTTGGAAAGTAGACACCCCAAGCTATTTGCTGAGAGGCATGGTGAGTATTTTGCAGCTCTCATTTGTTTTTGAAAATGAAGAAAGACAAGAAAAAACATTTTTTTTTTCTTTTTTCAATTTTCAAAACTTTGTGACAAAAAGTGAGGTCTGCAAAATACTCACTATACCTCTCAGCAAATAGTTTGGGGTGTCTACTTTCCAAAATGGGGTCATTTGGGGGGGTTTTGTGCCACCTGGGCATTCCATGGCCTCCGAAACTGTGATAGGCAGTGAAGAGTGAAATCAAAAATTCACGCCCTTAGAAAGCCTGAAGGCGGTGCTTGGTTTTCGGGGTCCCGTACGCGGCTAGGCTCCCAAAAAGTCTCACACATGTGGTATCCCCGTACTCAGGAGAAGCAGCAGTATGTATTTTGGGGTGTAATTTCAAATATTCCCATGGCATGTTTGAGCAATATATCATTTAGTGACAACTTTGTGCAAAAAAAAAAAAAAAAAAAAAAAATTTGTCTCTTTCCCGCAACTTGTGTCGCAATATAAAATATTCCATGGACTCGACATGCCTCTCAGCAAATAGCTTGGGGTGTCTACTTTCCAAAATGGGGTCATTTGGGGGGGTTTTGAACTGTCCTGGCATTTTATGCACAACATTTAGAAGCTTATGTCACACATCACCCACTCTTCTAACCACTTGAAGACAAAGCCCTTTCTGACACTTATTGTTTACATGAAAAAGTTTTTTTTTTTTGCAAAAAAATTACTTTGAACCCCCAAACATTATATATTTTTTTAAAGCAAATGCCCTACAGATTAAAATGGTGGGTGTTTCATTTTTTTTTTTTCACACAGTAATTGCGCAGCGATTTTTCAAACGCATTTTTTGGGGAAAAAACACACTTTTTTAAATTTTAATGCACTAAAACACACTATATTGCCCAAATGTTTGATGAAATAAAAAAGATGATCTTAGGCCGAGTACATGGATACCAAACATGACATGCTTTAAAATTGCGCACAAACGTGCAGTGGCAACAAAATAAATACATGTTTAAAAGCCTTCAAAAGCCTTTACAGGTTACCACTTTAGATTTACAGAGGAGGTCTACTGGAAAAATTACTGCACTCGATCTGGCCTTCGCTGTGATACCTCACATGCATGGTGCAATTGCTGTTTACATATGACGCCAGACTGCCGCTTGCGTTCGCCTTAGCGCGAGAGCAGGGGGCGACAGGGGTGCTTTTTTTTTTTTTTTTTTTTTTCTTTATTATTTTTTTGCTTTTTTAATCTTACTTTTAAACTGTTCCTTTCATATTTTTTTTTTTTAATCATTTTTATTGTTATCTCGGGGAATGTAAATATCCCCTATGATAGCAATAGGTAGTGACAGGTACTCTTTTTTGAAAAAATTGTGGTCTATTAGACCCTAGATCTCTCCTCTGCCCTCAAAGCATCTGACCACACCAAGATCGGTGTGATAAAATGCTTCCCCAATTTCCCAATGGCGCTATTTACATCCGGCGAAATCTAAGTCATGAAATACTCGTAGCTTCCGGTTTTTTAGGCCATAGAGATGTTTGGAGCCACTCTGGTCTCTGATCAGCTCTATGGTCAGCTGGCTGAATCACCGGCTGCATTCTCAGGTTCCCTGTTGAGACAGGAGAGCCAGAGAAAAACACGGAAGACAGTGGGGGTGGGGGGGGCATTCCCTCCCATGGCTTGTAAAGGCAGTCTAGAGGCTAATTAGCCGCTAGGATTGCTTTTACATGAAAGCCGACCGCTGGCTGAAAAGAATGATACCAAGATGATACCTAAACCTGCAAGCATCATTCTGGTATAACCACTCAAAGTCGTGAATGGCGTACCTGAAGACAAAAAAATGGTTAACAATGGTTAACAATAAAGCACAGTAAACAGTAAAGTATAAATAATTACACACCTGAAAAACAAACATGATAAAACATAATAACAATAACAATAACAATAAAACATTGCAGAATAGAATACAGTAAAAAAGAGTAGAACAATAGAGAGAGAGAATAGAGAGAGAGAGAACAATAAAACGACAACTATTTTTTTTTTATTTCATATTTTTTTTTTTTTTTACACTTTTTTTGTAAGTAACTTTTATAACGGTAACCGGTTCCAGGTTCGGGTCTCTCAAAATGCGATGGCATCTTGGGAGACCCTGTGAAAGTGTGCCTAGTCTGTGCAATGCTGTACTCTACGCTAATACTCAACTAGTGAATGGTAGCGTTCAAAACATTCACCAATGCAAAGACCAGGATTGTCAGGACAGGAGGGACAATAATAGCGGGTGTCACGCCTATATCCGCGCTTGCTGCAGACACAACATCTTTTTTGGGGGGTTCGCTGGGTAGGGGTACTCGGGAGGACATAAAGAAAATGCCTCTCATGCAGCCGACTGCATTTGGTTGGGGATGTGAATGGGGGAAGTACGGGCGCTGCAGAAGCGGTGGGTTCCCAATTAGGATTGGCGAATGCAGCAGGAAGGGCACTATGGGCACGACGGGCCTGTGTTTGTCTTTTTGGTGGCAGCGGGACACTACTTGTGCTTGCCACCTCACCAGCTTGAACTGCATTTATGGGACTCGCCATGTCACCAAGTGTTACTGCAGTGCTGGTTTGACTACGACCGGGGTGTACTAGGCTGCTGGTGCTTGCCAGTTCCCCAAAACGCTACCAAAAAACTGTTAGCGATCGCAGGGATCAGGCCTGACTCTGCGAACGCTGCAGTTATGCGTTTAGTGTTTTGTAAGTGACAGTGATCAATCGATACTGCACTTGGGTGGGCTGGGCCGGGCGGAGGGGCAAAACGCAGGTGCTAGCAGGTATCTGGGCTGATCCCGCTAACACTGCGTTTTTGGGAACCCTAAACTGCTGGTGACGCTAGTATAGATCTGATCGGATCAGATATTGATCCGTTCAGATACTATACCACTAAGGGAGGTGTACGGTGCGTGCGTGGGTGTTAGCGGTACTGGCGCTAACCTGACGCTGCCTGGGGCTGGTGCTTGCCAGTTCACCAAAATACTACCAAAAAAACTGTTAGCAATCGCAGGGATCAGGCCTGACTCTGCGAACGCTGCAGTTATGCGTTTAGTGCCTTGTAAGTGACAGTGATCGATCGATACTGCACTTGGGTGGGCTGGGCGGAGGGGCAAAACGCAGGTGCTAGCAGGTATCTGGGCTGATCCCGCTAACACTGCGTTTTTGGGAACCCTAAACTGCTGGGGACGCTAGTATAGATCTGATCGGATCAGATATTGATCCGTTCAGATACTATACCACTAAGGGAGGTGTACGGTGCGTGCGTGGGTGTTAGCGGTACTGGCGCTAACCTGACGCTGCCTGGGGCTGGTGCTTGCCAGTTCACCAAAATGCTACCAAAAAAACTGTTAGCAATCGCAGGGATCAGGCCTGACTCTGCGAACGCTGCAGTTATGCGTTTAGTGCCTTGTAAGTGACAGTGATCGATCGATACTGCACTTGGGTGGGCTGGGCGGAGGGGCAAAACGCAGGTGCTAGCAGGTATCTGGGCTGATCCCGCTAACACTGCGTTTTTGGGAACCCTAAACTGCTGGGGACGCTAGTATAGATCTGATCGGATCAGATATTGATCCGATCAGATACTATACCACTAAGGGAGGCGCATGCTGTGTGCGTGGGTGTTAGCGGTACTGGCGCTAATCTGACGCTGCCTGGGGCGACGCATATCACCGCCGGGCGATCGGGGGGCTAAACCTTTATTCGGTAATAAACGGCGGGTGCCCTGACACTATAAAAAAAAAAAAAACTAACCAGCGTCAACCGTAACGGTTATACGGTGATCAGTGGTGAAAGGGTTAACTAGGGGGCAATCAAGGGGTTAAAACATTTATTAGGTGGTATATGGGGGTCCCTGACGCTATAAAACGCTGACGGCGAACCTAAATATTTACCTCACTAACTAGCGTCACCAGCGACACTAATACAGCGATCAGAAAAATGATCGCTTAGCGACACTGGTGACAGGGGTTTATCAAGGGGTTAAAACTTTATTAGGGGGGGTTAGGGGGGTACCCTAGACCTACAGGGGGGTAACAGTAACTGTGCTAACACAGTAACTGTCACAAACTGACACAGCAGTAATCAGAAAAAAAAAAAAAAAAAAAAACTGCTGGTGTCAGTTTGTGACAGGGGGGGGGGGGGGTGATTGGGGGGGGATCGGGGGGCGATCGGGGGGGGGATCGGGGTGTTTTGTGTGCCTGGCATGTTCTACTGTGTGTGTGTTGGTGCACTTACTCACATGTCGTCAATCCTCGGGCCGGAACGGAAACTACCGACCCGAGGGGAGATGACATCACTTCCTTTGCTGCTGTTTAGCATACAGCAGCAAAGGAGTGTTCCCATTGGCCGGCGGCGATCGCGAGGGGGGGGCCACGAACGGATGGCCTCCCCCTCATCTCTGATCGCCGGGGGACAGAACGGGACCGCCTCGGGCGGCGGGGGGGGTCCGATCGGACCCCCCACCCGCGGAAGGCAAATCACGTACCCTGTACGTGATTTTGCCTGTCCGTGCCGCCTTGCCGACGTACATCGGCGTGAGGCGGTCGTCAAGTGGTTAAAAGATGTCATGAGACAGGGTAATATTTGCACATACCAAGAACTAAAAGATAAAGATACATGGTTCATTATAAACCCCTGGCGCTATAAACAACTGAAACACTTTGTTGATTCACTCCCGCAGCCCATCAGGTCGACAAAGGAGTTGCTACCCCTGGAGAAAATATGTATGGAGAAAAAAGGGAAAGGGGGGGTTTCGAAGATATACAGAGTCTTAATGCATCTGGGGAGTGCAGAATACCCTCCATTCAAGGTGAAGTGGGAGAACGAACTGGGTCTCAAGCTAGATGAAAGGGAGTGGGGGCTGATATTGAAATGGGTTAACACCACTTCGGTGGATTGTAGGATAGTGGAGATGAATTACAAATTATTGGCAAGAATGTATATTACACCTGACAGAGCACATAGGATTCGGCGGGAAACCTCACAATTATGTTGGAGGGGATGTAATGATATCGGGACTATGGCACACATATGGTGGCTGTGGCCAGAAATTAAGAATTTTTGTGAAGAGATAAGTGGTACTATAGCGGAGATTACCGAGATGGCCATCCCAGATGATCCCCGGATATGCTTATCCCACGGGAGTGAGGTGTCCACGAAAACTTATTTGAAGTCATTACTACCACATCTTATAAATGTGGCCAAAAGCCTTATTCCTAGACACTGGCAGGACAAAAGAAGTCCCTCAATGCGGGAGTGGTTTGACAAAGTCAATGAAATATACTACCTAGAATACTTGAGATTTAGTGAAGGGTTGGGATTGGAAGCCTTTGAAAAGACATGGTGTATGTGGGAAAAATATAGATACTCAATAAGAGCAGCAGAGGCGTGCGGTATTTAGATAGAGGCCCCATAATAATAATTAATAATTAAGGATAATAATTAAGGAAACTAGACAGGTAAGATAACAAAAAATTTGAAGATGAAGACCCGATAAGAGCTATGGGTGAGCAGGGGAGTAGGAGAGAAGGTACAGAAGGAAGTGTGAACAAGTAAGGGGGAGATTTAAAAGGGAGGGGGTGGGATAAGGGGAGGTATGGAAGGGGGGATAGGGGTGGGTATCAATCAGGGACAGATAAACAAGGGGGGGTAAAATATTGATGTAAGTGTATGTTTTTTTTGTTTTTCTTTCTTTTGTGATGAAAACCAGCCACAATGATGTGACGATATAAGGGAAGATACTGAACGGTAAAGTTGAAGTAACATCCCCTGGAAAACACCTCGCTGAAGTGGCAAAAAAAAAAAAAAAATAGAATAAAATATATATATAATATTTTATTCTATTTTGTTCTATTGTTTTTTTAGTCTATTCTTTTCTACTATATTCTAATCTTTTCTATTGGAATTAATTGTATACGAAATTCAAATTTCGGAAGATGTTTAAATATATATATATATATATATATATATAAAAAGAAATTCAGATGGGATTTATTTAGAAAATATTCATAAGAAGGACATTAACATGACATCCCTTAAACAGGCATACATGATTTAAACGTTTTCGGGCTGTTCAGGATCGCACCCTTCTTCAGAAAGTCATGCCTACCAAATGAACATACATACAACAATATATAGTTCATTATCCATTAATGGATCAATTAAATAATCAATTAGAATAAACAATGAGTTTTAACTGAAACCAATCTAGTACTAACAGGTCAAAATAAAACATCAATTTTAGATATAAATTCTTTCTATAATCATGGAATCAAAAAGTCACGAGTGGAAATCAAAAGGGCTCACACCTTATGAAATGTAATAGTTCGGAATCCTGGGAAAACATAAAAAAATAAAAAATAATAAATAAAAGAATAATGGAGATACAGTAATTTTATGAACGGATGTGATAACCATTCATGTGCATGTATCCGCACATGTGACCATATGCACACCACCATGCACATGGACAGCATACCACATAAAAAAAGGTATCTATTGATATGTGTATATTTGTGCACATAATCCAGCGCTTGACTCTGCATTGGATCGCACACAGATAACCACACATAAACCGATCTGTCATAAAGGATAAATCTATCAAAAAAGAATAATAGAATGATTTTATCAAAGAGAGCAATTTTATCTAAAATGTAGAAACATTCATCACCTATAAAGATATGGTTTATTCAAAGAAATAGATACAAGTTAAAGTCGGAGTTTAACCCTTTTGGCTGAAGTGTAACTAATCAATGAATCCAGCTGACTTCTCTCTTTTTTAAAGCCATTTCCCTATCCCCGCCACGTCTATTTTTAGAAATACCGTCTATCACCATGAATTTTAGCTGTGACACTGAGTGTCCTTGCTCAACAAAATGTCGGGCTAAAGAAGAGGACGGAATCGACAACGGTCTTAACTACTTGTTTGGTACACAATATTTCATCTGTTTCTTTAACCACTTCAGCCCCGGAAGGATTTACCCCCTTCCTGACCAGAGCACTTTTTACAATTTGGCACTGCATCGCTTTAACTGCTAATTGCGCGGTAATGCAATGCTGTACCCAAAACTAAATTTGCGTCCTTTTCTTCCCACAAATAGAGCTTTCTTTTGATGGTATTTCTACTTTTTGTTATAAAAAGATCCAATAAACTCAATTTTAGTCATACATTTAGGCCAAAATGTATTCGGACACATGTCTTTGGTAAAAAAAAATGTCAATAAGTGTATATTTATTGGTTTGCGCAAAAGTTATAGCGCCTACAAACTAGGGTACATTTTCTGGAATTTACACAGCCTTTAATTTATGACTGCCTATGTCATTTCTTGAGGTGCTAAAATGGCAGGGCAGTATAACCCCCCCCCCCAAATGACCCCATTTTGGAAAGTAGACACCCCAAGGAAATTGCTTAGAGGCATGTTGAGCCCATTGAATATTAATTTTTTCTGTCCCAAGTGATTGAATAATGACAAAAAAAAAATATTTACAAAAAGTTGTCACTAAATGATATATTGCTCACACAGGCCATGGGCATATGTGGAATTGCACCCCAAAATACATTCAGCTGCTTTTCCTGAGTACGGGGATACCACATGTGTGGGACTTTTTGGGAGCCTAGCCGTGTACGGGGCCCCGAAAACCAATCACTGCCTTCAGGATTTCTAAGGGCGTAAATTTTTGATTTCACTCCTCACTACCTATGACAGTTTTGAAGGCCATAAAATGCCCAGATGGTACAAAACCCCCCAAATGACCCCATTTTGGAAAGTAGACACCCCAAGCTATTTGCTGAGAGGCATGTTGAGTACATGGAATATTTTATATTTTGACACAAGTTGCGGGAAAGTAGACATCCCAAGCTATTTGCTGAGAGGCATGGTGAGTATTTTGCAGCTCTCATTTGTTTTTGAAAATTAAGAAAGACAAGAAAAAAACATTTTTATTTTTTTCAATCTTCAAAACTTTGTGACAAAAAGTGAGGTCTGCAAAATACTCACTATACCTCTCAGCAAATAGCTTGGGGTGTCTACTTTCCATAATAGGGTCATTTGGGCGGTTTTTGTGCCACCTGGGCATTCCATGGCCTCCAAAACTGTGATAGGCAGTGAAGAATGAAATCAAAAATTTACGCCCTTAGAAAGCCTGAAGGCGGTGCTTGGTTTTCGGGGTCCCGTACGCGGCTAGGCTCCCAAAAAGTCTCACACATGTGGTATCCCCATACTCAGGAGAAGCAACAGAATGTATTTTGGGGTGTAATGTCACATATTCCCATGGCATGTTTGAGCAATATATCATTTAGTGACAACTTTGTGCAAAAAAAAAAAAATTGTCTCTTTCCCGCAACTTGTGTCACAATATAAAATATTCCATGGACTCGACATGCCTCTCAGCAAATAGCTTGGGGTGTCTACTTTCCAAAATGGGGTCATTTGGGGGGGGGGGGTTGAACTGTCCTGGCATTTTATACACAACATTTAGAAGCTTATGTCACATATCACCCACTCTTCTAACCACTTGAAGACAAAGCCCTTTCTGACACTTTTTGTTTACATGAAAAAATTTTTTTTTTTGCAAGAAAATTACTGTGAACCCCCAAACATTATACTGTATATTTTTTTTAAAGCAAATGCCCTACAGATTAAAATGGTGGGTGTTTCATTTTTTTTTTCACACAGTATTTGCACAGCGATTTTTCAAACACATTTTTTGGGGAAAAAAACACACTTTTTAAAATTTTAATGCACTAAAACACACTATATTGCCCAAATGTTTGATGAAATAAAAAAGATGATCTTAGGCCGAGTACATGGATACCAACCATGACATGCTTTAAAATTGCGCACAAACGTAAAGTGGCGACAAATTAAATACATTTTTAAAAGCCTTTAAAAGCCTTTACAGGTTACCACTTTAGATTTACAGAGGAGGTCTACTGCTAAAATTACTGCCCTCAATCTGACCTTCGCGGTGATACCTCACATGCATGGTGCAATTGCTGTTTACATTTGACGCCAGACCGACACTTGCGTTTGCCTTTGCGCGAGAGCAGGGGGGACAGGGGTGCTTTTTTTTTTTTTTTTCTTTGTTATTTTTTTTGCTTTTTTATCTTATTTTCAAACTGTTCCTTTCATTTATTTTTTTTTAAATCATTTTTATTGTTATCTCAGGGAATGTAAATATCCCCTATGATAGCAATAGGTAGTGACAGGTACTCTTTTTTGAAAAAATTGGGGTCTATTAGACCCTAGATCTCTCCTCTGCCCTCAAAGCATCCGACCACACCAAGATCGGTGTGATAAAATGCTTTCCCAATTTCCCAATGGTGCTGTTTACATCCGGCGAAATCTAAGTCATGAAATGCTCGTAGCTTCCGGTTTCTTAGGCCATAGAGATGTTTGGAGCCACTCTGGTCTCTGATCAGCTCTATGGTCAGCTGGCTGAATCACCGGCTGCATTTTCAGGTTCCCTGTTGGGACAGGAGAGCCAGAGAAAAACATGGAAGACGGTGGTGGGGGGGACATTCCCTCCCACTGCTTGTAAAAGCAGTGTAGAGGCTAATTAGCCGCTAGGATTGCTTTTACATGAAAGCCGACCGCTGGCTGAAAAGAATGATACCAAGATGATACCTAAACCTGCAGGCATCATTCTGGTATAACCACTCAAAGTCCAACAACATACTAGTACGTTGCTGGTCCTTGTTGGGCATATATTGTAATCTTTTTTTTTTTCATGCAGCCTGTGGGCTGAACGAAAAAAAGAGATTGATCGGTGGGTATGCCCACCATTAGAATACCTCCCTTCATCCACCCACTTCTAATGATGGGCATACATGCACCGTTTATATATGCCGAAGCATGGGGGCATCCTCCCACAAAAGGTAGGAGCAAATTGCTCCTCCGCCCCAGCTGCCCCCATGCTTCGGCATATATCACCTCCGCTGGAGTGGGAGCAAACGCTGTTGCTGTCAAGATAAATAAATCCGCGCTGCAGCTGAATGGCGTACCTGAAGACAAAAATATGGTTAACAATGAAACACAGTAAACGGTAAAGTATAAAAAATTGCATACCTGAAAAGCAAACATGATAAAACATAATAACAATAAAACATTGCAGAATAGAATACAGTAAAAAGGAGCAGAACAATAGAGAGAGAATAGAGAGAGAGAACAATAAAACGACAACTATTTTTTATTTTATTTTATATATATATATATTTTTTTTACACTTTTTTTGTATCTGTAACTTTTATAACTGTAACCGGTTCCAAGTTCGGGTCTCTCAAAATGCGATGGCATCTTGGGAGACCCGGTGAAAGTGTGCCTAGTCTGTGCAATGTTGTACGCTATGCTAATACTCAACTAGTGTATGGTAGCGTTCAAAACATTCACCAATGCAAAGACCAGGATTGTCAGGACAGGAGGGACAATAATAGCGGGTGTCACGCCTATATCCGCGCTTGCTGCAGACACAACATCTTTTTTGGGGGGGTTCATTGGGTGGGGTACTCGGGAGGACATAAAGAAAATGCCTCTCATGCAGCCGACTGCATTTGGTTGGGGATGTAAATGGGGGAAGTACGGGTGCTGCAGAAATGGTGGGTTCCCAATTAGGATTGGCGAATGCAGCAGGAAGGGCATTATGGGCATGACGGGCCTGTGTTTGTCTTCTTCTTGGTGGCAGCGGGACACTACTTGTGCTTGCCACCTCACCAGCTTGAACTGCACTTATGGGACTCGCCACATCACCAAGTATTACTGCAGTGCTGGTTTGACTACGACCGGGGTGTACAAGGCCGCTGGTGCTTGCCAGTTCCCCAAAACGCTACCAAAAAAACTGTTAGCGATCGCAGGGATCAGGCCTGACTCTGCGAACGCTGCAGTTATGCGTTTAGTGTTTTGTAAGTGACAGTGATCGAATGATACTGCACTTGGGTGGGCTGGGCTGAGCTGGGCGGAGGGGCAAAACGCAGGTGCTAGCAGGTATCTGGGCTGATCCCGCTAACACTGCGTTTTTGGGAACCCTAAACTGCTGGGGACGCTAGTATAGATCTGATCGGATCAGATATTGATCCGTTTAGATACTATACCACTAAGGGAGGTGTATGCTGCGTGCGTGGGTGTTAGCGGTACTGGCGCTAACCTGACGCTGCCTGGGGTGACGCAGACCCTAAAACCTAAGTTATATCACCGCCGGGCAATCAGGGGGCTAAACCTTTATTCGGTAATAAACAGCGGGTGCCCTGACACTATAAAAAATAAACTAACCAGCATCACCCGTAACAGTTATACGGTGATCACTGGTGAAAGGGTTAACTAGGGAGCAATCAAGGGGTTAAAACATTTATTAGGTAGTATATAGGGGTCCCTGACGCTATAAAACGCTGACGGCGAACCTAAATATTTACCTCACTAACTAGCGTCACCAGTGACACTAATACAGCGATAAGAAAAATGATCGCTTAGTGACACTGGCGACGGGGGGTTGATCAAGGGGTTAAAACTTTATTAGGGGGGTTAGGGGGGTACCCTAGACCTAAAGGGGGCCTAACACTAACTGCCCTACCACACTAACTGTCACAAACTGACACCAATGCAGTAATCAGAAAAAAAAACTGCTTGGTGTCAGTGTGACGGGGGGGGGTGATTGGGGGGTGATCGGGGGGGTGATTGGGGGGTGATCGGGGGGGGGATCGGGGGGTGTAATGTATGCCTGGCATGTTCTACTGTGTGTGTAGTGTTTGTGCACACATATCGATGTCTTCTCTCCTCGGCGCCGGAACGGAAAATACTGAGCCGAGGAGAGATGACATCACTTCCTCCGCTTCTGTTTACTATGCAGAAGCCGAGGAAGCTTGTCATTCGCCAGGAGCGATCACGAGGGGGGAGCCACGAATGAGTGGCCTCCCCCTCACCTCTCATCGCTCCTGACGAGTATCCGACCGCCACAGGCACCGGGGGCAGGCAAGGACATACCTGTAAGTCCTTTTGCCTGCCCGTGCCATTCTGCCGACGTACATCGTCGTGCGGCGGTTGGCAAGTGGTTAAATAACATTGAATTACAAGTGTTAAACAAAGGACTTAACCTTAGTCCAAAAGCAAAGATGGATACATTTGTATTAAAAAAGATCTTTACCATTTTTAAAAACACATTCGTTTGAAGGCTTTCGAATTTCTCTAAACCTGTGGTGAGTAATGTCAGTCTGCCGCTGTTATCACTTTCCAATTTGGGATTAAAGAATAAGAGTAATTTTGTTCTTCCTACATCTAGCGCGGCAGCTGAGTTATTCATTAACAAGGTTGATGAGGATATTAATCATTTTTTACATAACTATGATAGAAGGGATCACATTCCGAATAACATGACACAACAGGAAACTCTGGCTCTTTCCTGCTTGGCTGCACGTAAAGAGATCACGATCAAGCCAGCTGACAAAGGCGGCTCAATTGTGATAATGAACACTACACAATATGAGAGGGAAATTCATAGACAGCTGGCAGATCCTCAGGTATAAATGTTTAGAAGTTAATCCCACTACACGTGTTTTGAACAGAATAAAAAAAGTGGTTGGCCGAGCAGTACAAAATAATATCATAGATGTAAATACACAAATGTATTTAATTTCAGAAAATCCAGTGACTCCGATCATCTATGTACTCCCTAAAATACATAAAGATCCCATTAACCCTCCAGGTCGTCCCATTGTGTCCAGCACTGCATCAGTCACCATGCCTTTAGCGAAATATCTTGATAAGTGTTTATCTCCATTGATAACACAAACTCGTTCCTACATTAGGGATACTCAAGATTTTTTAAGTAAAATTCGACCTTTATTTATTCAACCTGATGCACTGCTGGTCACATGGAATGTTGCTAATTTATATACAGCCATTCCACACAAGTTGGGGATAGAAGCCTGCAAGCGTTTGTTAATTCATTCAAGAAAATACACCCCTGCTCAGATTTCCTTTTTACTAGAACTATTGGCCATTGTATTAGAAGAAAATTTATTTTTATTTAAAGATGTTTATTATTTACAATTAGCCGGAGCAGCAATGGGTAGTAATGTAGCACCTCCTTATGCTAACGCATTCATGGATGTGATAGAACAAGCTTTCATATTCCATTGTACATTATTCAATGATCACCTCTCGGGGTTTTTAAATTTATTCCCCGTAGTCAATTGAAGCGTGTAACCAGAATTGCCAAAGAAACAGATACTTGTAACATTAGACTAAGCGAAATGGAGGATAGATTGCAACAACGTGGCTATCCACCTGATTTTTTTCACTGTGAACGTATAAACATTAATAATGACACTGTATCCAGTAGGAATTTAAGTCGTAGAATGCCATTTACTTCACAATTTCATCCATTCTCACATAAGATTAATAATATTATCAAAAAACATTGGTCCTTATTACAGAATGCTTATCCCTTGGTTGCTGAATTTTTTGATCCCTCATTACCATCATACCGACGAGGTAGAACAATTAGGGATGCGCCGGTGAGACCTGATCAATATTCAACATCTGCCCCTAGGATAACATTTTTGGGTCCTAAAAACACAGGCTTTTTTCCTTGTCTTTGTTGCATTCAATGTTCATGCATGATTAAAGGGAAAAGTTTTTCCCACCCTCTTAGGGGTTATGATATTACGATTAAAGATCACTACACTTGCCAGTCATCCTACGTAGTATATATAATAAAATGTCCGTGTGGTCTCCTCTATGTAGGGGAGACCACACAAAAGGTAAAGGGCCGTATAGCTCGTCATAAATATTCGCTCAGAGATAAATTAGTTAAACTTGCTTTAGCCAGATATTTTGTTGAGCAAGGACACTCAGTGTCACAGCTAAAATTCATGGTGATCGACGGTATTTCTAAAATAGACGTGGAGGGGATAGGGAAATGGCTTTAAAAAAGAGAGAAGTCAGCTGGATTCATCGATTAGATACACTTTAGCCAAAGGGGTTAAACTCCGACTTTGACTTGTATCTATTTCTTTGAATAAACCATATCTTTATAGGTGATGAATGTTTCTACATTTTAGATAAAATTGCTCTCTTTGATAAAATCATTCTATTATTCTTTTTTATAGATTTATCCTTTATGACAGATCGGTTTATGTATGGTTATCTTTGTGTGATCCAATGCAGAGCCAAGCGCTGGATTATGTGCATACATATCAATAGATACCTTTTTTTATGTGGTATGCTGTCCATGTGCATGGTGGTGTGCATATAGTCACATGTGTGGATACATGCACATGAATGGTTATCACATCCGTTCATAAAATTAGTGTATCTCCATTATTCTTTTATTTATTATTTTTTATTTTTTTATGTTTTCCCAGGACTCCGAATTATTACATTCCATAAGGTGTGAGCCCTTTTGATTTCCACTCGTGACTTTTTGATTCCGTGATTATAGAAAGAATTTATATCTAAAATTGATGTTTTATTTTGACCTGTTAGTACTAGATTGGTTTCAGTTAAAACTCATTGTTTATTCTAATTGATTATTTAATTGATTAATTAATGGATAATGATATATTGTTGTATGTATGTTCATTTGGTAGGCATGACTTTCTGAAGAAGGGCGCGATCCAGAACAGCCCGAAAACTCTTCTGGAAGCTCTATTGGGGGAGGAGGGAGGAGCCGGATGTGGGCGAGGTCGGGTCATGGCTGAGCCTGGGTTGCTAGGCGTCCCTCAAACCGTGATGTCTGCCAAAACAGGCTCGCGGTCCATGCGCTAGTCTTCAGCTGCCCCCCCCCAGCCTGGAACGACGCCGTCGGCCCCAGCGATCACCGCTCCCTGTATCTCGGCCTCGGGCCCCAGCTGCGGAAGGTGGAGGCGGTGGGAACGGTGCCCCGAACCCATAGCTGTTAGCGGCCATTACAGCCGGGAGCTTGGACAGGTTCATCGTGCCTCCGCAAAACGTGTGCCGGTGCCTGTCAGGAGGGGAGAGGAGAGGAGACAAGTAAAGTGCAGTATGCAGCAGAGCCTGAGAAGATGGCCCGTTGGGATCCAATGACGGAGGAGAGATAGAGAGCAGCAGAGAGTGACAGTCTATGACAGAAGCTTGATGGTAATTCAAAGAAATCGTATGGAACAGGTGAAAGCCCCAGGAGTGAAGAAAGTGGGTAAGACTCTGGTTCATTTTTTCGCTTGAAGATGGGTAAGTGACGTACTGGATCACTTTTAATACTGCTAAGCTGCAGGGAAACTTTGCATCATATGTGACTGTTATACCGCCTCACCTGCATATGTGACTATACTATAATAAGGTATCACCAAAATATAATATCATACCATAATAATAAGCTGGTTTATTTTTGTGCTGGAAGATGGGTAAGTGAGGCATTGGATCACTTCTAATACTGCTAAGCTGCATGGAAACTTTGCATCATATGTGACTGTTATACCGTCTCACCTGCATTTGTGACTATACTACAATAAGGTATCACCACAATATAATATCATACTATAATAGTAGGCTGGTTTATTTTTGAGCTGGAAGATGGGCAAGTGATGCATTGGATTACTTCTAATACTGTTAAGTTGCACGGAAACTTTGCATCATATGTGACTGTTATACTGTCTCACCTACATATGTGACTGTATTATAATAACGTACCATCACAATATATTATTACACCAGAACAATAATCACGGTACAACGAAATAAATATCTTGGGGGATTAAGGCAACCCTCAGTAACAGGGGAAACAGCCAGAAAATAGCAGCACACAAAGTAGATTAGGAGCCTTTAATTCTGTGGAGGTGGAAAATGAGAGGAAAATCAACAAAAGGAGTGCCCACGAACCCACCCAGAACAAGTGCAAGCCCGGGAACCATCAGAAAATATATGGTGAATGAAAGCAGCAAAGAAAGCAATTCAACAGGCGCAAAAAATAAAACTCCAGACCGCCCGGCTAAAACTGGAACAAGAAGACAATTGGCTGATATGGACACATGACCCTCCAGCAGCGAGGTAGAAGTAGAAATGCCAGTAGAGACCCAACAGGCAAATCAGCTCCCTACCAAGGGAGAAATCGCTGAAATGTTTGCGAAACTGGAGGCCTCAATCAAAGAAGAGATCAGTGCTGTACATGAGAACATGAGCCACCTATTAACTAGAGTGGAGGAAGTAGAAACAACAGTGGACAAGCAAGGAGAAGAAATAAAAAATTTGAAACATCAGATGGAAGTGCTGCAGAAGGAACAGAGGAATATAAGGTACAAAATGGAAGACCAAGAGAATCGCAGCAGAAGAAAAAAACCTCCGGATTAGAGGCCTTCCGGAAACGCAAGGTGAAAAAGAGAATTTACAGGAAAAAATGAAGGAAATTTTCAAAGATCTGAAAAACCCTAGTAACATCAGCGGTAACTTAAAGCTAGATAGAGTTCATCGGATTAGGAAGCCAGCCAAAATCAGGGGAGATGTTCCGCGTGATGTCATTGTGCGGTTTCAGAACTCCCGGGACAAAGAGCAGATTAACATAAATTTAAAGAGAAATCCACAAGTGAAGTACGGCGAAACAAGTTTACACATCTTCCAGGATCTAGCCGCAGAAACCCTTAGCAGGAGAAGAATTCTGAAACCATTACTAGCTGCCTTAAAGGCGCACGAGGTCCAATACTCCTGGGGCTTCCCCGCCAGTCTAACTGGACGCAAGGACGGCCGTAAGGCGGTGTTGAGATTTCCGGAGGAGACACAGAATTTCTGCGACCATCTTGGAATCCCAGTAATGGAGATTCCGGGGTGGTGGGAGAGAAGCGGAAATCAAGATCATACAGGGGACTTAATCACATGGAAACCAATACTAATGGCAAAAGAACACAGGGGCTGAAAGAGATTGAAAATGGATTTATCTGTCTGTTCTTTTTCTTCTTTCTATATCTCTCTCCCTACATGATCTAAAGTTGGTGGGGGCTGGGGGTGGGGTTGAAAGAGATTGAAAATGGATTTATCTGTCTGTTCTTTTTCTTCTTTCTATATCTCTCTCCCTACATGATCTAAAGTTGGTGGGGGCTGGGGGTGGGGTGGGTGGAGGGTGTGTGGGAGGAATTGCTGGGATTACACCCAGAGGGAAGCTTTCGGCTTAGACTTGACCCTTCTTCGAGCTCAACCTCTGGGGAGTAAACCGTGTGGCCAGGTGGAGTTGGTAGGCCAAGGTTTTTTGTAGGGGGCTCATGGGGCACCCCAATACTCCCCCTAATTTATTGGGAAAGGTGAAAGGGCGAGGGGGTGGGTGAGCGAGAGGAGGGGGGAGGGGGGTTGAGGGAGGGGAGGGTGCAGGGGAGGGGAGGGAGGGGGGGTTGGGGGAGGGGGGGTGGGGGGGTCAAGGGTAGGACGAGACCGGTCCATTCCTCGGTGGATCCGACCATTTAGTCTGGAGGGGCTACGTAAAGGAGTAAATGTGGTAAAAACAACAGGATGGCCAGGATAAATATAGTTACATACAATGTGAGGGGCCTCAATTCTCCCATAAAATGTGCGAACATAATGGGAGAATTGAGATCCCTGAAAGCAGAGGTGGTATTCTTGCAGGAGACCCACCTATACCTTGGTAAAAGCAAGAGAATAGCTACAAGGGATTTCCCGTATTGGATCTATGGAGACTCCCCGATAAGAGGAGCAAAAGGAGTTGCGATTGGTTTTGCAAAGGGAGTTGGGTTCATAATAGAGGAGAGAGTAACTGACCCGGAGGGTCGCTTCCTGTTTATAAGAGGTAATCTGAATGGGACGGAATGCTCATTGGCGAATATTTACTGCCCAAACACCAACCAAGGAAGGTTCCTATTGGGAATCCTGGCAAAGTTTGAAGTTTTTAAGAAAGGGAGGGCCATTATCGCAGGAGATTTCAATATCTGTCTAGAGCCAGGTAAAGATAGTACGTCGCGTGTTCGGGGGTCTGAAGGTATTTGGATAAATAAACTCAAGAAAAAGCTGCGTCAACAGCAGCTGGTAGATATATGGAGGATGCAACACCAGAATGTAAGAGATTATACCTTCTATTCCCCCGTCCATGCGACGTACTCTAGGCTCGATCTCTTTTTTGTGGAGCATCGGTATGTGGAAGAGGTAGAGGGTACAAATATAGGACCAATGACGTTTTCGGACCATGCCCCGGTTAGCCTACAAATAAAATTAAGTAAGCATAAAACGCGGAGCAGCAATTGGATACTAAATGAGGATCTATTACATGATGAAACAATAGATAAACTTATTAAAGAAGAATTAGAATTTTACTTTAAAATTAATACCGCTGAGGAAACATCAGAATCAATAGTTTGGGAGGCTCATAAAGCCTACATCAGAGAGATCATAATAAAGGCGGGAGTAGAGAAAAAGAGAGAACAGGGAGAGACCTTTCGCGTGCTACAGGAGGAAATCATTAAATTAGAGCAACATCATAAGATATCGAGGGATGGAGAAACATTGGTAAAACTATATAGAAGTAGGGAGGCTATACGGCAGTTAATCGAACAAGAAAATCAGAAGAAGTATAATCTCGTAAAAAAAGAAAGATATTTAGGCAGTAATAGACCTGGTAGACTCCTGGCGAAGATATTAAGTAAAAAGAAAAATAACAAATATACCGATAAGATAAGGTCCAGAGCAAATGAGATCAACTACAAGGATTCAGATATTGCAAGGATGTTCCAAGAATTTTATGGGGAGTTATACTCCATAAATAGAAATGTAACAACTAAGGAGAGGGAACAAAAACAAGTGAAAATTAAAAACTATCTAAGCGAGGTGGGAATGGCCAAAATAACGGAAAATGAGCGAACCACACTTGAGACCCCTATTACGGAGACTGAAGTGATAAAGGCAATTAGGGAGACACAAGTAGGTAAGAGCCCAGGCCCGGATGGGCTGACAGTGCTTTATTATAAAAAATATCAAGACTACCTAATTCCTAAATTGTGTTCCTATATGAATGACATAGGAGATAAGGGGGAAATGAGCAGAGAAGCACTGGCAGCTAATATTACGGTTATTCATAAAGAAGACAAGGATGCTACAGTATGCTCAAGCTACAGGCCTATCTCCCTGCTAAATGTGGATACTAAACTATTCGTAAAAGTGATTGCGGATAGAATGAAGCAGGTAATAAAGAGGATCATCCACCCGGACCAGGTTGGGTTTATTTCGGGTAGGCAGGGACGAGATAACAGCATTAAAACCCTCCTATTAGCCCAGGAAATTAAAAAGAGCAGAGTCCCAGGTCTACTGCTATCTATAGACGCAGAAAAAGCGTTTGATAGAGTAGACTGGGACTTCATGATGAGCACGCTCGAGGAAGTAGGCTGTGGGGAGAGGATGTGTAAATGGATTAGGGCCTTGTACTCAAGGCCGTCGGCGAGAGTGAAAATAAATGGGACCCTCTCTGAACCAATCGACATGTACAAAGGTATAAGACAGGGGTGCCCAATTTCCCCTATGCTTTTTCTGCTGACATTAGAACCCCTCCTTTCAAAGATAAGACAGAATAGGGATATCAGCGGGGTAGTAATAGGTAACACGGAATATAAACTTGCCGCCTTTGCAGACGACATCCTGTTGTACATAACCCATCCAAGGATTTCCCTCCCGAATGTTATGGCTACCCTAGTAGAATACGGAAAGTTATCGAATTTCAAAGTAAACCCAACTAAATCTGAAGCATTAGAAATAAACCACAGTAAGGAAAGCGACCACTCTTATCAAAAATATTTCCCCTTTATGTGGGGAAAAAAAGAACTGAATTACCTGGGTGTAAAAATCACTACATCAATGGAAACGCTATACCAAGCGAACTTTATCGCGCTGTTAAATGAGGTAAAATCCGAATTGAATAGAATACATCTGGGTCAATTATCCTGGGCGGGAAGAATTAATGTATATAAAATGGTTCTATTACCAAAAATAACCTATAAAATGCAATTGCTACCAATAACATTGCCACACACATATCTCAGAAGATTACATTCAATGTTAATAAAATTTATTTGGAGGGGAAAGACACCAAGATTAAAATTTACACAATTGATTAACACTAAAGGTAAAGGGGGGTGGGGAGCACCAGACATAAGGAAATATTATGAAGCTATTGCTCTAGCTAGAGTTATCGACTGGGTTAAAAATAAAGAAAAACACTGGGTAGTAAAAGAAAATAAAATTTGGGACACTAAATTGGATAAGATTATATGGATCTCACCCCAACAGAGAAAATATAGCACTGAAACACATGAAATCACTAAGCATGCACTCAAGATATGGGACACCCTACACAGAAAGGAACACTGGGAATACAACTCACCCTTAATGCCACTTAAAGACTTAGAGCAGTTTGCACCAGGGAAAGAGGAATGGTTTGGCAAATGGTTACTAGAAGAAAACATACAATTAAAAGATGTAATGCACAGGGGTAGAATATGCTCATTCCAAGAGCTGCAGGATAAAAGAAATATGATAGTTATAAACCCCTGGCGCTATAATCAATTAAAACACTATATAGATTCACTGCTGCAACCAATTAGATCGATGGATAATTTACTACCACTTGAAAAAATTTGCGCGGATAAAGAGGAGAGAGGGGGTTTCTCCCGGATATATAAAGTTCTAGTCGAACTAGGAAGGATAGATACCCCGGACTGTATAGGGAAATGGGAGAAGGAGTTAGAGAGAACTCTCACAGATACAGAAGTCTCTCTGATTTTAAAAAGAGTTTCAGCTACGTCGGTCAATAGTAAACTGTTAGAACTAAACTTCAAATGCCTGACTAGAATGTACCTGACCCCTGATAGGGTCCATAAAATACAAAGGGATAAGTCGCAACTCTGGTGGAGGGGCTGTTCAGAACTAGGGACAATGGCCCACATTTGGTGGCTGGGTCCGGAAATGAGAATGTTCTGGGGCGAAGTAAGAAAATATATTAAAGAGATCACTAATCTAGATGTCCCTAATGACCCTTGGATATTCTTATTCCACATGAGTGATATGCCCACTAAAACATATCTCAGAACACTCTTGCCACATCTTATTGACGCAGCCAAGAGCTTAATCCCTAAGTATTGGCAAAAGAAAGAGAGACCAAAGATGAGGGAATGGTTTAATAGAATTAATGAGATACAGTGCCTGGAGTATTTAAGGTTTAGTGAAGGGATAAAAATGGGGGCCTATGAAACAAAATGGAAAGAGTGGGAAAAATTTAAAGAATCCCCAAAAGCGGTTGAGATGTGGTCCACATAGGGAGGCCAGAGGAGAGGAACGCAGAGGGATGGATGGGGTACGGTCTCAGGGGAGGGGGTGAGGGGGGGGTACTGGCAAGAGGGAAATATTAGTAAACTCTAGAATGAATATTTATTTGTCTTGTTTTGTAACATACTGATTTGGATCATTAAGCATACATAAAGCCACGATGATGTGATGATAAGATGGGAAAGAAACTTGAATTTTAAATACTTGAAAAATCATTTCCCGGGAGAAACTTTCTAACTGAAGTGGCAAAAAAAAAAAAAACAGAACAGCCCGAAAACGTTTATATCATGTATGCCTGTTTATGGGATGTCATGTTGATATCCTTTTTATGAATATTTTCTAAATAAATCATTTGTGCAGCAATCCCATCTGAATTTCTTCTATACTGGAGCCTGTGGGAAGGCTTGATTGCCAAGCACAACCAACTGAGACCGACGTGCACCTCACCCACTGGACTTTATATATATATATATATATATATATATATATATATATATATATATATATATATATATATATACCCTGTTTCCCATAAAATAGGACCTAGCGTGATTGTCGGTGATGGCTGCAATATAAGCCCTACCCTCCAAATAAGCCCTACCCTGTTTCCCAGAAAATAAGCCCTACCCTGAAAGTGAGACCTACAAAAACTTTAACTAGGGCTTATTTGGGGGGGAAGGGCTTATATTGAAGCCATCGCCGACAGTCACGCTAGGTCTTATTTTAGGGGAAATAGGCTGTATATATATATATATAAAATATTAAATTTTTTTCTGTTCTGCTCTATTGTTTTTCTGTGCTATTCTTTTCTATTATTTTCCATTCTTTTCTAATCCTTTCTATTCAAATTCATTCTATACAAAATTCCAATTTCAGAAGATGGTTATGTTATATTATATTATATTTTTTTCTATTCTGTTCTATTGTTTTTCTATTCTATTCTATTGTTTTGTTATTATTTTCTATTTTATTCTTTTCTATTCAAATTCATTCTATATGAAATTCGAATTTTGGAAGATGTTTTATTTATATATATATATATATATATATATATATATATATATATATATATATATATATATATATATAAAATATTTTTTTCTATGCTGTTCTATTATTTTATTCTAATCTCTTCTATTCGAATGCAAATTCATTCTATACGAAATTCGAATTTTGGAAGCCATTTGAATTTCATATAGAATTATTTTGAATTTGAATAGAAAACAATAGAAAAGAACAGCATAGAAAAACAATAGAACAGAATATAATAAAATATATATTATATTTTTTCTATTCTATTCTATTGTTTATGTATAGCTATTATTTTCTATTATTTTCTATTCTATTCTAATCTTTTCTATTCATATTTTAGAAATTTCAGAAATTCTAATTTCGTATAGAATTAATTCGAATAAGTGTAGAAAAAAATAAAATAGAAAAACAATAGAACAGAATAGAATAAAATATAATATATATCATATTTTAGTCTATTCTGTTCTATTGTTTTTCTAGTCTATTCTTTTCTATTATTTTCTATTCTATTCTAATCCATTCTATACGAAATTCGAATATATATATATATATATATATATATATATATATATATATATATATATATATATATATATATATACATATATATATAGAGAGAGAGAGTGAGAGAGAGAGAGAGAGAAAGAGAGAGAGAGAGAGAGAGAGAGAATGAAATTGAATTCTAATAGAAAAGACTAGAATAGAAAAAGCAACAGAACAGAATAGAAAAAAATATAATATAATATATATATACATATATATATATATATATATATATATATATATATATATAAAACCATCTTCCGAAATCCGAATTTGGTACAGAATTAATTTGAGTTTGAATAGAAAAGATTAGAATAGAATATATTATATTTTTTCTATTCTGTTCTATTGTTTTTCTATGCTATTCTTTTCCATCATTTTCTATTCTATTCTAATCTTTTTCTATTGGAATTCAATTTCATTCTATTTGAAATTCGAATTTCAGAAGATGTTATATATATATCATCTTCTGAAATTCGAATTTCGAAATTCTGGTGGTGTACACAGTACACAATACAGTGCAGCCGTAATGCAGTTTTATATATATATATATATATATATATATATATATATATATATATATATATATATATATATATATATATATATATATATAACAATAGCATATATATATAATATATAGCATATATATATAAAATATTTTTTTCTGTTCTGTGCTATTGTTTCTCTATGCTATTCTTTTCTAGTATTTTCGATTCTATTCTAATCTTTTCTATTTTAAATTCGATTTCATTCGATACGAATTTCGAATTTCGGAAAATGGTTATATTAATACTAGTTAATTAATTAATATAGTTTACTTTTTCAAATTCGATCGAATTATTTTGAATGCGGTAGAATTATTCTGAATTTGATAATTTTTTTTCGAATTCGGTAAATTTTTTTCTAATGCGGTAGATTTTTTTTTAATGCAGTCGAATTTTTTCAAATTTGAATACGAAACAAAACGAATCCCAAAAACGAATGTAACAAATGCAACGAATTTAACTAAATGAATTTAGTTAAATAACGAATCTAAACTATTTTTTTCATCCTGCACTTGTCTAGTAGAAACTGTACTACGGCTGCACTGTATTGTGTACACCACCAGAAGTGTAGTAGAACCTGTACACACTGTATTAGATACTGTGTACACCACCAGAAAAGTAGTAGAAACTTTAATACGGCTGCACTGTATTGTGTACTGTGTACATCACCAGAAGTGTAGTAGAAACTGTACACACTGTATTAGATACTGTGTACACCGCCTGCACTGTATTAGAAACTGTACAATGGCTGCACTGTATTTTATACTATGTATACCACCAGAAGTGTAGTAGAAACTGTACACACTGTATTAAATACTGTGTACACCGCCTGAAGTGTATTGGAAACATTACACCACCGAATGCACTGTAGATATAGGCTACACTGGATGCATAGTGTATATATATATATATATATATATATATATATATATATATATATATACTGTGTGTGTATATATTAATACACAGTCTGAAGTATATTAGAAACAGTACTCCACAGAATGCACTGTAGATATAGGCTACACTGGATGCAGAATATATATATATATATATATATATATATATATATATATATATATATATATATATATATATATATATATATATATACACAGCCCTCAAAAAATCCACTTGCCTGCTCACAGTTTGCGAGTGGATTTTGAGGGCTGGAGAGTGTGGGTTGCCTGGGGGTAGGGGCGAGCACCGCCGGCAGCCTGGGATGTATGGGAGCGATCGTAGGTGAAGGGAGAAGAGAGATGCTGCCACTGCCTGGTTGATCAGAGCGCAGAGAACATAACAGCTTTAATTTCAATAGCTGTGTGTTCCCCACTGCGTGCCATCATATACAGCCCCTCCTCTTTGTCCGGGTACATTGAAAGACAGATCAACCGTCCCAGGATTGGACGGGTGATCTGTCTATCAAAGTGCCCGGACAAGGGGAAGGGACTGTAGGGGAGGGGCTGTATATGACGGCGCATGGCGGGGAACACACAGCTATTGAAACTGAAAGCTGTTATGTTCGCCGAACTCTTATCAACCAGGCGGTGGTGGCTCTCCTCTCCCTTCCCCTACACAGGTAGGCTGCATTGGGGACACAGAGCTGCACTGGGGACACATGGCTGCAATGGGGACACATGGCTGCATTGGGGGCACAGAGCTGCATTGGTGACACAGGCTGCATTAAGGACACATAGCTGCATTGGGGACACATAGCTGCATTGGGGACACAGGCAGCAATGGGGGCACAGGCTGCATTGGGGACACAGTTAAAGTTGTTAATATCTATTTTTATAACGTAATTCTGCATAAAACATTTAAGTGTCATTTCATGGGATAATTTATGAGGGCGTGTTTAGGAGTGGGATTAGGGGTGGGACATGGTAGGGGTTGGGCGGGGCAGCTGGTGGCGAGTAACCCTTGAGGCCTGGCTAGTAGCATAGGACTTGAAATTTTGAGCCCTGTATATATATATAAAATTCACTGCCTGCACGGCCTGAATATTGAGTAAACACTGAATTTATAGTCTATGCTAAATGCAGAGTATATATATATATATATATATATATATATATATATATATATATATACACACTAGACTGACTGTATATATATCAAATAGGGATGAGCCGAACACCCCCCCGGTTCGGTTCGCAGCAGAACATGCGAAAAGGCAAAAAATTTGTTCGAACACGAGAACACCTTTAAAGTCTATGGGACACGAACATGAAAAATCAAAAGTGCTAATTTTAAAGACTTATATGCATGGTATTGTCATAAAAAGTGTTTGAGGACCTGGGTCCTGCCCCAGGGGACATGTATCAATGCAAAAAAAAGATTTAAAAACTGACTTTTTTGGGAGCAGTGATTTTAATAATGCTTAAAGTGAAACAATAAAAGTGAAATATTCCTTTAAATTTCGTACCTGGGGGGGTGTCTATAGCATGCCTGTAAAGTGGCACATGTTTCCCGTGTTTACAACAGTCCCTGCATAAAATGACATTTCTAAAGGAAAAAAAAGTCATTCAAGCGGGGGTTCACCCACACCGCCAAAAAAAAAAAATATTAAAAGCCAGCAGCTACAAATACTGCAGCTGCTGACTTTTAATACATTGCCACTTACCTGTCCCAGGGTCCAGCGATGTCGGCAGGGGACGCCGAGAACCCGCTCGGTTCTCGGCAGCTGCCGCCGCCATCCTGGGTGAGGGAATCAGGAAGTGAAGCATTGCGCTGCGCGTCCCTAGTGGTCCCCGCTCTCTGCTGGGAGCTGTGTGTTCCCAGCAGACAGCGCGGTCGGGACAGGAAGAAGCATAGACTCCCATGGGAGTCTATGCCGGAAGTAGGTGCAAATACCTGTCTTTGACAGGTATCTGCACCCCCCTCCCCCCTGAAAGGTGCCAAATGTGACACCGGAGGGGGGGAGGGTTCCGAAAAGCGGAAGTTCCATTTTTGTGTGGAACTCCGCTTTCAAAAGTACTCGCGGCTATAAAGAATTGTCGGTCCCAGCAATACACATAAAAGTCATTGAAAAAAATGGCATGGGATTCCCCCACAGTCCATTACCAGGCACTTCAGATCTGGTATGGGTTTTAAGGGGAACCCCGCGCCAAAATAAAAAAAAAAAATGGCGTGGGGGTCCCCCCAAAAATCCATACCAGACCCTTATCCAAGCACGCAACCTGGCAGGCCGCAGGAAAAGAGGGGGGACAAGAGAGCGCCCCCCCTGAACCGTACCAGGCCACATGCCCTCAACATGGGGAGGGTGCTTTGGGGTAGCCCCCCTAAGCACCTTGTCCCCATGTTGATGGGGACAAGGGCCTCATCCCCACAACCCTTGCCCGGTGGTTGTGGGGGTCTGTGGGCGGGGGGCTTATCGGAATCTGGAAGCCCCCTTTAACAAAGGGACCCCCAGATCCCGGTCTCCCTCCCTGTGTGAAATGGTAAAGGCCTGCTCGGATAAGGGTTTGGTATGGATTTTTGGGGGGACCCCATGCCATTTTTTAAAAAAATTTTGGCGCGGGGTTCCCCTTAATATCCATACCAGACCTGAAGGGCCTGGTATGGAATTTGGGGCGACCCCCACGCAATTTTTTTTTTTTTTTTTTTGGTTCGGGGTTCCCCTTAATATTCTTCTTAGACCCAAAGGGCTGGACAGTGGGGGAATCCCATGCCGTTTTTTTCAATGACTTTTATGTGTATTGCCGGGACCGACAATTGATTATAGCTGCGAGTAACATTGGGCTCATCCCTAATATCAAATACACTGCCACTAACTGAATAACCTGCCTGCTTAACCACTTGACCACTGGGCACTTAAACCCCCTTAATAACCAGACCAATTTTCAGCTTTCAGTGCTCTCACAATTTGAATGACAATTACACTTCATACAACACTGTACCTATATGAAATTTTCATCCTTTTTTTCACACAAATAGAGCTTTCATTTGGTGGTATTTGATCGCCTCTGGGTTTTTTATTTTTTGTGCTGTAAATGAAAAAAGACCGAAAATTTTGTAAAAAAATGCATTTTCTTCGTTTCTATTAAAAATTTTTGCAAACAAGTAATTTTTTTCATAAATTTGGCCAAAAATGTATACTGCTACATATCTTTGGTAAAAATAACCCAAATTAGTGGATATTATTTAGTCGGTGTGAAAGTTATAGGGTTTACAAGCTATGGTGCCAATCACTGAAAATGTATCAATTTGATCACACCTGCTGACAGTCTATCTGATTCTTGAGACCCTAACAAGCCAGTAAAGTACAAATACCCCCCAAATGGCCCCTTTTTGGAAAGTAGACATTCCAAGGTGGTTAGTAAGAGGCATAGTTAGTTTTTTGAAGTTGTCATTTTTTCCCACAATTCTTTGCAAAATTAAGATTTTTTTATTTTAATTTTTTTACACCAAATTGTCAATATAACAGGTTATTTCTCTCACATGGCATGTACATTTCACAAATCAAACCCCAAAATATATTCTGCTGCTCCTCCCTAGTATGGCGATACCACGTGTGTGAGACTTTTACACAGCCTGGCCACATACAGAGATCCAACATTCAGGCGTTCTAGGAGCATAAACTACACATCTCATTTCTCAACCACCTATTACACTTAGACAATGGAAACGCCCACAAAGTGACCCCATTTTGGAAAGCAAACACCCCAACGTAAAAATCTATGAGGCATAATGAGTCTTTTGAATGGTTCATTTTTTTCCAGAAGTTTTTGGAAAATGTGGAAAAAAATTAAAACGCATTTTTTTTACACAAAGGTGTCCATTTATAAGATATTTCCAACACATAGCATGTACATAGCAAAAATGACACCCCAAAATATATTTTGCTATTCCTCCTGAGTATGGCGATACCACACGTGTGAGACTTTTACACAGCCTGGCCACATAGAGGCCCAACATCCAAGAAGCACCATCAGGTGTTCTAGGGACATAAATTACGCATCCAATTTCCTTAAATCTATCACATTTTTGAAGGCCTTTCATATTTCTAACACAGCATGTACATACCAAGAATTACACCCTAAAATACATTCTGCTGAGTAAAGGGTAAACAAAAGATTACCTGTGGTTTTAGTAGTACAATCGTCCACAGGAGGAGAGCCCTGATCCAGGCAGCAGGCAGGGACGTGGTCAGTGACAGTGAATGGAATTGTCTAGGCAGCAGGCAGGAATATTGTCCATAGTCAGTACAGGCAGGGATACTGTCCATATACAGTCCAGGGTCAGTGCAAGTAGAGACGTTGTATAACAGGCCAGTGTCGGTTCCCGAGAAGGAAGAGGTATGTTTAGTGTTAGGCAGAAGCTTGGTCGTATAACAGGCCAGGGTCGGTTCCGGAGAAGGCAGACGTATGTACAGTTCAGTACAGTGGCATAAGGGGTGTGGAGGAAAATGACAGGAAATGAGAATTACGTTTACCATACTTCCTTAATAATGTAGAGAAGTATGGTAACGACGGAAACATTCACCTATACAGAGGCCTGGTTGGGAAGGACAATCGGGACAATAATACGTGGTGTCTCTTCTAATTCCTCCTCTGGAGCACACCCGGCATTTCTTCTGACGTCGTGGCCTGTTTCACAGGGGGGATTTTGTCAGGCGCTCGTGGAGTCTGCTCACAGAATCAGAGCGAATAGTTTCTGGTGGGCTTTCAGGGTACAAAAGGGCGGAAATAACCTCTTCTTGGTAGTGCAGAGAGGATACAGGGTTCTCTGTAGATTTTTGGTATATAACATAAGTGTTATACATGCCCAAACTGAAAAAATAAATGAACACTTTTTTATACCAGTGGCGGGATTTTCTTGTGGGAAGGTAGGGTTCAATCATCTGATCATTGAAGTCCACTCCCCCCATAAACAAATTATAGTCATAAACACAAGCTGGTTTCTGGATTGGGCCGTTTCTTCTGGAGACTTCCAAGTAGGTGTCATTATGGATTGTCGTGAGCATGTGGATGTTTCGTCTGTCCCTCCACTTGACAACCAATAGCTCCTGGTTCCGCAAAGATGCCGTCTCCCCTCGCCGTAGCCTTTCATTGACGAGTTTTTGCGGGAAGCCCTTTCTATTGGCTCTTACTGTACCACATGCTGGGGTGTCTCTCCGGTGAAGATTGCGGAAGAGGGGCAAGCTAATATAAAAATTATTCTCATAAAGATGGTATCCCTTTCCAAGGAGTGGATAGACAAGCTCCCAGACCACTCTTCCGCTGGCTCAGATGTACTCTGGGCATTCAGGGGGATGCAGTTGGGAGTCCTTCCCTTTGTACACCAGGAAGGCGTAGATGTACCCCGTGGCTCGGTCACAAAGTTTGTTTAACCCCATATCAGGCCCTTTTGCTGGGGATAAACTGTTTGATGCCCAGCCTGCCTGAGAATTTTACAAGGGACTCATCCTCTGAAATATTCTGTTCAGGGGTATATAACTGGGGAAATTTTTCAGAGAAATAATTTAGGAGTGGCCGAATTTTAAATAGTTTGTCAAAAGCTGGGTCATTTCGGGGAGGGCACTGGGTGTTGTCATTGTAGTGGAGGAACCGCATAATCATAAGGTATCTTGATCTTGGCAAGTCCCATAGTAAATGTTAGGCATAAGAAAATTTTGAATTCCTCTATGGTTAGTTCTCCCCACTGAAAGGGACGGGCGTAACTAGAGCCAGGGTTGCTTACTATGTACTGCTGTGCGTAGAGGTTGCACTGGGCCACAATGGACGATAGTAAGTCTTCGGTGAAAATCAAATGAAAAAAATCAAGCATGGCAAAATCATCGGTGTTCACCTGGACACCTGGCTGAGCGGTGAAAGGGGGGATATTTGCTGCTCCGGGATTAGGGGGAAGCCACAGGGGGTTTTGAAGGGCATAGGGAAGGCTGGCATGGCCCCTATCCCTTTGGGGCTGAGATGACACCCTACTGGTGCCTGGCCTTTGTTGTAGTGGCACTGCGCTTGAGGTGGATGACTCTGCTCTTGAGGTGGACGGCACTGCTCTTGAGGTGGACGGCACTGCTCTCGAGGTGGACGGCACTGCTCTCGAGGTGGACGGCACTGCTCACGAGGTCGATGGCCCTGCACTGCTGGTAGTAGGCTGCTGCTCCATGCCAGAACGCCTTCTTTTCACGGGCACACATACCTCTTCCGATTCTGTATCAGATCCGCTGCTTGTAATGGGTTCATAGTCCGAATCGGACTGAGACTCAGAGAGCTCCCCACTGCTCTCATCGGTCATGCTTAGAAGCTGGTAGGCCTCCTCTCTAATAAAATATTTTTTTGCCATACTGGTGGCTGGTGAGGCTGCACTGCAGAGCACTGTGGTGGCACTGGTGGGCACAGGCGGCACTGATGGGCACTGGCGGCACTGATGTGGCACTGCAGTGGCACAGGTGGCACTGGTGTGCACTGTAGTGGCACTGGTGTGGCTCTGGTTGCACTGGTGTGGCTCTGGTGGCACTGGTGGGCGCAGGCGGCACTGGTGGGCAGAGGTGGCACTGGTGGGCACAGCAGGCGGCACTGATTTGACACTGCAGTGGTGCAGATGAGCACTGATGGGCACAGGCGGCACTGATGGGCACAGGCGGCACTGATGTGGCACTGCAGTGGCGCAGGTGGCACTGATGGGCACAGGTGGCACTGGTGTGCACTGTAGTGGCACTGGTGTGGCTCTGGTTGCACTGGTGTGGCTCTGGTGGCACTGATTAGCACACAGGCGGCACTGGTGGGCACAGACGGCACTGGTGAGCACTGGTGGGCACAGGCGGCACTGATGTGACACTGCAGTGGCGCTGATGAGCACAGGTGGCACTGGTGTGTACTTGTGTGGCACAGAGGTGGCACAGGTGGCACAGGTGGTACAGATGACACAGATGTGGCACAGATGGCACTGTTGTGGCCCTGTTGGGCACTGCTGGGCACGGCTAGATAAAATAAAACTCAGTTTGGCACAGGATTGCTCTCCTCTCACGCTGCATCGGTATGAGGAGAGGAGAGGGATGAACTTGTGATGACCCTGCTTGACTGTCTTTGTTGACATTTGTGATTGCTCCGTCATTGGACGGAGCGATCACGTGGTAAAGGGCCGCTGTCATTGGCCCTTTACCGCGATCCCTGTTGCGCCAGGTCCCATGAACACGGCGAGCACGGATGTTCCCGTGTGCTCACCCCAGGGGGCACGCGGGAACGATTCTGTGGGAGGACGTCACTATACGCCCTCCCAGAGTTAACAAACCGCCCTGTAGCCATCATTCGGCTATGGGGCGGTTACTAAATGGATAATCTAAATCAAGCTAACTCTCTGTCCATGCCAAGAACACTACACAGGGCCGCCGTGTAAGCAGCCTTATATAGTGTGGGGCGTGGACTTAGTCCCCCTGAGCCATGATTGGCCAAAGGCACCATGCCTTTGGCCAATTATGGCTCTCTTAGCAGAGTGCGCTTTGATTCAGTCATCATACAGCAATGCACTGTGATCTTGCAGTGCATTACGGGCCTCTCAGCGGCGCTCAAATTTTCCGCAAACGCTCCATAATGTTCGCTGTTCTGCGAACTGGCGAACACCCGATGTTTGAGTTGAACTTATTTTCGACCTGAACATCAAGCTCATCTCTTGTGTGAACTGGCCCTTATTGAAAATGCAGCAACATACATTGCCAACAGTACATATCAGTGTAAGTTACAGCAGAAACACACCCACCACTGAGATCAAATCAAGAAAAATATTAACCACATTAGTACATTACCAAAGACAATATGAAACATTTCTATTTTGTTTTATGCACCCATCTCAGAGACCTACAGTATCTCACAAAAGTGAGTGCACCCCTCATATTTTTGTAAATATTTTATTATATATTTTCATGTGACAACACTGAAGAAATGACACTTTGCTACAATGTAAAGTAGTGAGTGTACAACTTGTATAACAGTGTAAATTTGCTGTCCCCTCAAAATAACTCAACACACAGCCATTAATGTCTAAACCGCTGGCAATAAAAGTGAGTACACCCCTAAGTGAAATTGTCCAAATTGGGCCCAAAGTGTCAATATTTTGTCTGGCCACCATTACTTTCCAGCAATGCTTTAACCCTCTTGGGCATGGAGTTCACCAAAGCTTCACAGGTTGCCACTGGAGTCCTCTTCCAATCCTCCATTAAGACATCATGGAGCTGGTGGATGTTAGAGACCTTGCGCTCCTCTACCTTCTGTTTGAGGATGCCCCACAGATGCTCAATAGGATTTAGGTCTGGAGACATGCTTGGCCAGTCCATCACCTTTACCCTCAGCTTCTTCAGCAAGGCAGTGGTCGTCTTGGAGGTGTGTTTGGGGTCGTTATCATGTTGGAATATTGCCCTGCGGCCCAGTCTCCAAAGGTAGGGGATCATGCTCTGCTTCAGTATGTCACAGTACATGTTGGCATTCATGGTTCCCTGAATGAACTGTAGCTTCCCAGTGCTGGCAGCACTCATGCAGCCCCACACCATGACACTCCCACCACCATACTTGACTGTAGGCAAGACACACTTGTCTTTGTACTCTTCACCTGGTTGCTGCCACACATGCTTGACACCATCTGAACCAAATATGTTTATCTTGGTCTCATCAGACCACAGGACATGGTTCTAGTAATCCATGTCCTCAGTCTGCTTGTCTTCAGCAAACTGTCAGCGGATTTCTTGTGCATCATCTTTAGAAGAGGCTTCCTTCTGGGATGACAGCCATGCAGACCAATTTGATGCAGTGTGTGGCGTATGGTCTGAGCACTGAGAGGCTGACCCCCC
Organism: Aquarana catesbeiana; assembly: GCF_042186555.1. Classification (NCBI taxonomy): domain Eukaryota; kingdom Metazoa; phylum Chordata; class Amphibia; order Anura; family Ranidae; genus Aquarana; species Aquarana catesbeiana. The sequence goes on along the minus strand of NC_133334.1, from coordinate 209,829,017 downwards.
ACCCCTTCAACCTCTGCAGCAATGCTGGCAGCACTCATACGTCTATTTCCCAAAGACAACCTCTGCAAATAACGCTGAGCACGTTCACTCGACTTCTTTGATCGAACATGGTGAGGCCTGTTCTGAGTGGAACCTGTCCTGTTAATCCACTGTATGGACTTGGCCACTGTGCTGCAGCTCAGTTTTTAGAGTCTTGACAATCTTCTTATATCCTAGGCCATCTTTATGTAGAGCAACAATTCTTTTTTTCATATCCTCAGAGAGTTATTTGCCATGAGGTGCCATGTTGAACTTCCAGTGACCAGTATGAGAGAGTGAGAGCGATAACACCAAATTTAACACACCTGCTCCCCATTCACACCTGAGAATTTGTAACACTAACGAGTCACATGACACCAGGGAAGGAAAATGGCTAATTGGGCCCAATTTGGACATATTTACTTAGGGTTGTACTCACTTTTGTTGCCAGCAGTTTAGACATAAATGGCTGTGTGTTGAGTTATTTTGAGGGGACAGCAAATTTACACTGTTATACAAGCTGTACACTCACTACTTTACATTGTAGCAAAGTGTCATTTCTTCAGTGTTGTCACATGAAAAGATATAATCAAATATTTACAAAAATGTGGTGTACTCACTTTTGTGATATATTGTAATTGTCACCTCTTGGGTTTGCTATCATTATACCCTGCATTGAGGAACCAACCTAGCCATCATTGGGCTGAAGCAGCCTATCCATGGTGCAAGCCCCGGAACATCCAACCACGGTACCCATACCCTCTTGAATTTATACACATTACCCCTATATTGGTAGATAAGTTTTTCCATTCTCAACAGCTCACATATATTTATAACTCATTCCCTCACAGTGGGGGGATAGGTAAGTGTTTTCACTCCCAGTTTTCCACATTTATGTCACCCTGCTTTTGTGTATTTTTTTGTTCACTCAGATGCTAGCATGTGGGTCTTTGGGCCTACCCTAAAGTCTGAAGTCTAGGGGATAGGGGGTGTGTGGCCATTAGGTTCCCTCCTCCACTGCTTGAGGGGGGGGCTCTCTTCCAGAAAGCCCTCCACCTAGTACTTGATGTTCGGCTTCAGCTAATCATGTGAAGCAGGGTCCTCCGGGCCTTTTTTTTGGCTAGGTGAACCTAAGTCAGACTTAGGCCATGTTCACACTGATCCAGGACGAAAGTCGCATGACTTCGGAATCGACTTTGCTCTGCGACTTCAGGTTTTCGACTTCCATGCGACTTTAACAGGATCCGATTTTGATCCGACTTTTCACATAGCACAATGGCAGCAAAGGTGTACAGTGTGTCCCCTGACCAAATTTACACCAGTAAGGTGGGGCAGATCCCACCCCCCCATGTGAATAAGTATGGGGTACACACTTCCTTGCTGTGAAGGCAAGTTATAGGTGGGGGCAGGAGCCATCTGTTTGTTACTGGTGTAAATTTGGTCAGGGGACACACTGGGCACCTTTGCTGCCATTGTGCTGAGTGTCCAGTGTGCCCCCTGTGCCTTTAAGGAGGACTAGGCTACTTCCAGGCCCACCTGCCCCCACATGGGGGGCTGCAGGCAGGGGGCTTATCGGAATCTGGAAGCCCCCTTTAAGAGACCCCGCACCCCCATGTGAATGAGTATGGGGTACTGTAAAGGAATGTCCCACACTCCGCTTGAGTGCTTCCGTCAGTATATCGCTTCCTAAGTCCTGGAACACGAGCCCAATGGATCTGGCTATAGGAACCCCCAAGAACTAGACAACACCAGTCTTGGAGTACATCAGGAATAGCCTTTTATTTGAGATCTCACACAAATATATACAACAGGATGACTAAAACCTAACCTAATTAACATGAGCTAATTATCTAATCCTTTATCCAGCCTAGGTGACTAAGAGACATGACCTTTTTTGACAGACGTGTGGTCACCGAGCTTCACACAGTGGCAGAGTTAATTAACACAAATAACAATGGGTGAAAAAGACCCTTAGAGCCCACACTAGACTTATTTACAATAAACACATTATAGCAGACAAAAGACAGATAGCTTAAGTTGATGACATTAGCATCTAACAGTATGAGTCTCAACAGTATTAATCAGTCACTATTCTAATATGGCATATAAACGGTTCCCAGAGTCTGTGTGTCTTGGGGGGACATGTACCTGAATCTAAAGTAATACCACCTCCAGGGTCCCCATGCATAGAGCTCACAGAGAGCACCATTCTCCCAAATGCCAGGGCCCATAATCAGTGGGCAAGAGGCTTGCATTCAGTCCCCTCCAAAAGCCTCTGTCCTGGCTAGGTCTGTCACAGGTACATAATACCAGTAAAAAGAGATGGCCCCTGCCCCCACCTATAACTGGCCTTCACAGCAAGGAGCACATGGAAGGGCAAACGCATGAAAGAAAAAAACAGAGAACATTCCCAGCTCAACTCACCAACCAGTCAGCTTACCAACCAAATTAACCTGTCCAACAGTCTGCGTTAAAAACAGGGGTTTAGTTAGCACACATTTGCAAACGCATGTGTAAGCTGTAAGGCCTCTTTACGGGACACCCTGTGTATTGCTTGCAGTCCTAACACTACTAAATTTATGAGTGTTTCCACAGTGGGAGCACATGCATTCTAATGGATAGAAGGGGCAGGTGGGCCTGGAGGTAGCCCAGTCCTCCTTAACTGCTTCAGCCCCGAAAGGGTTTACCCCCTTCCTGACCAGAGCACTTTTTGTGATACGGCACTGCGTCGCTTTAACTGACAACTGACGCAGTCATGCGACGTTGCACCCAAACAAAATTGACGTCCTTTTTTCCCCACAAATAGAACTTTCTTTTGATGGTATTTGATCACCTCTGTGGTTTTTATTTTTTGCGCTATAAACAAAAAAATGCAACAATTTTGAAAAAAAAAGCAATATTTTTTACTTTTTGCTATAATAAATATCCCCAAAAAATATATTTTGAAAACAAAATTTCTTTCTCGGTTTAGGCCGATATGTATTCTTCTACATATTTTTGGTAAAAAAAAAAAAAAAAAATCGCAAGAAGCGTATATTGATTGGTTTGCCCAAAAGTTATAGTGTCTACAAAATAGGGAATAGATTTATGGCATTTTTATTATTAATTTCTTTTTTTTATTAGTAATGGTGGCGATCTGCTCTTTTTTATCATGACTGCGACATTATGGTGGACATATCGGACACTTTTGACACTCTTTTGGGACCATTGTCATTTCTACAGCGATCAGTGCTATAAAAATGCACTGATTACTGTGTAAATGACACTGGCAGGGAAGGGGTTAAACACTAGGGGGCGATCAAGGGGTTAAGTGTGTCCTAGGGAGTGATTCTAACTGTGGGGGGGGGGGGTTGCCTCACTAGAACATGACAGAGATCACTGCTCAGAGTAGATCTCTGTCGTGTTGCTAGGCAGAACAGGGAAATGCCTTGTTTACATCTCCCCGTTCGGTCTCTCCATGACACGATCGCAGGCCCCCGGCGGATATTAAGTCCGCGGGACCCGCGGGCACGGTTATGGAGTATGCGGCATGCGCCCACAATGCCGCGATTTAAAGGGGACGTACCTGTACGCCCATTTGCCCAGCCATGCCGTTGTGCCAATGTATATGCGCTGGCCGGCATGTGGTTAAAGGCACAGGGGACGCACTGGACACCCAACACAGAGCACACTGGCAGCAAAGGTGCCCAGTGTGTCCCCTGACCAAATCTACACCAGTAAGGCCATCTCTTTGATATTTGCTAATGGTTGCAGCTTTTTCATGTGTATTTTTTAGGGTGATATATTATTCTTTGGTATTTATTTTGTATATCAGTTTTGGGTGGTTGTAAGGTCCATAGCAGCGCACAAGTACTTTATATTTAACTTTATTAAAAATAACTAATGTCCCCCCGTGGTAGCTCCAATGTCAGTCAGGATGTCTTCCTCCGCCGACCCGCTGAAAAAAAAAAAAAACACGCTCCTCTTCTGACGCTGGCTCCCACCATTCTGTCAGCTCCGATGTCTGACAGGGGGGAGTACAACTGGGGGAATCAATGGTGGAGAAGGATCTGGGTGTTTTGGTAGATCATAAGCTTAAAAATAGCATGCAATGCCAATCTGCGGCTTCCAAAGCGAACAAAATCCTTTGTTTTGAGAGGTATGGACTCCAGAGAGAGACATCTAATTTTGCCCCTGTACAAATCATTAAGACCTCCTCTGGAATATGCAGTTTAGTTTTTGGCACCACTTCTCAAAAAGGATATCAGGGAACTGGAGAAAGTGCAGAGAAGGGCAACCAAACTGATACGAGACATGGAGGAGCTCAGCTATGAGGAAAGATTAGAGGAACTGAATGTATTCTCTCTTGAGAAGAGGAGATTAAGGGGGGATATGGTAAATATGTACAAATACATAAGTGGTCCATATAGTGAACTTGGTCTTGAGTTATTCAGTTTAAGGTCATCATAGAGATATTAAAAACATGTTCAATAAAAAGAAATTTCTAAAAAAAAAAAAAGGTCATCACAAAGGACAAGGAGGCACTCTTTACGTCTAGAGGAAAAGAGATTTAATATCTAAATTTGGAAAGGTTTCTTCACAGTAATGCCACATACACAAGAGCGGAATTTCCGTAGGAAAAATGTTGGATGGTTTTTCCGACGGAATTCTGCTCAAGCTTGGCTTACATACACATGGTCACATAAAAGTTCACTGAACTTTTGACTGTCAAGAACGCAGTGACGTAAAACACTACTACGAGCCGAGAAAATGAAGTTCAATGCTTCCGAGCATGTGTTGAATTGTTTCTGAGCATGTGTGGGAATTTTGCGCGTCGGAATTGGCACAGACGATCGGAATTTCCGATCTGAACTTTTTCCGACCGAAAAATTGCGAACATGCTCTCAATCTTTTGCTGGCTGGAATTCCGCCAGCAAAAGTCCGATGGAGCATACACACGGTCGCATTTTCGAACCAAAAGCTCTCATCGGGCTTTTGCTGGTGGAATTTCGGCTCGTGTGTACGGGGCATAAGAGCTGTGAAAATGTGGAATAGACTCCCTCAAGAGGTGGTTCTGGCCAGTAGATTGCTTTAAAAAAGGCCTGGATTCTTTCCTAAATGTACATAATATAACTGGATACTAACATTTATAGGTAAAGTTGATCCAGGGAATATCCGAATGCCTCTCGGGGGAACAGGAAGGAATTTTTTCCCTTGCTGGAGCAAATTGGATCATGCCTTGCTGTTTTAATTTTTGCCTACCTCTGGATCAACTGTGGATTGTGTATATGGGATTGTATGATCTTTGTTTTCTTTTTCCCTTTTTATAGGTTGACCTAGATGGACTGTTGTCTTTTTTTCAACCTGACTAACTAGGTAACTATGTAACAGTTCTTATAAAGCTATGGGGCATGGCCATGTGGTGACGTAACCCCGAGACCCTGCCCCTTTGTGACATCACGGACCCATTATTAATGGGTTTGTGACATCAAATAGGGTCGGGGGTCTCCGGGTTACGTTACCGCATGGCCACCCCCTATCGCTATATAAGAACTGTTACACACCGGAGCTGACAGAATGACAGGAGCCAGCATCAGAGGAGCATTTTTTTTTTCAGCGAGTTGACGGAGGCAGAGGAAGACATTGTGATTGAAGTTGGAGCTACCACGGGGGACAATAGTAATTTTAAATAAAGGACTTGTCAAAAACCGTCTCATGTTTTTTTTTTAAACTACACTTTTTTTTTGGGTGAAGGAGTAGGGGTACTATGTACCCCTACTCATTCACATCGGGGGCAGGATCTGGGGGCCCCCTTGTTAAAGTGGACTTCCAGATTCCAATAAGCCCCCTGCCCGCACACCCCCACAACCACAGCCCAGGGTTGTGGGGAAGAGACCCTTGTCCCCATCAACATGGGGACAATGTGCTTTGGGGTGGGGGCTGCAGAGTCCCCTGCTCCAAAGCACCCACCCCATGTTGAGGGCATGTGGCCTGGTATGGTTCAGGAGAGGGGGCCGCTTGCTTGTCCCCCCTTTCCTGGCCTACCGGGCTGCATGCTCAGATAAGGGTCTGGTATGGATTTTGGGGGGACCCCACGCCGTTTTTTTATTTTTGGTGTGGGGTTCCGGACCCTTGTGCAGGAAATTTTTCAAAAGTCGGACAGACACAAGTCAGACCAGTTAAGATCGGCTCTCTTAGGAAACCATTGATTTTGACATGCCATAAAGTCAGAGCTCTTGTCGTACCAGCGTGAACCAGCCCTTACCCCCACCAGAAGTCCTACGCTCCATGGGGGGTCAGGCAAGGGTTCTACCTCTTCGTATTGGGGCCAATGCATACCCAGAGAGCACTTTTATGTGTGTGTTCACATACACTTTTTTGGTTCACTTTTGGTGTTTTGTTTTGGCACACTGCATTGTATGCTTGATATAAAATAAAATAAAAAGTTTTTTTACATCCAGCTGCATCCTCCAAAGCAATGCTGATGCTGGTGACAGGAACTCCAATGGATAGGGATAAGCCCGCATTTCGAGTCGAACATAAGTTCAACTCGAACATCAGGTGTTCGTTTGTTCTAAAATGAACCGAACATAAGGGGTGTTCGCGGGAAAGTCGAGTGCCGCAGAACACCCCATAATGCACTGCGAGATCGCAGTGCATTGCTGTATGATGACTGGCCAAAGCATGCACCTGACCTGCATGCTTTGGCCAATCACAGCGCGCTCTGCTGAGAGAGACATAATTGACCAAAGGCAGGGTGCCTTTTGCCAATCGTGGCTCAGGGGGCTAAGTTCACACCCCACACTATATAAGGCTGCTGCTTACACGGCGGCTGTATAGTGTAATGAATGAAGAGATAATAGGCAGCTTAGTTAGTGGTGTGCAGGCAGTGCAGTGTATTTCTCTCTCTTGCCCCCCCCCCCGACCTCGGATAAGGATATGGTATGGATTTGGGGGGGGGGGGCACGCCATTTTTTTTATTTTGGTGCGTGGTTCCCCTTAAACTTCATACCAGACCTGAAGGGCCTGGTATGGATTTTGGGGGGATCCCCACACCATTTTTTAAAAATTTTGGCATGGGGTTCCCCTTAATATCCATACCAGACCCGAAGGGCTTGGTAATGGACTGGGGGGAACCCACGCCGTTTTTTTCCAATGATTTTTTGTGTATATTGCCCGGATCCAGCAATACATTACAGTCACAAGCAATTTTGAATGACATTTTTTCCTTTTAGAAATGTCAAATTGCTGCAGGACTGTAATGAACATGGGAAAAATGCGCTACTTTACAGGCAGACTAAGGGGACCCCACAGGCACGATATTTAAAGAAATATTTCATTTTTATTGTTTCACTTTAAGCATTATTAAAATCACTGCTCCTGAAAAAACTGCCATCTTTAAAACTTTTTTTTGCATTGATACATGTCCCCTGGGGCAGTACCCAGGTCCCCATACACTTTTTATGAAAGTAACTTGCATATAAGCCTTTAAAATGAGCACTTTTGATTTTTCACGTTTGCGTCCCATAGACTTTAATGATGTTCGCACAAATTTTTTGTCTGTTCGTATGTTCTGGTGCGAACCAAACCGGGGAATGTTCGGCTCATGCCTAGACATGGACCCAAGTTTCTATTTGCTGAGCAGGTGAACCTGAACACTGCTCATGTACCCCCACACTCAGACACGAGGTACTGCATTGTTGGAAGACACAGGGGGTGCGATATGATCCCCTATACACAGAATATCTTTGTATTTCCCCCATCGAATGATCTAGTGGGGTAGTGGTTAAGGAAAATACATACATCATATAAACCATATAGTATAATGTACCTGTTATGGTATTCGCTGTGCTCAAAGTAAAGGTTCACTTTATAGCTGGGTATACACTAGAAGAATTTCAAATAAAACTGTACGAAAACTCTCAGAACTTTCGAATGTTGTTTAAAAGTAGTTCAAGATTTTGTTTGCTTTTAACATTTGCTTTTGTAATTAAAGTGCAGCTACACCCAAAAGGGGAAGCTCTGCTTGTTTGCACCCTCCCCTGCTCCATTGCCACATTTGACAGTTTTTGGGGGGAGCGGGTAAGTGGTTTTGACAGGTACCCTCTCCCACTTCCGGGTAATATCGCTGCATGGCAATATACACCATGTCCATCCCCTCCTCCTATCCCCTGTTCCCTTTTGGGACCTGTGTGCATCCCAGAAGACAATGAGACCATTCAGAAAGCGCATGCGCAGTAGGAAACTGGCTGTGAAGCCTGAAGGCTTCACTGCCGGTTTCCCTTACTTGCAATGCCAGCGCCTGCTCCCTGAGCCAATGGACGAATCGGCTTGGGGTGCTGACATATCGGGATTCCTGGACAGGTAAGTGTCCTTATGATTAAAGTTAGCAGCTACAGTTTCTAGGTTCACATTGCTGTGTGTTAGAAATCAATTTGAACCCGGCAATGCAGTTCGACTTCCCCCCGAAGTCGCCAAAAGTAGTACAGGAACTACTTTTGGGAATCGGTGTGACGCCACACCGATTCGGACGGTGCCATTGCCTGCAATAGCTGCCGATTTAACATGCGATTTTACATGTCAAATCACATGCCAAATTGTGCCAATGTGAACCTAGGTTTAAAGTGGAGTTCCACCCAAAAGTTTCAACTTCCACTTATTCTACTCCTCCCCCCCTCCGGTGCCACATTTGCAGCGTAGCTCGGTCCCTCTCCTTCTTCCCTCCACCATCGGGCCAATTAGAAAGTGCAATGTGCATTGAGCATGCGCAGTAGGGGACCAGCTGTGAAGCTGAAAGGCTTCACTTCCGGGTTCCCTTAAAGACAATGGCGGCGGCTGCACCCGACAGCCGATCCGAAGATCAGCTGGGGTGCCGACATTGCGGGCTCCCTGGAGTGTCCTTATCCCCTTAGCGCCGACCGTACGCACATATGCGGCCTCCGTTTTAATGGGTTATACGGGGATGATGCCTGCAGCTGCAGGCATCACCCCGATACCGTTTTTTAGAGCGGGCGGTCGGATCTTTAGGGATTACAAACAATGCGGCTAAAAGCCTCTCGGCTGCAATCCTAAAGGAGTGGGAGTGGACGTCCCCCCCTCCTGCCGCTCTTCCCGGGCCTCCCGTCCCACCGGGAGATCAGATCCGGCACTTCCGCTGGCTAGAGTGAAACTGGAACAAAGCTGGAAACAGCTTTGTTCCAGTCTCCTATGTAAAAACACGGAAGCAACGTCACTTCCAGTTTACTCGGCTGCCAGTGGCGCCAATTAAAAAAAATATACAGTATTCAGAATCGCCGTTTTTGGCGATCTGAAAAGTTTGAAGTGCAAAAGAGTACCTGTACACCACCTATTACTGTCACAAGGGATGTTTACATTCCTTGTGACAGCAATAGAAGTGATCAGATTTTTTTTTTTTTAAAGTGACAATGTAAAAAAAAGAAAGAAAAAAAAATGTTTTAAAGCGCCCCTGTCCCCGTGATCTCGCGCAGCAAAGAAACCGAATGCGTAAGTCACGCCCGCATATGTAAACGGTGTTCAAATCACACATGTGAGGTATGGCCACGATCGTTAGAGCGAGAGCAATAATTCTAGCAAAAGACCTCCTCTGTAACTCTAACCTGGTAACCGTTACATTTTTTTAAAACGTTGCCTATGGAGATGTTTAGGTTTAGGATGTTTAGGTACTGTAGTTTGTTGCCATTCCACGGGCGTGCACAATTTCAAAGCGTGACATGTTAGTTATCTATTTACTCAGCGTAACATCATCTTTCACATTGTACAAAAAAATTTTGGCTAACTTTACTGTTTCATTTTTTTTTTTAATTCATAAGTGTTTTTCCCCAAAAATTGCGTTTGAAAGACCGCTGTGCAAATACCATGTAGCATAAAATATTGCAACAATCGCCATTTTATTCTCTAGGGTCTCTGTTTAAAAAAAAACATATAATGTTTGGGGGTTCTAAGCAATTTTCTAGCAAAAAATATGGATTTTAACTTGTAACAAATGTCAGAAATAGGCTTAGGCACGGGCGTTGCTAGGTCTACAAAAGATCTGGGGCTAGAGCGTGGTAAAGAAAGTCATACACTTGGGTGGGCATACACATGTATATACAGTAATATATGTGTGTGTGTCCCACTTACATCAGGGTCCCTAGGGAGCCCCCCTTACATCAGGGTCCCCAGAGAGCCCCCCTTTACATCAGGTTCCCCAGAGAGCCCCCTCCCCTTGCATCAGGGTCCCCAGAGAGTCCCCCCTTGCATCAGGGTCCCCATAGAGCCCCCCACTTACATCAGGGTCCCCAGAGAGCCTCCCCCTTAAATCGGGGTCTTCAGAGAGCCTCCCCCTTGCATCAGGGCCCCCAGAGAGCCTCCCCCTTGCATCAGGGTCCCCAGAGAGCCCCCCACTTAGATCAGGGTCACCAGAGAGCCTCCCCTCCTCTTGGGGACCCCTGCAGAGACTCGGGGCTATGGGCCCCGGATTCAGGGCTATAGCCCCAAAAGCCACCCCCTAGCGACGCCACTGGGTTTAGGCATGAAAGGGTTATATTAAAAGTCAGCAGCTGCAGTATTTGTAGTTAATTTTTCATTGGGTGAGCGGACCTCCTCTTTAACCACTTGCGTACCGGCACTTACACCCCCTTCCTGCCCAGGCCATTTTTCAGCTTTCAGCGCTGTCACACTTTGAAAGACAATTGCGCAGTCGTGCTACACTGTACCCAAACAATTTTTTTATAATTTTCTTCACACAAATAGAGCTTTCTTTTTGTGATATTTAATCACTGCTGAGTTTTTTATTTTTTACAAAAAAAAAAAACGACCAAAAATGTTTGGAATAAAAATGTTTTTTACTTTTTTTCTTTCAGTAAATTTTGTAACTAAGTAATTTTCCGCCTTCACTGATGTGCGCTAATGAGGTGGCACTGATGGGAACTGATAGGCTGAACTGGTGGGCATTGATGAGGTGGCACTTATGGGCACTGATTAGGTGGCACTGATATGTTGTACTGATGAGCACTGATAGGCGGCACTGATGGGCACTAATAGGCGGCACTGGTGGGCACTGATAGGCAGCACTGATGGACACTGATAGGCAGCACTGGTGGGCACTGATAGGTGGCACGGATAGGCGGTACTGATAGGCATTGATGGGTGGCACTGATGGGCATTGATTGACAGCAGTGATGTGTTTAAACACACAGATCCACGTCCCGGCTCTGTTATTGGCAATCGCGAGTGCCCGGCGGAAATGCCGCCCAGCACGCGCACCGGCTCCCGAGTAACGTGGCGGGCGCGTGCAGCCTAGACGGCCGGGAAGCCCAGGATGTCATATGACACCCGCCCAGGATGGGAGATCCCTCCTGTGGATGTCATTTGACAATAGCCAGGATGTGAAGTGGTTAAAGCACAATTATTTCTACATTTTCTGTCAGGCCCAGAAGAGGGACAGTCAGGTCCCTTTCACACTGCCACAACTTGAAAGTTGTGCGATTTTGCAGCTGCATTTTAATGCGATTTTGCTGCGATTTCAGGGAATGCCCATGTAAACTTGAGGTCTATGCAGAGGTGTCGCTAGGGGGTGGCTATTGGGGCTATAGCCCTGAGTCTGGGGCCCAGGGTCCCTGCCTAACCAGCAGTCCGCGGCCGCGGCGGGCAGACTGGCTGCATGAGAGAGGCGGAGGAGAGGAGAGAAGTGAGCAGATGGACGAGCAGAGATGACATCATCTCTCTCCGACTGCTCCACATCAGCGCTCTTCACAGCCGGGCCTCTTCAATGTGGGAGCGAGGTACAGAGAGATGACATCATCTCTCACTGCCGGCACACATCAGTGCTCTTCCGCCTTCACAGCGTTGTGGAGTGGAGGTCACATGCTTCCTGTCATCGGTGGAGCTCCACTCTGCAGCCAGACTCCCTTGCTTCAGTGTTGGAGGCGTGGCGGGGAGCAGCGAGATGACATCATCTCTCACTGCCCGCCCTGCATCACTGCTTTCCTGCCCTCACTCTCACTGAATGGACCAGTGTTGCCAGCCTGCCACCAATGCAGCGACAATGCACAGTTGGTGGCACTGGCTGGCATGTCAAGTTACAATCCACATCGGTTGCTAAGTGACAATCCACATCTGGTGCCAGGTGACGTGGCAAGTGACAATCTGCAAATGGTGGCAGGAGATGTGGCAATTGACAATCTGCAAATGGTGGCAGGTGATGTGGCAATCTGCAAATGGTGGCAGGTGACGTGGCAAGTGACAATCTGCAAATGGTGGCAGGTGACGTGGCAAGTGACAATCCACATCTGGTGACAGTGGCAAGTGACAATCCACATCAGGTGGCAGGTGACAATCCACATCTAGTGGCAGGTGACGGTGGCAAGTAACAAACTGCATCTGATGACAGGCGATGGTGGCAAGTGACACACTGCATTTGGTGACAGGCGACGGTGGCAAGTTACATGCTGCATCTGGTGGCAGGAGATGTGGCAAGTGACACGCCTAGGGCTCCCACTGATTCTGTATTATGATGAGTTGAAGCACTTCCTTACCCCCCCTCCTCCTGCAAAAAGGTTGGTGACCGCTGCTATGGGCTCTAGCCCAGATCTTTTGCAGACCTAGCAACGCCCATGGGTCTATGAACCTCAACTCGCATCAAAGTTGGACCAAAGTAGTACAGGAACTACTTTGTCACACACATATGAATGGTTATCATTGCAAATCATGGGGTATGACTTGTCATGCGACCCTGATATCCAAAGTCGCACAAGTGTGAAAGGGGCCACAGGCACTGTCTCTAACACAAGTGTTTGAGTCCATAAAAGTGTACCGTACTGTTATATGACTGGAAATCTGCAGTGTTTAAATGTGTACCTTACAGGCCTACATACCACAGTCTCTAGCAGCACAATACAAGGGGTGTATGCTATCACACACTTCCTCGGTGAGGAGGAAACCTCCTCTTCACATCAAGGAAACAGACACCCGGGAAAAAAAATCGCGGGAACCTTGAGCGGGAATTTCAAAGGAGCTGCACGGACTGACACAGGTAACCATTGCGGTGGAAGGCTTTACTCCCTGCCGGCTGTATATATTGCACGTTACAGGGTCAGAATATGCTGTCTATTAGTGAGCGGCTTAAAGTTTATCTTCGGGTGACTTGTACTTGCTACAGCAGGGGGAGGACCATGGCAGGAAGAGGGGGAGGCTGTATGGGTAGAGAAATGTCATCGAGCTGTGCAATCAGACACTCACTCCATGACTAGGATTACAACACCTCGTGTGTGGGAAGTGTTGGGATTTCCCGAAAAAAATACGTGTTAAAACAGAGCACATTGTTAGAGGTGAGCACATCGATTCATCGGCTCTTCAAGCAGGTCAGTGCCACACACTCCTCACACGGGGGGCAAATGCCACACACTCCTCACACGGGGGGGCAAATGCCACACACTCCTCACACGGGGGGCAAATGCCACACACACACTCCTCACACGGGGGGCAAATGCCACACACTCCTCACACGGGGGGCAAATGCCACACACTCCTCACACGGGGGGGCAAATGCCACACACTCCTCACACGGGGGGCAAATGCCACACACACACTCCTCACACGGGGGGCAAATGCCACACACACACACTCCTCACACGGGGGGCAAATGCCACACACACACTCCTCACACGGGGGGCAAATGCCACACACACACTCCTCACACGGGGGGCAAATGCCACACACACACTCCTCACACGGGGGGCAAATGCCACACACACACTCCTCACACGGGGGGCAAATGCCACACACACACACTCCTCACACGGGGGGCAAATGCCACACACACACACTCCTCACACGGGGGGCAAATGCCACACACACACTCCTCACACGGGGGGCAAATGCCACACACACACTCCTCACACGGGGGGCAAATGCCACACACACACTCCTCACACGGGGGGCAAATGCCACACACACACTCCTCACACGGGGGGCAAATGCCACACACACACTCCTCACACGGGGGGCAAATGCCACACACACACTCCTCACACGGGGGGCAAATGCCACACACACACTCCTCACACGGGGGGCAAATGCCACACACACACTCCTCACACGGGGGGCAAATGCCACACACACACTCCTCACACGGGGGGCAAATGCCACACACACACTCCTCACACGGGGGCAAATGCCACACACACTCCTCACACGGGGGGGCAAATGCCACACACACTCCTCACACGGGGGGGCAAATGCCACACACACTCCTCACACGGGGGGAGGGGGGGCAAATGCCACACACACTCCTCACACGGGGGGAGGGGGGGCAAATGCCACACATACATGCCTCGCGGGGGGGGGCAAATGCCACACATACATGCCCCACACGGGGGGGGGGGGCAAATGCCACACATACATGCCTCACACGGGGGGGCAAATGCCTCGCACGGGTTGGGCAAATGGCACACACACGCCTCGCACGGGGGGCAAATGCCACACACACACTCCTCACACGGGGGGCAAATGCCACACACACACTCCTCACACGGGGGGCAAATGCCACACACACACTCCTCACACGGGGGGCAAATGCCACACACACACTCCTCACACGGGGGGCAAATGCCACACACACACTCCTCACACGGGGGGCAAATGCCACACACACACTCCTCACACGGGGGGCAAATGCCACACACACACTCCTCACACGGGGGGCAAATGCCACACACACACTCCTCACACGGGGGGCAAATGCCACACACACACTCCTCACATCGGGGGCAAATGCCACACACACACTCCTCACATCGGGGGCAAATGCCACACACTCCTCACATCGGGGGCAAATGCCACACACTCCTCACATCGGGGGCAAATGCCACACACACTCCTCACACGGGGGGGCAAATGCCACACACTCCTCACACGGGGGGGCAAATGCCACACACACACTCCTCACACGGGGGGGGGGGCAAATGCCACACACACTCCTCACACGGGGGGGGGGGCAAATGCCACACACACTCCTCACACGGGGGGGGGGGCAAATGCCACACACACTCCTCACACGGGGGGGGGGGCAAATGCCACACACACTCCTCACACGGGGGGGGGGGCAAATGCCACACACACTCCTCACACGGGGGGGGGCAAATGCCACACACACTCCTCACACGGGGGGGGGGGCAAATGCCACACACACTCCTCACACGGGGGGGGGGCAAATGCCACACACACTCCTCACACGGGGGGGGGGGCAAATGCCACACACACTCCTCACACGGGGGGGGGGGCAAATGCCACACACACTCCTCACACGGGGGGGGGGGGGGCAAATGCCACACACACTCCTCACACGGGGGGGGGCAAATGCCACACATACATGCCTCGCGGGGGGGGCAAATGCCACACATACATGCCTCACACGGGGGGGGCAAATGCCTCGCACGGGTTGGGCAAATGCCACACACACGCCTCGCACGGGGGGGGGCAAATGCCACACACACGCCTCGCACGGGGGGGGCAAATGCCACACACACGCCTCGCACGGGGGGGGCAAATGCCACACACACGCCTCGCACGGGGGGGGCAAATGCCACACACACGCCTCGCACGGGGGGGGGCAAATGCCACACACACGCCTCGCACGGGGGGGGGGCAAATGCCACACACACGCCTCGCACGGGGGGGGGCAAATGCCACACACACGCCTCGCACGGGGGGGGGCAAATGCCACACACACGCCTCGCACGGGGGGGGGCAAATGCCACACACACGCCTCGCACGGGGGGGGGCAAATGCCACACACACGCCTCGCACGGGGGGGGCAAATGCCACACACACGCCTCGCACGGGGGGGGCAAATGCCACACACACGCCTCGCACGGGGGGGGCAAATGCCACACACACGCCTCGCACGGGGGGGCAAATGCCACACACACGCCTCGCACGGGGGGGCAAATGCCACACACACGTCTCGCAGGGGGGGGGGGGGGCAAATGCCACACACACGCCTTGCACGGGGGGGGGGCAAATGCCACACACACGCCTCGCACGGGGGGTAAATGCCACACACATATGCCTCACACGGGGGGGGGGCAAATGCCACACGCACGTCTCATGTCTTCATTTGCAGTTCAGGGAAATGTGTGTGTGTGTGTATGTGTGTATATATATATATATATATATATATATATATATATATATATATATATATATTGTATTTATTGGCGTATAACACTCACTTTTTCACCATGAAAATTGGGTGCAAATCGTGCGTGTTATACGCCAATACTTCAATTTTAGCTGCCTCGGAGGGGGGGGGCAGGACGAGCACCGTCAGATTACATACAGTGAGAATCTCCTGTTTACTTGGCCTCTATAATATGAACTCCTGTCTCCTGGGCCACCATTGGACCACTGTTCTGTCTATCATAGGAAATTCTCACTGTATGTAATCTGTCGGCGCTCATCCCGCCCCCCTCCCTGTCCCCTCTGGGCTGCAGATGGGCATCGATCAGGCTGCACTGATGGCAATGGTGAGGCTGCTGCATTGATGGCAATGGTAAGGCTGCACTGATGGCACTTGTGAGGCTGCAGATGGGCATTGATCAGGCTGCATTGATGGCAATGGTGAGGCTGCAGATGGGCACTGACCCTTATTTTACTTCAAAGTTCCTTATTTAAAATTTAAGTTTTTTTTCCTGAAACTTCCCTCTTAAAATGAATGTGCGTGTTATACGCCGATAAATACGGGTATATATATATATATATATATATACACACACACTGCTTGTTCTGTTCTCAGTAGATGTGCTTATTATAGCTGCCACAGCAATGTTTTCTCCTCTGAAACCGATTAGCCATTCAACTTCTGCTTCATTTCTATATTTATCTGCATCCTTCATTATCGTCATTCAAGGTGGCTGGATACAATTGTTATGTATGCTTCGCTTACATTCATTGTGGGGTGATTAAAAGAATCTGGAGCAACTGTGCATAGCAACCAATGAGCTATCTTCTGTGTGTTCACTTAAAGTGGTGTTCCACTCAAATAAAAAAAAAAAAAAAAAAAAATTTGGATTTTTTTTTTTTTTGTTTAACTCACCTCTAAATGCCTGTTGCTAGGGGGTCCCACGTAGTCCTTCTTTCAGTGCCTGGGCTGGTGACATCACTTCCCCTTGGCACAGGAAGGGCTCAGCTCTGCTCCCTCCCTCTTGTCAATCATCTGGGACCCATTACAGGTCCCAGATGACTGAGTGGCCAATCGCTGCGCCGCTTGCGCAGTGGGTGCCTGGCTGTGAAGCCACAGCCCGGCGCCCACAGTTGCAATGCCGGTGCCGCCGAATGGAGGGGGAGACGAGCGGGGCTTCGATCCCCCGCATCGCTGGACCCTGGGACAGGTAAGTGTCCAATTAAAAGTCAGCAGCTGCAGTATTTGTAGCTGCTGACTTTCAATTTTTTTTCCACTGGTTTTTGAGTTTATTAAAAGTCAGCTGCTACAAAAAGTATAGCTGCTGACTTTTAATAAACAGACACTCACCTGTCCCAAGGTCCAGCGATGCGGCCGCCTGAAGCGTCTGTTCTCTCTCCCTCCTCTTCGGCGCCGACATTGTGAGTGCCCGGCTGTGAACTGTCACAGCCGGGCGAGCACTGTGCTCCGTCAATGGCCAGGCAATGTTCTGGGACCTGTCACGTGTCCCAGAACATTACTGGGAGGGGCAGTCGGAAGGAGGAAGTGGGAAACCAAACCAGGTACCCAGCACCCCCTTCCCACCCCCAATTGTGGCATGTCATGGGACGAGGGGTACTTAACCGGAAGTTCTACTTTTCGGTGGAACTCCGCTTTAAGCTTCGAAAATGAAAGATAAAAGCTGGCTGGTTGTCCCTTAGACCCCTTTCACACTGAGCCGCCCTGGGCGTCGGTGGTAAAGTGGCGCTGCTTTACCGTCATTTTAGTGGCGCGATTCAGCTGCTAGCGGGGCGGTTATAATTGCGGCCGAAAAAGGGTTAAATCCACCCGCAAAACGCTGCTGCAGCGGTGCTTTGCCGGTGGTATGGCGGCGCTGCCCCATTGTTTTAAATGGGCAGGAGCAGTGTATTCACCGCTGCAAAGAAGCTGCTGGCAGGACTTTGTGATGCCCTACCAGCGCAGTGCCCCAGTGTGAAAGCACTAGGGCTTTCACACTGGGTTTGCAGCTGAGGCTTTTTTCAGGCGCTATTTTTATCGCTGTAGTGCCTGAAAAACGCCTCCAGTGTGAAAAGGGTCTTGGGACTGCTGTGGTTTTGATCGATTCCCCTCATGGTGCACAGAGCCAGGACAATCTACAGCCCAGATCCTGTAAATGTCTTCTGAGATCTGTTTAGCTTTGAAGCTCATTCACATGGGCAGAAGAGAACACTGCGTTTTAATTTTTGTATGTATCCAAATGTAGAACTATAGTAATAAGTGGGCTCATACATCCAGCTAAATCTAGATACAAAAATGTACGCTGCGTTTAGTCGTGCACAAAAAAAAGTAGGACACAACTGCAGGTTCTCTGCAAGTACATTAGGCGTTTACTTTACACAAGATCTTCTAGGTCTGCCAGTGAGAACCTTTTTTTTTTCCTGCAGAAAATACACGTATGCCTGTGGGAATGACCCCTCAAAGGCCAAGGACGTGTACTTAAGCTACAGGTCAGAGGTGGACTCTCCTAGGTAGCCAGTGATGTATAGAATACATTCTATCATAGAGAAAGCTCAGGGCTGCGGAGGTGGCCATGAATTTGTCATAACCAGTGGACCGTGCTTCTGGTGGAAAAGGTCTGAGTGGCCACAGTGCCAGCCTTCCTCTTCCATCAAGTATAACCATGCTGCCTGTTCCTCTCTTCTCTGCCACCTTGCCTCTGGGAGTAAGTTCCGTTTCCTATCACCAGCATGTGTGATCGTAACTGAGAGCACATTTACACTCTTCCGGGTTCAGGGGGTGGAGCGCAATAATGATCTGCACACAGACATGCATTTAAAGGAGAAGTAGGGTCAGAGCTCTGTGGGTTACAGGAGAGACTTAGTTCTGCACTCCTGTGACCCATATTCAGCCAACAGTGGGCTAACATCAGCTGTTGGATGACCTCATAGCCGCTCCTGACTCTGGAGTGATCCCGACTTTAAGGCTGGGTTCACATATGAGCACTCAGCGGCTTACAGCAGGAGTCCGGTGTGTCCTTGCTTACCGTTTTCAGGTCCGATTTCAGCCTGAATTTTTGGGCTGAATTCGGACCTGAAACGGACTATAAGATGCACAGGGCACCGGTGCCACTGTGAAGATATGTGAACCGTCTCCATAGAGAGCCGCTCACAACCTCCTGCTGTACGATTTGGATGCGAAAATTCGCACTAGTGTTAACCCAGCCTAAAGTTGGGATCCACCTGGATTCCTTGCCGGCAGCTGTCTCAGCCCCTCAGCATGCTGCTGAGGGCCTGAGCCAGCCGCTCCTGCCCCTTCAACAGCCTGGCACTCCAGTGAGTGCTGAAGGGGCAGAGCAGAGAGCTGGTGACTGACTAACTTTCTGCTTACTGCCCCTGCAGTTGACGCTGGCTGACACAAGGGAGCCAGGTCATGTGACCTGAGCGGGTTTAAAATGGGTAAGTATATAAATCTATATTTTTATTTATTTTTACACAGGTTAGTTAGTATATAGGAGTTGGGAGAGAGCAGTTTTTAGATTAGTCAGGCATTAGCTGGAATTCTGGTGGAGTAATTGAGACACTGGGGATTTGCTGTTGCTTTCTAGAGATTGGATTCTGTCTACGTTCTCTTTTGAGGATAGTTTACTGTGTTCAGAGGTGGCTAAAGGATGCCTAAGGAGTGTTTACTCCTTCTAAACTCTTTCTTCAACAATATCCTATTGAAAAAGTGTTTCTTAAAAAGTGGGCCATACCTGTAGTAGATAGGCCATTAACTACCTTAACAAGACTCTGTTCCTGTGGCGGACAGATCATTGTTTAAAAGAGCAGTGTGGCCAAAGTGCTCTTGTGGGTCTCGGGGTGCGCTTGCTCTCCTGTGACCAGGAGTTGGCCCATAGCAGACTGTTTCCTGCTATCAGCTGATGTGGCAGAGCTGCTCCAGGCTCTGGAAAGAATTTCGGCAATATTTTCAGGATCCACCCAGCCGATTGACCGTTGGCTCTGCCTCTCAACACGTGGCAGAGATCGGAAGCTAGCTGCACCTGCCCCCACTCCAGCCAGATGCTCAAGTGAGCACTGGAGGAGCATGGCAGTGACTTGCAGTCACTGCTCTCCACTCTAAGCCGACTGAGTGAGTACTTGGTGGTCAGCGGCCATGTGATTGCTCAGTTCTCGGGCTTGGAGCCAACATGGGACAGCTGCAGCATCAGTGTGATCACAGAGGCGAGTATGGATGTTTATTTTTTATAAACCCCATACATCTCCTTTTGAAGACCCTATAGATAAAAGGCTAGAAGTCCTTTCCAAGGTCTCATTCTGTCTTGCTACCTGTTAACCAGCCATGTCCATCTGCCAGTTCTTGAGTGTTTGGTCCAAGGACCCTGGATCTATGATAACAGATCCTTCAGTAATTTTTTTTTTTTTGTGTAAGTATACGATATGTAGTAGAGAAAGTGTATATATTCCATTGCATGACTGTAGAGTAGTTGGGATCTTTGTAAACAACGATATCAAAGTAAAATAAAGTATAAATGATAATGTAAATTAAAGGTGTAAACTGCATAGGATAAGACTATAGAATGAGACTGGATTGACACGACCCCCACATGAGTTTATCTATGTGTACTTTGTCTCATATGTAAATATATAGACCTGTCAATATAGTCAAGTGTAATATAGTACAATAGATAGGGCCCGTAGGGTGACCAATTACATTGGATGGTGGAAAAGAAAAAAATCCTCGAAACACGTTAGCCGATCACTTCACCCTAATATCCCATGAGATGTGATACCTGCAGGGTGATTCCTGAATGAAGTAAAAATTGTGTTTAAGCCCTGGTTCACACTGACAGCGGGAATGAAATTGTGCGAGTTCAACTGAATGTGCACAATTTCAATCCTGCATGTCAGTCCCGACTTCAGGGGCAATTTCAGAGACATCTGTGCGGGTTGCTGTACAGATGTCTATGTGGTGCTAGTACCCCCCGGTACAAAGGGACTTTGAATCCGAACTTGGAAAGCGAAGAATTTTTTTTTATAAAAACATATTTATTTGAAAAAATGCTTAAAAAAGCATAGATAAAAATAGTAATCTATACAGAACATTTGTGTGAAAATAAACAATTTACACATCATATACTCTTGACACATTCAAAGGTGAATACAAGTTCCTCCATAAGCCTAAGGCCTCTTTCACATAAACGCTGACATCCGACGCTCCATAGAGGTCTATGGAAGGTCCGTTCAGGTCCGCCTAAAAAAACTGACAGGCAGACCTGAACGGACCCTCCATAGACCTCTATGGAGCGTCGGATGTCAGCGGTGACATGTCCGCTGACATCCGATCCGAAAAAGTGTAACGGAGCAAAAACCTACTTTTCCATCCGTTATCGGATCGGGTGACAACGGACTCTACGGTTCGTCATCATCTGATCCCCCATAGGGGAGAGCGGCGCTCTGATAGGTCCGTCGCTGCACAGTGTGCAGAGACAGACCTGTCATCTTCCTGCTCAGCGGGGATCGGCGGAGCGATCCCCGCTGAGCAAGCGGATGCTCACGGGGTGGATCATCACTGATCCGTCCCGTGTGAAAGGACCCTAACATGTTTCAGGACGATGTCCCTTCTTCAGAGGAGTTTTTTAGGAGAGAAAATGAATGTATTCAGTATTGAATTGTATAAAAGAGTGTATGAATATGTGCAGTAAATGATATCTTTAAAAGGTCCGATAAACTTCTGCCATCGATTCACCTTTGAATGTGTCGAGAGTATATGATGTGTAAATTGTTTATTTTCGCACAAATGTTCTGTATAGATTACTATTTTTATCTATGCGTTTTTAAGCATTTTGTCAAAAAAATGTTTTTATAAAAAAAATTCTTCGCTTTCAAAGTCCCTTTGTAGCGGGAAGGTAATAGTGTCCCTTCTTTAGGGTCCTTTTTCACAATATATTTTGGGATGTTGGCAATGCTTCATTGAGAATTCAAATTCTCCTTGTGGTTCACCACTATATACAGATGTCTATGGAAATCGCACACCGAAATCGCCAAAAGTAGTACAAAAACTACTTTTGGGAATCTGCTGCACTGCAAATGCGGCGTCGCACCAATTTGGACGGTGCAATTGATGCCGATTTGACATGCCAAATCGCTCCAATGTGAACCTAGGCTTTAGGCCAGTTTATTAAAATCGCACATAGCAATGGGCATATCTCTTCTAGTTGTGCACTGGTTACTGGTTTTCTTTCAGACTGATCAGCAGTTGGTTACCTGCACTGAGCCACAGACTTCTATTATATATCCTGTGGGTTTGGTGAGCTTCCTAAAAGCGCACCAAAACTCCTGAATGCAGAAGTTTTGATGCACTTTCAGAAAGTGCAGGATATAATAGAATTCTGTGGTAAAGTGCAGCTAACCCACAGGTAAACTGCATTGCATCAGTGTGAAAGCGGCCTTAGGCCTCCTTCCCTTTTTTTTTTTTTTTTTTTTTTTTTTTTTTTTACATTATCAGTCTGATCAGGTTCATCTGTCTGTTTTTCAATTGGACCCTCCATTAACCTCCTATGGAGCAGCAGATGTAAACAGACTTGGGTCTTTACAGGGCAACAAAAAATAGGGTGGGCAGAGTTGAGGAAGGGGGAGGCCTACAGTAGCTTAGTTAGGCAAGCTCTTCATTTGTTCTGATGTCACTGCTACCCTGCTGCAGAGGAACAATGAGGTGACCAATCCCCAGTGTACAGGGAGCAGCTGAGATATGAAGTCGGCATCATTTTCATCATAATGCAGATTTTGAGGAGGCACTGAAAGTGGATGACTTAGTAGGAAAACTCTGCATAAGATTTATTCTTTCTTTGTCTGTCCAGAGTTCAGGTTATTCAAAAACTGTATATGATCCCTTTTTAGAAAATCCCCAAACTACAACACACAGCATGTGGGATGCATTGGCATTTTTGTGCAGTGTGCTTTACCACAGCGCAGAAATCTGAACGATCTCTTAAGGGTTTACGTAATCTTTAGAGAGACCCTGTTTAACAGCAATCTATCCATAAATTATATGCACATTTAACATATTTTAGGGATGTACTTTACCTGATAAATCCTCCCTTGTGTAGACATCCAAAAACCCTGAGACTGCTGCTGGGCACCACCATCTTTGATCTGATATTTACAGCCCCAGCAAACTCCAAGCTATCACTCAATTGACACTCTAGAGCAGTGGTCTCCAAACTATGGCATGGGGGCTGGATGTGGCGCTTTGCTTGCCTTTTTTATGTAGCCCTTGAGGCACCATTCCTCCCACTGACGCACAACAATGGGGCACCATTCCTCCCACTGACGCACAACAATGGGGCACCATTCCTCCCACTGACGCACAACAATGGGGCACCATTCCTCCCACTGACGCACAACAATGGGGCACCATTCCTCCCACTGACGCACAACAATGGGGCACCATTCCTCCCACTGACGCACAACAATGGGGCACCATTCCTCCCACTGACGCACAACAATGGGGCACCATTCCTCCCACTGACGCACAACAATGGGGCACCATTCCTCCCACTGACGCACAACAATGGGGCACCATTC
Organism: Aquarana catesbeiana; assembly: GCF_042186555.1. Classification (NCBI taxonomy): domain Eukaryota; kingdom Metazoa; phylum Chordata; class Amphibia; order Anura; family Ranidae; genus Aquarana; species Aquarana catesbeiana. The sequence goes on along the minus strand of NC_133334.1, from coordinate 209,805,278 downwards.
CTCCCACTGACGCACAACAATGGGGCACCATTCCTCCCACTGACGCACAACAATGGGGCACCATTCCTCCCAAGGGGCATTTTATTACTCACACTGCTCACAGTCCGCCCCTTTTTCCTGTCACTGTCTGAAGGACAGTAAACAAGCAAGGTTTGGAGCCACCTGCTCTAGAGTATTCTGCTTTACTCCTGACATGACTGCTATATAAAAGGTTATGCTAGGATATGGGCAAAGGAGGTTGGCCAGCACTGACCATAATCGGATGCACCCAGAAGAAGAGAGCTAACGCTGCGTTCATGTGGCTGGATGGATGGTAGTTTGCGAATGTTATTTTGGGAGCTCTCACTTCAGTGCATTAACAGCCACACCAGGAGGAACTTCCATTAACCACTTGCTTACTGGGCACTTAAACCCCCCTCCTATCCAGACCAATTTTCAGCGCTGACGCACTTTGAAAGACAATTGCGTGGTCATACAACACTGTACCCAAATGAAGTATTTATCATTTTTTTTTCCCACAAATAGAGCTTTCTTTTGGTGGTATTTGATCACCTTTTGCGGTTTTTATTTTTTGTTAAAAAAAAGTAAAAAGACCGAATTTAAAAAAAAAAAATAAAAAATTTTGTTATAAAATTTAAAAAAAGGTAAATTTTCTCCTTCTTCATTGATGTACGTTGATGAGGCGGCACTGATGGGCACCGATAGGTGGCAGTGATGCGTGGCAATAATGGGCACTGATAGGCAGCACTGCTAGGTGGCATTGGTGGGCACTGTCAGGTGGCAATGGCAGGTGGCACTGGCAGGGGGTACTGGTGGCACATATGAGGCATTATTGCCTCTTCCTCTTCGGGACCGATGTCCCTTGCTGACAAGCCGGTGATCGGCTCTTTTTTTTTTTCCTTGCGCTGTCAGCGTGAGGAGAAAAAAAACGATCACAGAGCTTTTGTTTTGATCATGTGATCAGCTGTCATTGGCTGACAGCTGATCACATGGTAAGGGGCTGGGACCGGCCCCTTACTCAGATCGGTGATCACCCGAGTCTCAGTGACTCGGTGATCACAGCGCACTCCACGCGCGCCCTATAGGGCGTGTGCACAGGCGAGGCCGTCATATGACGGCCTCCCGGGAATTCAGGTCTGCGTTGTAGCCGTCATTCAGCTATAGCGCGGATGTCAACTGGTTAAAGTACATTGATATTTCATTGATTCTGCCAGCAATTTTGAAATTTGTTGACTGGGTTTCTTTTAGGCTGCATTCACACCTGAGCGTAGCGTCTTTAAGTGGCGCTTTATTTATGAGCGACTGGCGCGGTTTAATACAGCGTTTTTTTTGGCCAATAGAGAAAACTATTATCTGTTGCATCATTTACCAGTATTTATTTTCCATTCCCTTCTATTTTATTACTATTATTATTATTATTAATAATTTTATTTCTATTTTTTTTTTTATTCAGGTAAGGGGTTAGAGTTAAGGTTAGGTTAGGAGTTGGGGTTAGAGTTTTTTTTTTTTTTTTTTTTTTTTTGTTTTTTGGGTGTTAATACTACTACCATTGCTACTAATAATAGAACAAATAAAAATCATAAATAATAAATTCAATAAATGAATACTTAGTAATGATAAAATTAACCAATAACCCTAAAAAAAATAATAAACAAACACTATATAAAAATGGGGTTTTTTTTAGCACTTTTCAATAGTTTGCTTTATTACAAAGTAAACTGTGCGATGTTCCGCAATCGGCGCATCGACACTATCATTCCTGAACCCTAGTTTTTGCATTTTTATTGCACGTGTTGATTTGAACCAGCCCCAAGGCTTTTGTCTCATTTACTGCTTTAAAAATATATATACACTCAGGGCCAGTTCACACCACATGCAGTCCAGTGCCTTTTTTTTTTTTCCATCAAAAATGTATAGAAAGTAAGTTATATGGTTTCCAACGGCATAATTCACACCCTTGCGATCAGTTCCAGGGCTTTCCAGTTCCAGGAAAAAAAAGTAGAACATGCTGCATTTTTCCTGCACTGGATTGTACTGGAAAGCAGTAAAATACACCGGACCCCAGTACAGTTAAAAAAATAAAAAGGAAAAAAAAAAGTCTGGAATGCATGCGGAAACGCATTTAAACTCGAATGCAGAAACACGTCCAGAATGAATCTGGAGTGTGTTTGGTGGCATAAACCAGCCCTCTATAAACATTTCTGCAAGTCTATCCTCCAGTTGTTGTGTGTTAGGCTGGGTTCACACTACTGCAAATTGGATGTGGATTTCTCCACATCCAATTCATATGTCAGGAGATTGTGACCGGCTCTCAATGGAGACGGCTCCCACATCTCTGGAACGAATTGCACAGGAGTCCTGTGTGTCTTCTGGTCTGTTTCAGGTTTGAATTCAGCCAAAAATTCAGACCTGAAATGGTTAATGGGGACACACCAGACCCCTGCTGTGAGCCACTCCTACTGCAGTGTGAACCCAGCCTCAAAGTACAGTGACTAATTCAATTGAGCATTTCTGATTCACTGCTGTATATGAATGAAATTGAATTAGGACGTGTGAAATTATTGTTAGTTTAACCAAGAAAGAGGTTTTTCTTTTTGTCCTCAGGAGTGTGCATAGCTGTGGTTAGTAGGGAACAACAAGGAAATGTAATTTACTAATCAACTTTTACAGTAACAGAGCTTAATTGTTTGCCAGTTAGGCTGTTAAAATGAATTTGTTATGCTGATTACCAAACCAGCAGAATTCCCTGTATTCTCTGAAATATGTTTTTAAAGGATATGAACATTTTACATGTGTGCTTTCCACACTTTGTATCTATTAGCAGATATAATTTGCATTTCTATATTCATGTGCATCTGAGAAATAGTAGCCATTTTCCCACTTTATGAACTCTCTTGTCATGAAAATTGCAGGACACTTACAATTCATGGTTATTGATTTTAAAGCCAGTTGGTGTGTGTGGACAGATGTGTATTGCAGAAGGGGATGGGCCAGGTTGACACCAGAGAGAATTTAGGTAGGGGTTGGGAGTTAACAAAAAGCTATCCACTTTTTTTTGTTAGCAGAATGAGTGTGTGAGGAGAGAGGAACAGTACACTAAAAGGCAGATTTTTAGATGAAATGGGAATCTTTGTCAAGGGAAATACAAAACTGGATTATGGGAGCATCGACAGACACTCGCAGGTTTGTAAGGGAAGAAGGGAGGCGGGGAAGCACACAGGGAGGAGGAGATAGAAACAGTTAGGCCTATTCTTGCTTCCATGGTTTATGAAACATCCACGTGATGGTCTTTCCTCCTCCTACTTGACAGCCTTTCCAGCTTAATAGGCAAGACTCTCCAGCATCCAGGGAACAGAAATCGCATGATGTCTCTTAAAGATGAGCCGCAGGACAAGTAAGTGACTGTTTGTAGCCTGAACTATTGTGCTGCTGTTCACAGCTTCTGTTTCTTCTTTGCTTTTCCTGTATTCTGTGTTTTGTCTTTTAATAACCGTCCCTCTTCTAAGTCTGCTTCTTGATTGTCAGGTTGTCTTTCCCTCCTAGACTGTGTCCCATTCCATATACTGTAACATTCCAGCAGTACATGTCTGCTTTGCATGGCTTGGTTGTGTTACTTAAAAAGAACATGCCATTCCTTTTTCTTGCACCTTCAATTTCATTGGTGCTGCAAACGTCAGTAACCTTTCATGTCACCTTGTTCCACTGAACTGGAAGTGTTGCTTTACTGCTATGTTTTGATGGGAACACTCAGCCCGGAAGCAATCTATTCTGTATTTAAATATTCTATAACTTGGCACTGGTTGGGTGTAGACTAATTTAGATATAGGGAAATGTAACCCTTTCAGTTCATGGGATGTATTTATTTGGTCACCCAAAGTGTTTCCACTTTTCACAAGATTAGGATAACACCTACTTTATACAGTATTGGTTACATGTATTTAGTATCATTGCAGAACTTAAAAATATTTTAACATTGCAGCATGCTATTTTTAAATTTCCTCTTCTGGAAGTTTCAGCACTGTTCAGTTTTACGAATTCTAAACTGGCCATACGTTTATACAATTTTCTTACCCAATTTCCTTTAGATTTACCTTCAACTATGTAGTGCAAGGGGCTGCCTGATTGCATACAAATTGAAAGTGTTTGTTTTAGGTATGACCTCCTTGAAATAAAAATTGTATAATGTATGGCCAGCCTTATTGATTAACTCCTGTGTGTACTGTGCAGACAGATTCTAATTATCAATTGTTAATTAGATGTGAACACTGTCCCAACACAGGGTTAAAGGTTTAGAAGATGACCTTCCTGCATTGTATGTTATTGCGAGGGTGCTCAGGCTGTCCCTAGGATAGTCAGTATAACCATGTGAATTAAACCACTTGAAGCATACCTGGCAATGCTGGCATACTGTAGTTTCAATCGCTGACAAGTTTCATTTTTTTTTTCTACTTCTTGCCTTCTAAATATCTCATATGCAAATAGTTAAATTATTTACAGATTTATTACTTTTCCCTATTCATCTTCACTCCTAAATGGCTCACACAAATGGTTAATAGTTCATTAATTTTTTTTTTCCTACACAGGGCCTACTCAGTCAGGATTATTTGCTTTATCCTGGGGCTTGGAACTCTGTTGCCATGGAACTTCTTTATTACAGCTATTCCAGTGAGTTTACCCCTGTTTATCATGTTTACAAAATGAATCACTGCTAAATGAATTAAATATGCCAGTGTTGGGTTATCTCTGTGTAATGTAAACTGATATATTTTAAGGTTTGAACCTAAAAAGACATTTTAGTTTAATCTGATTTCCAGCCACTGCTGACCACTTTGACAGCTCTCCTGCTTTGCCAGGAGTGAGCACACTTGCCTCAGCAGGTCACACCTTGAGCTGAAATTTAGTATGATAATATGAATTCTCTTAACTTATGAGCATTATTGGAACTAAAATTAAGTAGTTTGAGACAGTTGTACAGTAAACAGTGGTGGTATAAAGGTCTACTGTTTGTTTGGGAGGCATTCCTCTCTGTGCTACATGACAGTGACGGAGAAGGAACTGGGTGGTTTTGGTTTCAACTGGTAGGGTGAATGCTGCCTAAGTCCACTTGTACCAATAAAGAACAATGTGTGATGTTGTATTTACACTGTTTTTCAGGCTAGGTTTAGAGAGATCCACTCTTTCAGGCTGAAGCAATACTGTATGAAGAGAGTGGATCTTTTTAAAACTTGGCTTGAAAAATAAACAAATGACCAGATTTGACATGGTCATAGAGGAAGCCAGGCTGTGGAAACCGGAATTGCACTGACCCACCTGTAACATATGTTTATAAATAAGCCTACACCTAAGATTTAAATAAATAAATAAAAAATTGGTGCATCCCTCCAGTACATGCACACTTCCCCATATATTGTCTGTAAAATTCTGCAAGTACATAAACATACTTTTACTTTTTTTTTTTTTTTTTTTTTTTTTTGTTCTTGCAAGAAACCCAATGAGCTTGTAACTTTCTGTAAACTGTTTGTTCTGCACTGAGATCCAAGACGGCGTTCTCAGCCATGCCCAGTCCACCTTCTCAGAGCAGAAACACACACACACAGCTCCTCCATGGATCCAGTTCAGTAGGTGAGTGTTGTCATACTAGGACAGCAAGTGTCTTACTGACAGGATCAGTGGGTGAAAAGAAGTCTGAAATACCTAATGCAGCCATCGCATCTAAGGACTGACAATTTGCAATGTGTTAAATTTTTGTTTAGAAGCACTTTAAGATTACGTGTCGGTTCCAGCATCGCATATCACACTGATCTATGTGAACTGCTGCGGGTGTCAATAGAAAGTTAATGACGCCCCCCCCCCCCAGATCGGTTCGCATATCGAAATGTGAATTCTGACAGGATTCGGATCGCATGGGTGTGAACATCACAGTGTGGTTACATTGCAGAAGGGCAGCTACTCGGCACTGAACCAGACTGCTGCTATTACTGCAATAGCAGCAACTAGTGCTGTGAACAAGGCTTATGGCCGAAACTAGTCTGCTGCTGACTGTACTCTCTGTGAAGCCTTCAAAATAAATACGCTTGATGTTATGGAGTTGCCGGCTGCTTCTTTTACTCGATGACCGTTTGTCTATTGGTGTGTGGGAGGACACCTCAGCTTGGACACCCTGACTGCAAACTTCCAAAGTAAGACTTTGTTTCTGTTCTCAGCCATGCAATCTTTGATCAAAGCAGCAACTAATACAGTGATTTGCAGCTTACACAGGGATATACAGTATCTCACAAAAGTTAGTACACCCCTCACATTTTTTGTAAATATTTTAGTCTATCTTTTCGTGTGAATGTGACAACACTGAAGAAATTACTTTTTGTTACGATGCAAAGTAGTGAATGTACAGCTTGTATAACAGTGTAAATTTACTGTCCCCTCAAAATAACTCAACACAGCGATTATTGTCTAAATAAATGATCAAGGGGTTAATATGGCACACAATGGATGTAGTCGAGTACATATGGCTAAAGATGGTGGAGGGAAGGGGGTGGGTTGGGGGTTCCTGAGAGGGGGAACTTGGTGGTGGTAGTTAATGTTTCACAACAAGTTCAGGTATTAGTCCATGTAAGGATAAAATGATGCTGAATAAATGGAAGGCAGCCAGTCTATAAAAGCTAGAAGAAGCTCTGGAACAATAAAAAAAGATTGCGCCCTCTAAGTGCAGCATGTATGTTAAAAATATTTATTACAATAGATAAAAACACTCACATTTTGAGTTGCTAAAAACCAGCATATAAAGTAGTTTCAACCGTGTGCTCTCGGGGGATGTGGGTGTCACGGGCCAGTGGGGGGGTTCCTGGGATGTGAGTCCTGTGACTTGGGTCCTGGTAGATGTTCAGGTGGTGCCGAGGGTCCTCAGAGCCTCCGGGCGGCCAGGATGTCGGTCATGGATCCTCCATGGAGCGCCGTGCTGACCTGCGTCTTCACTTCCGGGAGTGGGGTGAGGCGGGCGGTGCTTCGCGTTCGGAGCATGCGTGCTCCTTCATTAGGCTATCCATGACCGACATCCTGGCCGCCCGGAGGCTCTGAGTACCCTCGGCACCACCTGAACAGCTACCAGGACCCAGGTCACAGGACTCACATCCCAGGAACCCCCCCACTGGCCTGTGACACCCACATCCCCCGAGAGCACACAGATGAAACTACTTTATATGCTGATTTTTTGCAACTCAAATGTGAGTGTTTTTATCTATTGTAATAAATATTTTTAACATACATGCTGCACTTAGAGGGCGCCGTCCTTCTTTCTTTTTTAGCGATTATTGTCTAAACTGCTGGCAACAAAAGTGAGTTCACCCCTAAGTGAAAGTGTCCAAATTGGGCCCAATTAGCCATTTTCCTTCCTGGTGTCATGTGACTCGTTTAATGTTACAAGGTCTCAGGTGTGAATGGGGAGCAGGTGTGTTAAATTTGGTGTTTTCACTCGCTTACTGGTCACTGGAAGTTCAACATGGCACCTCCATGGCAAAGAACTCTCTCTGAGGATCTGAAAAAAAAAATTGTTGCTCTTCGTAAAGATGACCTAGGCTATAAGAAGATTGCCAAGACCCTGAAACACAATGGCCAAAACCATACAGCGGTATAACAGGAAAGGTTCCACTCAAAACTGGCCTCACCATGGTTGACCAAAAAAGTAGAGTGCACGTGCTCAACGTCATATCCCGAGGTTGTCTTTGGGAAATGGACACATGAGTGCTGCCAGCATTGCTGCAGCGGTTGAAGGGGTGGGGGGTCAGTGCTCAGGCCATACGCCGCACACTGCATTAAATTGGTCTGCATGGCTGTCATCCCTGAAGGAAGCCTTATCTAAAGATGACACACAAGAGAGCCCGCAAACTGTTTGCTGAAGACAAGCAGACTAAGAACATGGATTACTGGAACCATGTCCTGTGGTCTGAGGAGACCAAGGTAAACCTATTTGGTTCAGATGGTGTCAAGTTTGTGTGTGGTGGCAACCAGGTGAGGAGTACAAAGACAAGTGTGTCTTGCCTGCAGCCAAGCATGGTGGTGGGAGTGTCATAGTCTGGGGCTGCATGAGTGCTGCTGGCACTGGGGAGCTACAGTTCATTGAGGGAACCATGAATGCCGCCAACATGTACTGTGACATACTGAAGCAGAGCATGATCCCCTCCCTTTGGAGACTGGGCCGCAGGGCAGTATTTCAACATAATGACCCCAAACACACCTCCAAGACCACCACTGCCTTGCTAAAGAAGCTGAGGGCATCTGGCCAAGCATGTCAAGAAGGTGATGGAATGGCCAAGCATGTTTCCAGGCCTAAACCCATTAAGCATCTGTGGGGCATCCTCAAACAGAAGGTGGAGGAGCACAATGTCTCTAACATCCACCAGCTCTGTGATGTTATCGTGGAAGAAGTCTTCAGTGGCAACCTGTGAAGCTCGGGTTAAGGCAGTGCTGGGAAATAATGGTTGCCACACACAATATTGACGCTTTGGGCCCAATTTGTTCATTTTCACTTAGGGGTGTACTCACTTTTGTTGCCAGCGGTTTAGACATTAATGGCTTGGTGTTGAGTTATTTTGAGGGGACAGCAAATTTACACTGTTATACAAGCTGTACACTCACTACTTTACATTGTAGCAAAGTGTAATTTCTTCAGTGTTGTCACATGAAAAGATATAATAAAATATATCTACAAAAATGTGAGGGGTGTACTCGCTTTTCTGAGATGGTGTGTGTGTGTGTGATATATATTTTTGATCCCCTGCTGATTTTGTATGTTTGCCCACTGACAAAGGAATGATCAGTCTATAATTTTAATGGTAGGTTTATTTTAACAGTGAGGCAGAATAGCAACAGAAATATCCAGAAAAACGCATTTGAAAAAAGTTTTATAACTTGATTTGCATTTTAATGAGTGATCTCCTATCAATCAGCAATATTTCTGGCCCCCAGGTGTCTTCTATAGGTAATGAGCTGAGATTAGGATGCTATTGCTGGCAATGGCACCGTCCGCAAAGTCGGCGCTGCACCAATTCCCAAAAGTAGTTCCTGTACTACTTTTGGCAACTTCAGGGGGGCGATTTGTATAGACATCTGTGAAGGAACCCACACAGATGTCTGTCAAATCGCTCCCCAAAGTCGGACTGCATTGCCGGGTTGAAGTCTAACCCCTCGCAGCAATGTGAACCTAGGCTTAAAGGGAGTGCTCCTAATCTCAGCTTGTTACCTGTATAAAATACACCTGTCCACAGAAGCAGTCAATCAACCAGATTCCAATCTCTCCACCATGACCAAAGAGCTGTCCAAGGATGTCAGGGACGAGATTGTAGACCTACACAAGGCTTGAATGGGCTACAAGACCATCACCAAGCAGCTTGGTGAGAGGGTGACAACAGTTGGTGCGGTTATTCAGAAATGGAAGAAACGCTAAATAACTGTCAATCTCCCTCAGTCTGGGGCTCCATGCAAGATCTCACTTTGTGTAGTTTCAATGATCATAGGAACTGTGAGGAATCGGCCCAAAGATCTCAAGGCAGCTGGGACCATAGTCACGAAGAAAACAATTGGTAACCCACTACGCTGTGAAGGACAAATCCTGCAGCGCCCGCAAGGTCCCCTTGCTCAAGAAAGCACATGTGCAGGCCCGTCTGAAGTTTGCTAATTAACATCTGAATGATTCAGAGGAGAACTGGGTGAAAGTATTGTGGTCAGATGAGACCAAAAGCAAGCTTTTTGGCATCAACTCACCGTGTTTGGAGGAGGGAGGAATTCTGCCTATGACTCCAAGAACACCATACCCACTGTCAAACATGGAGGTGGAAACATTATGCTTTTGGGGTATTTTTCTGCTAAGAGGACAAGACAACTTCACCGCATCAAAGGGACGATGGACAGGGCCATGTACTGTCAAATCTTTGGTGAGAACCTCCTTCCCTCAGCCAGGGCATTGAAAATGGGTCGTGGATGGGTATTCCAGCATGACAATGACCCAAAACACATGGCCAAGGCAACAAAGGAGTGGCTCAAGAAGAATAACATTAAGGTCCTGGAGTGGCCTAGCCTGTCTCCAGACCTTAAACCCATAGAAATTATGTGGAGGGAGCTGAAGGCTCAAGTTACCAAACGTCAGCCTCAAAACCTTAGTATTGGGTTTTTGTTTTTTTTTCTAACCCATCATACTTATCTAGGTGGATGCAGAATCTGTCCCTGCCGCCTCTGCACACTGAGATCCGAGCCATCCAACACTGCCGATGGTTCAGTTCTCTCAGCTCTCCCCGAGCAGAGAGCTGCTGCCTGTCTACCCCCCCCCACCCCCACCCCTGCACGCTCATTGGAGCACCGAGCTGTTGAGGGGCGGGGAGCAGCTAGCTGTGAGGCTGAGACAGGCATCAGTCCAGGCACCTGGCAGATCCAGTCTTTGTCGTGATGACAAAGTGGACTGATTCCAGTGATGTCAGCAGAGAGCGGACTTCAGACCGCTCTCTGGTGAAAACAAATTGCACTCCTGTGACCCATAGGAGAAGCACAACCTAATGAGCTTGGGCTGTACTTCTCATTTAATGACTTGGAGAGGATCTGCAGAGAGGAGTGGGACAAAATCCCTCCTGAGATGTTTACATACCTGGTGGCCAACTACAAGAAACGTCTGACCTCTGTGATTGCCAACAAGGGTTTTGCCACTAAGTCATGTTTTGTGAAGGGGTCAAATACTTACAGTGAAACCTCGGATTACGAGCATACTCCGTTCCAGGAGTATGCTCGTAATCCAAAGTACTCACATATCAAAGCGAGTTTTCCCATTTGAAGTCAATGAAAACGAAAATAATTTGTTCTGCGTTGACTTCAATGGGATGCAATACCGCATGCGGCCAGAGGCGGGGGAGCCGGAGAGCCTCAAACGGCCAAAAAGGCCCGAGGACACTTCGGCGGACCTTGGCAAACTTCGTAAAGACTTCCTACCCGAGATTTGCCATGGTCAGACGTGCTGTACTCGGGCCTTTCCATGCATTTCCGAGTGTGACGTTCGGCTCTGCTCGCCTCCGGCGCCCCCCCACCTCAGGCCAAAAGCGGCGCTGCACACCACTTTGGCCTGAATCGTGCTCGTTTTGCGAGACAACACTCGCAAACCGAGTTACGATTTTTAAAAATACAGTGCTCGTTACTCTCAATCAGAGGTTCCACTGTATTTCACTCATTAATATGCAAATCAATGTATAACTTTTTTGAAATGCGTTTTTCTGGATATTTTTTGTTCTGTGTCACTGCTAAAATAAACCTAGGGTACCATTTAAAATTTATAGACTGATCCTTTTTTTTTTTTTTTTTTTTTTTTTTTTTTGTCAGTGGGTAAAATCAGCAGGGGATCAAATACTTTTTTTTCCCCTCTTGCTCTGTGTGTGTGTGTGTGTGTGTGTGTGTGTGTGTGTGTGTGTATGTAATGTATAATTTTTTTTTTTTAAACAGTTTGTCACTTTCAGCTTTAATGTGGGTACTACAGAAATTAAAAAAAAAAAAAAAAAGTTCACTGCCTCTATGTATTGTCTTTTTTCATTTATAAGTTTCTTCCAGATGTTGCTGTGCACAAATGCAGTGTAATCAAGAAATAAGTAATATAATATAGCCAAAAATGATACGTTAAACTGGTCTTGCACATTACATTCTAATTGTATTTTCAAATGTTTGCCGACACATAAAATGGGTAAATCGATTAGTTTAATGGCATGTATTTCTTGTCTCAGTATTTCCATAGCCGCCTGTATGGGAATGTCTCTGTGAATGGTAATATGTCGGATTCAGAACACACGAGTGGGAAGGATGAATTAAATTTTAATAACTGGATGAGCCTCCTAGCACAGCTGCCTCTACTGCTTTGTACACTCCTCAACTCATTCATTTATCAATGGTGAGATGCATACTGTATCAATATTTATATGCTGCAATCACTGGGATTAAGTCGTTTTATGAGTATGCCAATATGTGACCAGTCAGCAGTATTTTATAGAAAGGCATGTAATTTAGGAAATTGGACATCATAACCAAGGTAAGAGTATTTTTTAGGATGGTCACCTGTTTACTGTTTCAGTGAAAAGCTAAAACTTAATTTGGAAGCCTTGTAGGCTTGTATTTTTCTAATAAAGAGGCTTTTATAAAGGAGCCATTGATATTAATGATGAATGCTGGGACTTGTAAAGCACAAGAGTCCTTGTGTGCTTGACGCTCTACAGGAGCCTGAACAGTCAGTGATCATGTAAGTGGCTACCATTTAATGTAACTAAAGACAAAACTTTTTTTTTTTTCATTTTGGTTAGAGTAAGGAAGGGTTAGGCCCCTGTCAGTTTCTTTTTGCCATCATTGTCCCTTTTTTGGGGGGGGGGCGGATTTTCCTTCACTTCCTGGTTCATAGTCAAAACAGGATGTGAGAGGAAATCCCTCCAAAGTGAGGGAATCCTGGGGTGTCCCTTCTATTACTGTTCTGGTGTCAACCCAAACGTTGAGATGTTTCTTTATTTTCAATGATAATGGTAAACAGGACAAATGGAGAGGCTGGATCTCCTTAATGGGGATGCAGACTGCAATAAAAACTGACAGGGGTTCTAATTCCTCTCCACTTTATCCTAAATGAACAAAAAGTCTTTAGTTATACTTTTTATTATCCAGACCATAGCACAATTTTGGTTTATGTGAAAAAATTGGTATAACATTTATCATTACAACATTGTTTTTTTAAAACAAAGGGGTATTTGTCCTTTAACCACAGTACATTTTGCTCTTGACATGCACAAATGCCAGATACAGACTTCATAGTTTTGCTATAAGTTTGTTTATGGTGGTGAACCAGAATCGGTAAAGTTTTTAGGTTTGATTATGTAAACTGAAATAGGTAGCTAGCCTCCAATGTGTTTCATATTAAAACCCTTGCAGTGTAAGCATTATGTAAGTGTTACACTTACAGGTATTCATAAAGAGATCATGGTAACAGTACCTTCATCTTCCTTTCTCCCCAGTGAGCAGATGCCACCTTTTTGCTTGGGCATCATTCAAGGTCAGCTTTTACTTCCAAAGATGATGACACAGTCAGGTTAACATTGATGGATAAGGACTGTAGTTCTGTTTTTGGCTGTATGTACATAATTCACACAGCTCTGCCTCTTACTGGAGGCTCTAACTTTGTAATCTAACAAAAAATAACAGTGTTGCAATAGTCTCAGTGGGTAAGCGCTGAGAAGAGAATGAGGAAATGCTTCCCACTGCCTTTAAGAGACTGGTAATGGCATATGGTCAAACACGTGCTTACTCTGTACAAGACTTAAATACGCTTTGCCTTTTACATAACTACATAAACTTAGAAGATCACATCTGCAAAAGGCATTATCCACATTCAATTTGATAAAGAAAACACTTCTAAAAAGTTTGTATGCCTCAAGCCACTAATGGGAAAGAAGTGGAATACAGTATTAAAATGTGGTTTAGCTAATACAGGTAGAGCCCTATAGCAGATGCACCTATTCAATGACCTACATTTTCACTCCTGCTGAGACATAATGCCAGCTGGAGATGAGCCAAAAACATTTTTCTTGAGGAATTCAAAATTTCTGTCTGAATATGTGCGTTTGGAATTTTATCCTTTTTTTGAAGAATTTTTGCAATTCCTCATCATTCTTATTTAATGAGTTGTTCAAGTGTCTATACAGACTGAGTGAGTCTGCATGTGAACATTTTAAGACCAGTTTATACCATAGAAACGCAGTCCGAATGCTTTTCTGCATGCGCCCTTTTGGTGTGTTTTTGATGCAGCCCAGTGCATTGCCCCCCCCTCCTTATTTTATGTTAAGAAAAAAAAAAAAGACGTGCGTTCCAGTGCATTTTTGATGCATTTTACCATGTTCCACTACAGTCCAGTGCAGAAAATGCAGCATGTTCTACTTTTTATTTATTTTATTTTATTTTTCTGGAATACACTATGCCATTGAAAACCATATAATCTACTTTCCATGTGTTTTTGATGCAGGAAAAAAACGCACTGGACTGCCTGTGGTGTGAACGGGACTTTAGACAAATTGAAAATTCACTGTAAGGACTCTTGCACACGGGCTGCCTGACCTCATTCAGGGTAATGCCTGGCGTATTTCAGCAGTCCAGGTACAAATGCTGGTACACTGTACTGGTGTTTCCAATAGCACTCGTATACAAGAGGACAGCGGTACACAGCCCTTCATGTTAATGACGGATTGTATTCTGTACTTGGGCTGCCAGGGTGGAGGTAATACGCCAAGCATTACATTAAGGCATGTAGGCAGCCTGTTGGCAGGAGCCTCTAAGATGAGAATCACCCGATTCTCAGATCAGTTTGCCAACCTGCCAATGCTTTGTGTATAGCTGAACTTTTTATATACTGTCTTCTTCTCTCCCAGTATTTCTGAAAGGATTCGCATAGCAGGCAGCATGTTGGCTATCTTGTCTCTCTTTATCTTCACTGCTGTTTTGGTAAAAGTTGTGATGGCAGCGCAGACCTTCTTCAGTTTGACCCTGGCCACTATTTGGTTTATCAATGGTAATTTTTTTTTCTCCTTCTGTGTGTGTGTAGATAGATATAGATATTGTGTGTGTGTGTGTGTGTGTGTGTGTGTGTGTGCAGCGCTATTGATCTATCATGTGAAATATATATATCCAGTGATATCAAATTATGTTCAAATCAAGCTATATAATAATGTGTTCAATTAGCATTCATATGCAAAAACATTTCTGCGTTTGAATTATTGTGACTTCTCAATTCAGATGTCATCCACCGCTGTGTTTATCATATCTTCAACAGATATTATGTGCATACCTTCACCAGCCGTTATAACTGCTCACCTCATAAATGAGTCAGGAAAACTCAAACAATTCCTTTCAGCTATGGTCTCCTCTCTTCCACATCTGACCAGCTACTCTGTATCCATTTTCCAATCAGTAGCCTCCCAGGGGTATCGCAAGGAAGATCTCCCACATACACTGCCCCACTGCTTCTCTCCTTCCTCCACATCACACCATAGAGGATACATAGTGCTCTGTTTGCAACATTTATTAAAATGCCCCAATTAAAAAAACTTACAAGATATTCAATTAACCACTTCAGCCCCGGAAGGATTTACCCCCTTCCTGACCAGAGCACTTTTTACAATTTGGCACTGCGTCGCTTTAACTGCTAATTGCACGGTCATGCAATGCTGTACCCAAACAAAATTTGCGTCCTTTTCTTCCCACAAATAGAGCTTTCTTTTGATGTTATTTGATCACCTCTGCGGTTTTTATTTTTTGCGCTATAAACGGAAAAAGACCGAAAATTTTGAGGAAAAAAATGACATTTTCTACTTTTTTGTTATAAAAAAAATCCAATAAACTCAATTTTAGTCATACATTTAGGCCAAAATGTATTCGGCCACATGTCTTTGGTAAAAAAAAAATGTCAATAAGCGTATATTTATTGGTTTGCGCAAAAGTTATAGCGTCTACAAACTAAGGTACATTTTCTGTAATTTACACAGCTTTTAGTTTGTCATTTCTTGAGGTGCTAAAATGGCAGGGCAGTACAAACCCCCCCCCCCAAATGACCCCATTTTGGAAAGTAGACACCCCAAGGAAATTGCTAAGAGGCATGTTGAGCCCATTGAATATTAATTTTTTTTACCCCAAGAGATTGAATAATGACAAAAAAAAAAAATTACAAAAAGTTGTCACTAAATGATATATTGCTCACAGGCCATGGGCATATGTGGAATTGCACCCCAAAATACATTCAGCTGCTTCTCCTGAGTACGGGGACTTTTTGGGAGCCTAATCGCGTACGGGACCCCGAAAACCCCATTTTGGAAAGTAGACACCCCAAGATATTTGCTGAGAGGCATGGTGAGTATTTTGCAGCTCTCATTTGTTTTTGAAAATGAAGAAAGACAAGAAGAAAAAAAATTTTTTTTTTTTTCAATTTTCAAAACTTTGTGACAAAAAGTGAGGTCTGCAAAATACTCACTATACCTCTCAGCAAATAGCTTGGGGTGTCTACTTTCCAAAATAGGGTCATTTGGGGGGGTTTTGTGCCACCTGGGCATTCCATGGCCTCCGAAACTGTGATAGGCAGTGAAGAGTGAAATCAAAAATTTACGCCCTTAGAAAGCCTGAAGGCGGTGCTTGGTTTTCGGGGTCCCGTGCGCGGCTAGGCTCCCAAAAAGTCTCACACATGTGGTATCCCCGTACTCGGGAGAAGCAACAGAAAGTATTTTGGGGTGTAATTTCACATATTCCCATGGCATGTTTGAGCAATATATCATTTAGTGACAACTTTGTGCAAAAAAAAAAAAAATTTGTCTTTTTCCCGCAACTTGTGTCACAATATAAAATATTCCATGGACTCGACATGCCTCTCAGCAAATAGCTGTTTGCATTTGGGGGGATTTTGAACTGTCCTGGCATTTTATGCACAACATTTAGAAGCTTATGTCACACATCACCCACTCTTCTAACCACTTAGAACAAAGATAAAGCCCTTTCTGACACTTTTTGTTTACATGAAAAAATTATTTTTTTTGCAAGAAAATTACTTTGAACCCCCAAACGTTATATATTTTTTTTTAAAGCAAATGCCCTACAGATTAAAATGGTGGGTGTTTCATTTTTTTTTTCACACTGTATTTGCGCAGCGATTTGTCAAACGCATTTTTTGGGGAAAAAACACACTTTTTTAAATTTTAATGTACTAAAACACACTATATTGCCCAAATGTTTGATGAAATAAAAAAGATGATCTTAGGCCGAGTACATGGATACCAAACATGACATGCTTTAAAATTGCGCACAAACGTGCAGTGGCAACAAAATAAATACATTTTTAAAAGCCTTTACAGGTTACCACTTTAGATTTACAGAGGAGGTCTACTGCTAAAATTACTACCCTCGATCTGACCTTCGCGGTGATACCTCACATGCATTGTGCAATTGCTGTTTACATTTGACGCCAGACCGACGCTTGCGTTCGCCTTTGCGCGAGAGCAGGGGGGGACAGGGGTGCTTTTTTTTATCTTATTTTTAAACTGTTCCTTTCATTTTTGTTTTTTAATCATTTTTATTGTTATCTCAGGGAATGTAAATATCCCCTATGATAGAAATAGGTAGTGACAGGTACTTTTTTTTTTTTTTTTTTTTTTTTTAATTGGGGTCTATTAGACCCTAGATCTCTCCTCTGCCCTCAAAGCATCTGACCACACCAAGATCAGTGTGATAAAATGCTTTCCCAATTTCCCAATGGCGCTGTTTACATCCGGCGAAATCTAAGTCATGAAATGCTCGTAGCTTCCGGTTTCTTAGGCCATAGAGATGTTTGGAGCCACTCTGGTCTCTGATTAGCTCTATGGTCAGCTGGCTGAATCACCGGCTGCATTCTCAGGTTCCCTGTTGAGACAAGAGAGCCAGAGAAAAACACGGAAGACGGTGGGGGGGGGGGGGGGGGGGGGGCATTCCCTCCCACTGCTTGTAAAAGCAGTCTAGAGGCTAATTAGCCGATAGGCTTGCTTTTACATGAAAGCCGACCGCTGGCTGAAAAGAATGATACCTAAACCTGCAGGCATCATTCTGGTTTAACCACTTAGTCGTGAATTGTGTACCTGAAGACAAAAAATGGTTAACAATAAAACACAGTAAACGGTAAAGTATAAAAAATTGCGTACCTGAAAAGCAAACATGATAAAACATAATAATAATAAAACATTGCGGAATAGAATACAGTGAAAAAGAGCAGAACAATAGAGAGAGAACAATAAAACGACAACTAATTTTTTTTTTTTTTTTTTTTTTTTTACTTTTTTTTTGGAACTGTAACCGGTTCTAGGTTTGGGTCTCTCAAAATGCGATGGCATCTTGGGAGACCCTGTGAAAGTGTGCCTAGTCTGTGCAGTGCTGTACCCTACGCTAATACTCAACTAGTGCATGGTAGCGTTCAAAACATTCACCAGTGCAAAGACCAGGATTGTCAGGACAGAAGGGACAATAATAGCGGGTGTCACGCCTATATCCGCGCTTGCTGCAGACATGACATCTTTTTTGGGGGGTTCGTTGGGTAGGGGTACTCGGGAGGACATAAAAATGCCTCTCATGCAGCCGACTGCATTTGGTTGGGGATGTGAATAGGGGGAAGTACGGGTGCTGCCGAAGTGGTGGGTTCCCAATTAGGATTGGCGAATGCAGCAGGAAGGGCATTATGGGCACGACGGGCCTGTGTTTGTCTTCTTCTTGGTGGCAGCGGGACACTACTTGTGCTTGCCACCTCACCAGCTTGAACTGCACTTATGGGACTCGCCACGTCACCAAGTGTTACTACAGTGCTGGTTTGACTATGACCGGGGTGTACTAGGCCACTGGTGCTTGCCAGTTCACCAAAATGCTACCAAAAAAACTGTTCGCGATCGCAGGGATCAGTCCTGACTCTGCGAACGCTGCAGTTATGTGTTTAGTGTTTTGTAAGTGTCAGTGATCGATCGATACTGCACTTGGGGGGGCTGGGCGGAGGGGCAAAATGCAGGTGCTAGCAGGTATCTGGGCTGATCCCGCTAGCAATGTGTTTTTGGGAACCCTAAACTGCTGGGGGCGCTAGTATAGATCTAATCGGATCAGATATTGATCCCTTCAGATACCATACCACTAAGGGAGGTGTACGGTGCGTGCACGGGGGGTTAGCGGTACTGGCGCTAAAATGACGCTGCTTGGGGCTAGTGCTTGCCAGTTCACCAAAACGCTACCAAAAAAACTGTTAGCGATCGCAGGGATCAGGCCCGACTCTGCGAATGCTGCAGTTACCGTTTAGTGTTTTGTAAGTGACAGTGATCGATCGATACTGCACTTGGGTGGGCTGGGATGGGCCAGACGGAGGGGCAAAACGCAGGTGCTAGCAGGTATCTGGGCTGATCCCGCTAACACTGCGTTTTTGGGAACCCTAAACTGCTGGGGACGCTAGTATAGATCTGATCAGATATTGATCCGTTCAGACACTATACCACTAAGGGAGGCGTATGTTGCATGCGTGGGTGTTAGCGGTACTGGCGCTAATCTGACGCTGCCTGGGGCGACGCATATCACCGCCGGGCGATCAGGGGGCTAAACCTTTATTCGGTAATAAACGGCGGGTGCCCTGACACTATAAAAAATAAACGAACTAACCAGCGTCACCCGTAACGGTTATACGGTGATCACTGGTGAAAGGGTTAACTAGGGGGCAATCAAGGGGTTAAAACATTTGTTAGGTAGTATATGGGGGTCCCTGACGCTATAAAACGCTGACGGCGAACCTAAATATTTACCTCCCTAACTAGCGTCACCAGTGACGCTAATACAGCGATCAGAAAAATAATTGCTTAGTGACACTGGCGACGGGGGGTGATCAAGAGGTTAAAACGTTGTTAGGGGGGTACCCTAGACCTAAAGGGGGCTAACACTAACTGCCCTACCACACTAACTGTCACAAACTGACAACAATGGCAGTAATCAGAGAAAAAAAAAAAAAACTGCTTGGTGTCAGTGTGAGGGGGGGGGGGGGTGATCGGGGGTGTAATGTGTGCCTGGCATGTTCTACTGAGTGTGTAGTGTTTGTGCACTCACATCGATGTCTTCTCTCCTCGGCGCCGGAACGGAAAATACCGAGCCGAGGAGAGATGACATAATTTCCTTTGCTGCTGTTTAGCATACAGCAGCAGAGGAAGAAGCTGATTGGCTGGGAGCGATCGTGAGGGGGGGGCACGAATGGATGGTCTCCCCTTCGCTTCTCATCGCTCCCAGACACAAGCCGACCGCCTCGGGCGGGGAGGTCCGATCAGACCCCCCGCCCGCGGGAGGCAGATCACGTACAGGTACGTGATTCTGCCTGCCAGTGCCATTCTGCTGACGTATATCAGCGTGAGGCGGTCGGCAAGTGGTTAAAACCAGCTCTGTACAATACAAATGCGTCCGCCTGCTCACCACTGTGGCTGCGTGATGTCACAGGCTCTGCTCCTCCCCTCTACACGCGTATTGCCCTCTGATTGGGCTTTCTCAATAGAAGCTTATATATACAAATCTATTGCGAAAGCTCATTTGCATGAAATTATTGCACGAATGTGGAGCCATATCCTATGAGGAACACCGAGTAATAACACTGGTGTGGAGGAAGGAGAAAAGCAGTGGGGCAGTGTATGTGGGAGATCTTCCTTGTGATCCCCCTGGGAGGTTACTGATTGTAAAGTGGATACAGAGTAGCTGGTCGGATGTGGAAGAGAGGAGACCATAGCTGAAAGGAATTGTTTTTGCGTCTTCCTGACTCATGTATGAGGTGAACAGGTATAACGGCTGGTGAAGGTATGCACATATTATCCGCTGAAGACACAATGAACACAGTGGTGAATTGAAATCACAATAATTCAAGGCCGAAAAGTTTCTGCATATCAATGCTAATAGAACACCTTATGCCTCGTTTCCACTGAGCGGATCGGTTCGGGTTGGTACAGTTTGAATGGCCTAGAATGGTCAATTCTATTCTGGTGAGCGTTTCCACTGCAAGTGGGACCACAAGGGGCCATACAGGGTTTAGAAAAAATGCCTCAGCATAGCAGAGCAGAGGGTTTTCTGTCAGCCAATCAGTGGAATGTATCGTAGCTCTGCCCTAACCGAACCGTTCCATTTTCTATGGCCCCACATCTGAAGCAGGACCCTGAATGGAACGGTTCGGTTGTATGGGCCGCTTTCATAATGGAAACACCCAAAATAGCGTACCGATCCACTCAGTGGAAACGAGGCACTATATAGATTGATTTATTTGAACATAATTTGATATCACTGGAGATTTTATTTAGAGAATAAATATAAATATATATATATATATATATATATATATATATATATATATATATATATATATATATATATATATATATATATATATATATATATTTATTTACTTTGCTGCCACTGCATTCTCCAGCATCGGGAAAAAATTCATCTTTGCAATTTACGATTTCAAGTCTAAAGCAGTTGATAGGTCACGTAAACGTATGTGTGTTTTGCATGTAAATGACTGTTGGGGGACCAATTGGTAGCATAATTTGTTAATGCCTAACTGACATGGTATATCTATACCAACTGAAAGGTTAAGCCAAGTTGCAGATAAAAGTGAACTGCTAATTTCTGAATAAACAATTTGCACATAAAGAAAACTTGGGTGCTGTGGAGTTTAACCACTTCAGCCCCGGAAGAATTTACCCCCTTCCTGACCAGAGCACTTTTGCAATTCGGCACTGCGTCGCTTTAACTTTTAAAATTGCAATAAGCATATATTGATTTGCACAAAATTTATAGCGTCTACAAAATAGGGGATAATTTTATAGTGTGTATGTATGTATGTGTGTGTGTATATATTATATATATATATATATATATATATAGCGGCGATCTGCAAAAATTTATAAAAATTTTTTTCGGGACTGCGACATTATGGCGGACAGATCGGACACTTTTGACACTATTTTGGGACCATTATCATTTATACAGCGAACAGTGCTATAAAAATGCATTAATTACTGTGTAAATGACACTGGCAGTGAAGGGGTTAAGCGTGTCCTAGGGAGTGATTCTAACTGGGGGGGGCGGCACCTCACATGACAGCGATCACTGCTCTCAATGACAGAGCAGTGATCTCTGTCCTGTCACTAGCAGACTAAGCAGAACGGGGAAATGCTTTGTTTACAAAAGCATCGAGTCCGCAGGACCCGTGGGCGCAGAGACCGGCAGGTGCACGCACCCGCAGCACCACTTCTTGAAGGGGACGTACCTGTGCGCCACTCTGCCGACTTAAATCGGCGTGTGGTGGTCGGCAAGTGGTTAATACAGCATTGTACATGGTGACATTACAGACTATGCCATGCATTAAAAGAAAACTGAACTCAAAGTTACGATTTCCTAGGTTTTAGGTAACCATTTAAAAAAAAAAAAAAAAATTTCTTATGGCTTTCTTTCAACAATGGCTTTCTTCTTGCCATTCTTCCATAGAGGCCAGATTTGTGGAGTGCACAACTAATAGTTGTCCTGTGGACAAATTCTCCCACCTAAACTGTGACTCTGCAGCTCCTCCAGAGTTACCATGGGCCTCTTGGCTGCTTCTCTGATTAATGCTGTCCTTGCCCGGCCTGTCAGTTTAGGTTTGCAGTTGGGCCATACTCTTTCTATTTTTGGAAGATAGATTGAACAGTGCTATTGGCCAGAATCAAACCAAGATGGGAATTATAGCCTTCCTTATGTCTGATCCTGTGAGTATTCTCATTCTAAGGACCTTTTCACATGAGGCGGATCCGTTGCACGGACTCCGCTAGCTCAGCAGGGGATCGCTCCGTTGATCCCCGCTGAGCAGAGGGATGACAGGTCTGTCTCCGCTCACTGTGCAGAGATGGACCTGTCAGAGCCCCGCTGTCCTCTATGGGGAGATCGGCTGAAAATGGACTGCCTGTCCGTTTTTCATCCAATCCGCTGGACAGATGGGGAGCGTATCACCAGCCGTCCGTTTTCAGCGGATCTTAACGGATTGGATGGCAGGCGGGGGGGTTAACGGACACATCTCCGCTGACAACCGCCTGCCCATAGAAGTCAATGGGTGGCCCACTTGGATCCGCCTGAAAAACGGACAGGCGGATCTGATCGGGCCGATTGTTTGAAAAGGGGCCTTACATGTGTATCCACTTCCTAAACTTCCACTATTATTGCATTGATTGTATCTTTTGTACTCCACACTGTTTTCTTTGCTATTGCCTCTGGCTCACTGCATCCAATGTTTCTCGCTGTAAACTGTGAAGGTCATGCATGTGAGTGTGCCTCCCTCCTTCCCATAAGGAACTATTTTACTCTCTCTTATAGGTAGCGTGCACTGAATGGAAATTTTGGTGCCGAAACCAAAAATGCAGGATGCACTTGGCCGAAAACCAAACATTTACAGTTTTTAAAAAGATTTTTATATATAATTGTATTCGACTTTTTAATTTAATATCATCAACTTTAAATAGGAATTTATTGTCGGCCTTTCTTGGCACCCCTTTTAAATTCTATGTATGTCTGCACACTGGTCTGTTGGGCTTCCATTGTGGTGTTAAAAAAATCTAACTTGGTGCATTTTTGGTCAGTTTCAAAAAAAAAAAACGCACCTCCCAGTTCAAATGTATTGAAAATGCAGCAAGAACACATCATTAACACACCTGTTAAGTTTTTGAGTCAAATGACCTATGAAAAACACACTATAAGCACAGTAACTTGTAAAATCGTGACAGAATCGCAATGCGTTTTTTGGTGCCATTATCAACACCTTCTCTATCAGCTGAATGCTGATAACACCATTTCCCTCTGAAATTTCAGAGTATCAGCAGACAGGACACTTGTTCAGCTTCAGTGTTCCTCTCCATGGGATTGTGAGAGTCTGCAGGCCTTCATGTGCTCTAATTGCTGGAAGACAAACCTTTTCTTGCCCTCTATCAGGCTTATTGTTCCTAGTGCTAATATTGGGTTCCCATTCCTAGCGCTTAGGCCTCATGCACACTGGACGTTATAAAATTGCCAGTAGCATTGCTGCATTAAAAACATGAGTTTTTTCCACTTTTTTGCATTCGCTTTTTGCCGTGTTTTAGCAACAAAACACAAGTTATGGGATCAAAAACACAGGTTAGCCGCATTTACTGAAGTAAGAGTTTTACAGCTCAAAATCTCCTCTTAAAACACACTCCGCCTGGCAGAGCAGGGAATGCTCTGATGATTCAGTGCGTTTTTGATACTGCTTGAGTATCAAAGCTGAGGCATGAAAGAGAGCCATCCATTGTTTACAATTGTTATGTGATCTGCTGTGATTGGTCACAGCGATCACATGATACTGGCAATGGGCTTGTATAGTGATCCGTCATCAGTTGTGTCCAGTGGACACAGCTTGTCACAGATTGGCACCTTCTCAGAGGATGTCATATGACTTCCACTCAGGAGGACAAAAGACCCGCCCTGCCGTCAATCTGCGATAGGCCTGGCAGGAAGGTGTTAAAGTGCTTTTATTGCTTGTTCTGAATATTTTAAACCATATAGCACGTATAGTCTGGGCACAGGTTTACTTCTAATTAATTGTACCTTATTTTGGATATAATCTAATTGCATTCTCCCTATTTCTCCTCCCCCTTTTTTTTTTTTTTTTTTTTTTTTTTTTTTTCTCCGATCCCTTTCATCAACACTGCAGCCTTTTGTGCAATTCTACAAGGCAGTCTGTTTGGACTTCTGACTCTCTTCCCTCAGCAGTATAGCAGCATGTTCCTCAGTGGTCAAGGAATGGCTGGAATGTTTGCTGCTCTGGCTATGATTCTGTCCATGTCAAGTAAGTATTATGCAGTGTTTGTAATCACCTTATGTGCATTATAGTTTATGGTGCCCCCACTATTCCTGTTGCTATTCTGTTCAACACCAGCTACGCATATATTGCACTCTATCACAGTTCCTGTTACAGCACCCTAGCAGTACCTAGATAGCAGCTTTGAAACTCTGTTCTATGGCCATCCTAAAGATCACCATTCCTTACAATTTGAATGTACAAACTCCTTTACATCTACCAACAACTATATTCTACAAGCGCCTTGCCTGATCGGATTCACACTGAATGGGTAGTTTAGGTAGGGCCTCATTACATAGTTTTGAGAAATATAAAAGATTTACAGGGATTGTAATGTGTGGTAGGCTTTAGTCTAGATAGAAACCATGTAATTTGTAACATGGGCCAGCTATATTTCATATAGATGTCTGACTTTTAACTCCTTAGCTGAAGAGGACAGAGTTGCAGGATGTTGAGCATATTAGCTTAGGTCGATCTGTGAAATGATCAGATTTTCTATAGTAGACAGTAGTTTTACAAAGTTTTAAGTGTAGTTATAGCAGAGCAAATTGCACACTCATTTCATGTATATAAACTGGAAAATGGTTACAGTGGTTTTCCTTTCATATCTTTTTAATTGGCACTAAAAATAACAATTAGTCCAAATACACAGGTGTTGAACTGGGTGGTTTCACCTTAAACACACTCCAGACTTTGAGGTACCACAACCAAAGATGCAGGTGCGTTTAAAAGGTCTATTGTAGTGTATTGACATTCCACAAAATGAAGAGGCTGCCCTACTACAGTGCAGGTTATTGCACAACATAAAGCATATTAACATGTGTGCAGTTATGTACTGCAACTACATCATTCTGGTCTAGAGGTGTAGAAAGATTACTTGAACCAACTCGACTATTTGCAGGAGACAAAATAAAGAAATTCCAGCTTAAAGGATAAGTTCACCTTTCTAAATAAAATTTTAAAAAATGCACATCTTTTTGCAGGTAAAAAAAAAATTTGGATTTTATTTTTATTAGGAGCCCATAAAGCTTTGCACCCGTGATCAGCAGATTGTGGGTGCAGTCTCAGGCTCCTGCAGACTGTGTAGCTGTTTGCCCATACCTCGTACAGGCAGACAGTTACTAAATGACAGGAAACATCAATGAACTACCTACCGTGCTCATCAGCGCCCTGGTTGTTAATTGAGAACTGCAAGTCTTCAGCTTGGCCACTATCACAATTACAAGGGGGTTTGGGGAGAGGCTGCAGGAACAGGTTAAATTTTTACACCCTAAAAACAGGTAAAGCAGGTGACATTCCCAAAGGTGAATTTATCCTGAAGGCTCGGTTCACACTGCAGCAATGCTGGAATCCTGAGAATCCACTGCGGGTTCCCACATCGCATGTCTCGTGGCGGCAGTTCACACTGCCCTATGCGAACTTCTGGGAGTGTCAATTAAAAGTTAATGACACCCCCAAATCAGTTTGCATATCGCAGTGTGAACTGCAAATTCGGACAGGAATCGGATCACATAGGTGTAAGCACCCATGCAATCCGATTCTGCTGTGTACCAAAAAAAGGGTCTTGTGCGAATTTGGTCCGAATACAATGCGAATTCAGCTGTACAATCTATATGGCTGTAATCGCATCACACAGAGATCATATGTGATGTGCGGTGCGAATCTTGATGCAATGTCGGACATCGCACCAGTGGGAACCAGCCCTTAAAGTGGAACTCTAACTTCTCCCCAGCCCTCCTCCAGGATTACTGTGAGCCCACGCTGTGTGATGTGTCCATGGCAGCCTGGACCCACAGGTAGGAGGATAGAAGACAACCTCCATTATGCAACTGAGAAGATGTGCTGCACTGGACTCAGAGCTGAGAGAGTTCCACTCTAATTTAACAGAAGTGAACATTCTTATCCTTTAGTAAATCAAGTCCACTTACTAAAGTGTCATTGTGTATGGACTCTAGCATTGCATTAAAATAATGGATAGCAATGGTTTACAGAGCACTTGCAAATCAAATTAATTCTTTTCGTATAACTCAAATGATTTATTTTTTTTTTTCAGAGCCACATTTCATTACCTAGTCTTATAGCCTATCAAAACACATAAATAAAAAGGTTATATATTGCAACTTACCAGACCTTAGATGTGGCAGCTGAATTTTTTTTCAGGCTGTTTTTCACCTAGTAATCCTGTGAAAAACACATGGCTTCACTCATTCACTCCACAGTACCTGCAGAGGGAGCCATGGTTGTAGTCCAAATTGTGATGGCAGTCTAGTGACAAACATGTCTTCCTCTTCATTTCCATTACATGGGGACAAGGGAATTAGTAGTTTAAAGAAGGTAGCTTGGAAGGAAGAGAATACTGATTGGGATTTCAGTTCAGCTCACAGGAAGCGCCAAGGACACTGCATTTCTGGTAATACTAGCAGGTATGGTCTGTACTTGCTGAAAATGTTCTTAGTCTTTAAAACTACAATGTAGCCATCACATCTA
Source organism: Aquarana catesbeiana (assembly GCF_042186555.1). Classification (NCBI taxonomy): domain Eukaryota; kingdom Metazoa; phylum Chordata; class Amphibia; order Anura; family Ranidae; genus Aquarana; species Aquarana catesbeiana. Next base: position 209,778,388 of record NC_133334.1, on the reverse strand, counting down.
AGGACTGGTAAGCTGCAATTTTGTTTAGATATCCTTTTATTTCTTGATCTGATTGCTTAATATGTGACTATCAATGTACATGTGTCTTTATATATCACTTTAGGCTCTAAACTTGTTTCCTTCCCTGCCTTATTCCTACACCCTTTAGGTGGTGCTGATATTGAGACTGTTGCTCTGGGTTATTTCATCACCCCTTGTGTTGGAACTTCCATTTCAATCATATGCTACCTTCTGCTTCCTCGTCTAGTAAGTGCTACTATCTGTGGATTTGGATGCTCTGTCATGGAATTTTTGATTCCGTGTATTTCATCTTTATCTTATTTTTTTTTTTTTTTTTTCCATAGGATTTTGCACAGTATTATCTCTCTAAATCCAACACAAACAGTCCAAAGAGTTATGAAATGGAGACTAAAACAGAATTGTTACATCCAGGTTTGATGTCCATTTTTTTTTTTTTTTTTTAAAGCTATACAGAGAAACCATTTTGTTAAATGCATCACCATTGCATCACACTGTATATTTACTCCTTTAGGAGAGGAAAATGGAGATGCAGGACAGAAGAAAGCTGTGTTACTGCTAAAGGAGACAGAAGCTGGTGGTGTAGAGGAAGAGAAACGGACTGTGTCTATCTGCACTATTTTAAGAAAGGTAAGTATGGTTTCCACATCGCTTAATTAGCTGAGAATACACCAGAAGTTTATTAGTGTGCCAATAAAATAACTAATTTGCACAACTTAACCACTTCAGCTCCGGAAGGTTTTATCCCATTCTTGACCAAGCCATTTTTTGCTATTTAGCACTGTGCTACTGTAATTGGTATTTGTGCGGTCATGCAATGCTGTACTTTTGGTGGTAATTGATCACCACTGGATTTTTAATTTTTTTTGCTATCTAAACGAAAAGACCAAACATTTTGAAGGGGGAAAAAATCATTTTACTTTCTGCTATAAAGCATATCCAATAAAAAAAAAAAAATCTAATTTCTTCATGAATTTTGTCCAAAATGTATCACCAGTGACACTAATACAGTGATCATATTATACACTGTCACTGTACTAATGACGCTGGCTGGGAAGGGGTTAACATCTAGGGCAATCAAGGGGTTAAATGTGTGCCAAACAATGTGTATGTTTCTTATCCCTGCTTTTCAGGGATAAGAAATGGAGCGATCATTCCCTCTGTACAGAGTCCTGTGTTGATTGTTAACACAGAGCTCTGGGCTGTGGTTGTACACAGCTGATCAGCCTGTCCCGTCCATGAATCATTGGCTGGGACTTGCTGACAGACTCCCACTGTGTACAATCACAGTGGGGGGCACATGGGAATCCTAAAGCAGGAAGCAACGGATGTGTACGTCGATTTGTCTGCATGGGCCACCCATCCACAGTACATAGTGGACGGTCCGCAAGAGGTTATTTTAAATCAAGCTCTTATGACAAAAGATGGTATACAAAAAAGGCATAATAACTGGGTGATCGCAGGGACCACAAAATGTTAGTAATTTTACATTTCTCTTGTGTATTCTGGGAGACCCCAAATTTGGGTGTGAAATTAAAGCCCTCCCTGCTGTAATGTGGGTACATTGACAGACTTGACAGTGTAAGCAGAGATGGGAGGAATGTTTCTGACCTCTCAAACTTCTGTTGCCAGAGAAGAATTCTGATAAGATAGATGTATCAGTGTGTATATATATATATATATATATATATATATATATATATATATATATATATATATATATATATATATATATATATATATATATAAAAAGATCTCCCTTTTTTTTTTTTTTTTTTTTTTACCTGGAACAGCAATGCACTTTTAGACATGTGACTGTGCCTAGGTACGTGTTATGTGATAATCTAAGACACTGTCGCATTCACCTGTTCCAAGCTCCAGCGTCAAGTCTTTCCCTCTGTGTGCAACTGGTGGCTTCCTGATTCCTCTGGCACTGCAGTCATGCCAAAGCACTGTCTTAAAGGGCTAGCATGTCAGTTTCTCAGTGTTCGAACAGTGTGTCCACATGTTAAGAACCTGTGACCCTGTGTTCCCTAGCGCTTTTGCCAATATTTCCTTAACCCCCTTTGCTGCTATAGCCTTTTTTTGCAAATATGTTTAAAAAATAATTTTAGGTTTGAATATTGCATAAAACCCCTAAAGCATATATTTCCTGAAAGCAGAGACCCTAGAGAATAAAATGGTAGTAGCTCCAATTTTGTTATGTTGCACAATATTACCGCAAAGGTTTCAGTAAAATTTGAGCAAAAAATTCACTAAAGTTAATTTTAGGGCACACATACACAATAAATTTACCTAATTTTTTTGGTAAAATATAAAAGATGAGGTTTCAAAAAGTAAATGGATACCCAACATGCCAAACCTAAAATCTGTATGTGCCCAAGAAATGGCGACAAACTTCAGTACCCTAAATATGTGCATTGCTTTAAAAGCCCCCTATAGGCATTCATCCATTGTTCTGGAGGAGGTGCTAGAAATATTGCTCTCACTCCAGCGTATGTGGCAATATGTAACGTGTATCGCAATCCACCCTGACGCATGCGTATATATGGGGGGGGTTATACTTTTTTTTTTTTTTTTAAATAACTACTTTTACTATAAGATAATTTTTTGGCAACTGATTCTCTTTAATGAGACCTATGCGGTCTAAAAGACCCTGGATATCTCCCTTGTGCTCCACCGAATGTAATGCATTACATTATTTCCCAGCCATACTGGCCGGGAAAACTGTCAGGTGGACCAGCAAGTGGCATCAAACACAATGCTTTCCTCCCCAGCAACAAGAAGGGGAGGAGAGCGGCTGTATCAGCTCAGCGCCCGCTATGCCTGGCCCACAGATGGGTGAGCGGGAGCACACATTACCGGGGAGGGCAGCGAAAGGTTTATTGCCTCACTGTGCTGTGTCTCCGTGACCTCTAGTGTACCCTGTGTGCCCAGCTCCTGTGTTCCTCCAGTGATCCCCTTCATTCCCCAGTGTTGCCAGTGATTCCAGCCTTGTGTTCCAAGTCAACCCCAGCTTGCATCTAGGCTTGTTTGCCAGTGAACTTTAGTCTGTACCTTGTGCCTGTGATCCTGAGCCTGCTTCTGTGATTATGTTCCCCATCTGTATCCTGCTCCTGGGACCCCTTGCACGTCTGCCAGCATTCATTCTTCCTCTGCACTCTTGTCTGCCATCTGCTCCTCTGCACCAGCGGCAACATGAGGATGCAAAGCCTTGCTTATCTACCAAGATGGCTGCCTCACCAGAGACACCATGAGGAACAAGGCATGGTAAATCAGTAACTTGTTGGTGGGGGTTTTTTATTTTTTAATTTTTTTTTTGTTTTGTTTTTTAGGACAGCTTCCACAGTACAGGTCCCCTTTAATTTTTATATTCTTGGCACAATGATACTTTTTTGTGCTGTAATGTACAAAACCCTCCTTTTGAGTGCCCCCACAGCAAGCAGCTTGCTATGGGAGCACCCGAGCTAAGCTGCAGCTCCGTGTGTCCATTCAGACATGGAGCTTTGGCTCGGCCCCGCCCCCTCTCTCCTGACTGACTGACTTTTACAGCAGCAGGAGCCAATCAGAGTCCCAGATGGTGAGGTACTCGTGGACATCCCTGGATAGAGATGGGGCTTAGGTAAGTATTAGGGGGGAACTGCTGCACACAGAAGGCATTTTTATCCTAATGCATGGAATACATCAGGATAAAACCCTTGCCTTTTAAAACCACTTTAAAGGGGAAGTAAAAGATTTTTAAAAATTTTATTTTTCCATATTTATACTTGCCTCGTGGATGCAGCATTGGTCCGATGTCCCCGGCGCCTCTACACTTAAAACCGAGAGATGGAACATCGCCGTTCGCTCGGTTTTCAGAGCTCCATGAGCAGAGAGCTGCAGACTGTCGGACACAGCTCTCTGCTCTTCTGCCTCCTCTCTCACTGGATCGCTGAGCTGTGGAGGGGGCGGAGCGGCTGGTTTAGTCTCTCAGTGGCTCGCTGAGGCTGAGCCGGGTGTCAGCCCAGGCCCCTGGCCTATCCAGACTACATGGTCGGGATGACGTGGTGCCTGGATGGACATTGGTGATGTCAGCAGAGAGCGGACTTCAGTCTCTCTGCTGAAAACTGTTCGCAGGAGTGCAGAATGAATTACACGCATGTGATCCATAGAAATACAGCCAAACAAGCTTTGGCTATACTTCTCCTTTTTAATCTTTAGGTGGTCGTAAGGCAGGTATCTGCCACACAAAATGTGACTTCTTAATGTCAACAAATTGGCCACAAAAGGAGATTTCAGACACTTGGGAGGTGAATTTGTGGATATTTAACCATTTCATGACTAAGCCTGTTTCTGACATTTGGTGTTTACAAGTTAAAATTACTTAGAACCCCCAAACAGTATGTATATTTTTTTTTAGAAGAGAATCTAGAGAATAAAATGGCGATTGTTGCAATATTTTATGTCACACGGTATTTGTGCAGTGGTCTTTTAAACGCAACTTTTTGGGGAAAGACACTTTCATGAATTTAAAAAAAACGAAAGCGCAAAGTTAGCCCATTTCTTTTTTTGTATAATGTGAAAGATGATGTTACGCCGAGTAAATGAATACCAAACATGTCGCGCTTAAAAATTGCGCACACTCGTGGAATGGCGACAAACTACGGTACCTAAAAATCTCCATAGGCGACATTTAAAAAAAAAACTGTTACCAGGTTAGAGTTCGAGGAGGTCTAGTACTAGAATTATTGCTCTCGCTATGGCGATTGTGGCAATACCTCACATGTGTGATTTGAACACCGTTTACGTATTTGGGCGCGACTTCCGTATGCGTTCTCTTTGCTGCGCAAGCTCGCGGGGCTGGGTGCGCTTTAAAAAAAAATTTTTTTTTTTTTTTTTTTTTTTTTTTACATTACTGATCACTTTTATTGCTGTCACAAGGAATGTAAACATCCCTTGTGACAGTAATAGGTGGTGACAGGTACTCTTTATGGAGGGATCGGGGGTCTAAAAGACCCCAAATCTCTCCTTTGCACTTCAAAGTATTCAGATCGCCAAAAACAGCGATTCTGAATACTGTATTTTTTTTTTTTAATTGGCGCCACTGGCAGCTGAGTAAACCAGAAGTGACGTTGCTTCCGTGTTTATACATAGGAGACTGGAACAAAGCTGTTTCCGGCTTTGTTCAAGTTTCACTCTAGCCAGCGGAAGTGCCGGATCGGATCTCCCGGTGGGACGGGAGGCCCGGGAAGAGCAGCGGGAGGGGGGGACGTCCACTCCTTTAGGATAACAGCCGAGAGGCTTTTAGCCGCATTGGTTGTAATCCCTAAAGAGCCGACCGCCGATCACTTTTATTGCTGTCACAAGGGATGTAAACATCCCTTGTGACAGTAATAGGTGGTGTACAGGTACTCTTTATGGAGGGATTTGGGGTCTTTTAGACCCCAGATCCCTCCTTTTGCACTTAAAAGTATTCAGATCACAGAAAACGGCGATTCTGAAAACTATATTTTTTAAAAACCAGCGCCATTGGCAGCCGAGTGAACAGGAAGTGACGTTGTGACGTCACTTCCGTGTTTACAGAGAGAAGACTGTCTGTCTCTAGCCGCCATAGGTGGCGGATCAGATCTCCTGGTGGGACAGGAGGCCCGGTAAGAGCGGCAGGAGGGGGGGGGGTGTCCCCTCCCGCTCCCCCGGGATAACAACCGAGCGGCTTTTAGCCACATCGGTTGTTATCCCTGGAAAGCTGACCGCCCGCTCTAAAAAACAGTACTAGGATGATGCCTGCAGCTGCGGGCATCATCCCAGTATAACCCCCGAAAGCCAAGGCCGCTTATCTGTGTACGCTCGGGTGAAGGGCTTAAATTCAGCTGAATCATAGGTGAAAATGTACTTTTCTGGTAAATCTGTAATAGTTTGGTCTTTTTTTTCTTTTTTCCCTTCCTTCTATAGATCTGGGTGATGGCTGTGACAATAGTAATTACGTTTGGAGTAACGTTATCAGTGTTTCCAGCAATCACTGCAAAAGTTGGCACGCATATACAAGATAATGCTAGCTGGAGTGAGTTTCTACTTGTTAGAGAAAAAGTATAAGAACAGAATTGATTTTACTATTGTAGTACAACTTTGTAATATCTGTGCTTTTGTTCATGTTTTCCTCTTTTAGACAAATTTTTTAATCCTGTTTGCTGCTTCTTGATTTTTAATGTGATGGACTGGATTGGGCGTAGCCTTACTTCTAAAACTCTGTGGGTAAGTTCTTACCACCTACGTTGTATGCATTTGCATACTTCACTTCAGCCTCGGAAGATTTGGCTGCTTAACGACCAGGCCATTTTTTGCAATACGGCACTGCGTCGCTTTAACTGACCATTACGCGGATGTGCGACGTTGTACCCAAACAAAATTGACGTCCTTTATTTAACACAAATAGAGCTTTCATTTGGTGGTATTTGATCACCTCTGCGGTTTTTATTTTTTGCGCTATAAACAAAATGGCGACAATTTTGAAAAAAACACTCTTTTACTTTTTGCTATAATAAATATCCCACATTTTTTTTAAAAAAACAATTTATTTTTTCCTCAGTTTAGGCTGACATGTATTCTTAGCTTAAGAAATCACAATAAACGTATAGTAACTAGCAATATCTGCGATTTTTGATTTTTTTTTTTTTTTTTTCTTTTTTTTTTTGCTCCTCGGTACTGCGATATTGCGGCGGACAAATTGGACACTTGACACATTTTTGGGGCCATTGACAATTACACAGCGATCAGTGCTATAAAAATGCACTGATTACTGTATAAATGTCACTGGCAGGGAAGGGGTTAACTGTTCTAACTGAAGGGGGGGGAGGGGAGTTGACAGCTGTTCATACTTTGTATGAACACACATCAGCCTCTTCTCCCCTGAAAGAACCAGGATTTGTGTGTTTACACCCTCAGATCCTGGTTCTCACTCTGTCACTACCGATCACGAGTACCTGGCAGTCATTACGCCCGCCGGGCACTCGCATCGGCGGTGGCGAGCGTGCCCCCTAGCGGCCACAATGGGAAGCGACGTAAGGTAACGTTGATTTGCCAAGCCAACCTGCCGCAGTGAAACTGCGGCGGCTGGTCGGCAAGTGGTTAATAATTAAAAGAAGGTGGGAGAAATCCATAGCAACTAGTTGGGTGTAATTCTTTATGGATCTGACTTTAACTAGACAAGGCGACTGCCTCTTTAAAATATAGTAATCCTTAGGAATCAGAATCCACCTTGTAGTGATCTGACTCAAGTAGCATGAATGATGAATGGTTGCCACGTGCAAGAACCAGCACTGAACAATAACTTTATTGTATGAGGCTGATCATGTCAACCAAATCTTGGGCTTTCAGAGAATTTCATCAAATGAACTGTTATTGTAGGGCAGGGGTGCTCAACCTTTTGAAGAGCGAGGGCCATTTAAGTGATTTGATAAACAGACGTGGAACATAGTGAAATTTAAATGGTTCAAAATTTTTCATTGTTTGTGAATTGCGTAATGAAGATTTTCCTCCTGCAGCCATTGAATGCTGGTGAGAGGGAGAGGAGGAGAAGCCAGCTTTCAGCAGTTGCAGGAGGAAAATGGAGAGGATTGGTTCCTGTATATGCTTCCCTCCCTGTCCAAGTATAAAACAGAATGCTACAGGGAAGCCGCATGGGCCCCTGACACTACACCAGTGGTTGGGGTGATGAAAACACGTCTCAACTATGGGTTTTACTGCCCCCCTCAAATTTAAACAGGCCGTTGCTGTCCTGAGCCCCCTTTCACACAGGGCAGAATCTGCTCGCTCCACGGAGCAGGCGGATGACCGATCTGCTCTGCATATGCAGAGTAGACAAACACAGCCCGCTCTGCTCTATGGGCCCTCCGATCCGATCTGCCCAGACGGAGGGGAATGGATACCCTTCCTTTTTTTTTTTTTTTTTTTTTTTTTTGGGGGGGGGTGAGAGAGAATTATATTGTTGGTAGGTGGGTGTAAACGGATACAATTCAAATTACATTTGCTGCTCCATAAAGGTGAAGGGAGGGTCCAATTGGACTGATCAGACTAATCGTGTGAAAGGGGCCTATGGCTGCTTTCACACTATTGTGCTGCAGTTTACCTGGGTGCGGCACAATGCACCTGCAGGTTAGCTACGCTTTGCCATAGGCTTTCTATTATATCCTTCTTCCTGCAGATTCGGTGTGCTTTCAGAATCTAATTTGTCTATGGCCCAGTGCAGGTAACCCACAGGAAAGTCACAGGTGCGCCTGCAAATCGGTGTGAAAGCCACCTTAATAACCATTGCAACATTGTCCATTGCTCATATATGCCCATTGCCAAAAATATGATGATGAATACAGTTGCGCTCATAAGTTTACATACCCTGGCAGAATTTATGATTTCTTGGCCATTTTTTTAGAGAATATGAATGATAACACAAACTTTTCTTTCACTCATGGTTAGTGTTTGGCTGAAGCCATTTATTATCAATCAACTGTTTACTCTTTTTAAATCATAATGACAACAAACTACCCAAATGACCCTGATCAAAAGTTTATATACCCTGCTGATTTTGGCCTGATAACATGCGCACAAGTTGACACAAAGGGGTTAGAATGGCTATTAAAGGTAACCATCCTCACCTGTGATCTGTTTGCTTGTAATTAGCGTGTGTGTAAAAGGTCAATGAGTTCTGGACTCCTGACAGAACCTTGCATCTTTCATCCAGTGCTGCACTGACGTTTCTGGATTCTGAGTCATGGGGAAAGATTGTCAAAGGATCTGCAGGAAAAGGTAGTTGAACTGTGTAAAACAGGAAAGGGATATAAAAAGAGATCCAAGGAACTGAGAATACCAATCAGCAGTGTTCAAACTCTAATCAAGAAGTGGAAAATGAGGGGTTCTTTTGAAACCAAACCCCGATCAGGTAGACCAACTAAAATTTCAGCCACAACTGCCAGAAAAATAGTTTGGAATGCAAAGAAAAACCCACAAATAACTTCAGGTGAAATACAGAACTCTCTGAAAACATGTGGTGTGGCTGTTTCAAGATGCACAACAAGGAGGCACTTGAAGAAAGATGGGCTGCATGGTCGAGTCCTCAGAAGAAAGCCATTACTATGCAAATGCCACAAAGTATCCCGCTTATAATATGCCAAACAGCACAGAGACATGCCTCAAACCTTCTGGCACAAAGTCATTTGGAGCGATGAGACCAAAATTGAGCTTTTTAGTTGCAACCATGAATGCTACATTTGGAGAGGAGTCAACAAGGCCTATGACGAAAGGTACACCATTCCTACTGTGAAACACGGAGGTGGATCGCTGATGTTTTGTGGATGTGTGAGCTAAAAAGGTACAGGAAATTTGGTCAAAATTGATGGCAAGATGAATGCAGTATGTTATCAAAAAATACTGAAGGAACATTTGCATTCATCATCCAGGAAGCTGCACATGGGATATACTTGTCATTCCAACATGACAATGATCCAAAACACAAGGCCAAGTTGACCTGTCATTGGCTACAGCAGAATAAAGTGAAGGTTCTGGAGTGGCCATCTGTCTCCTGACCTCAATATCATTGAGCCACTCTGGGGAGATCTCAAACGTGCAGTTCATGGAAGACAGCCTAAGAATTTACAGGACCTGGAGGCTTTTTGCCAAGAGAAATGGGCAGCTTTACCATCTGAGAAGATAAAGAGCCTTATCCACAAAAAGACTTCAAGCTGTCATTGATGTTAAAGGGGGTAATACATGGTATTAAGAACTGGGGTATGTAAACTTTTGATCAGGGTCATTTGAGTAGTTTCTGTTGTGATTATGATTTAAAGAGTAAACACAGTTGATAATAAATGGCTTCAGCCAAACACTAACCATGTGTGAAAAAAGTTTGTGTTATCATTCATATTCTCTGAAAAATGGCCAAGGAATCATAAATTCTGCCAGGGTATGTAAACTTATGAGCACAACTGTATGCCTATTGCTACTGTGATATTCATAAACTGGCCTTTTCTATCCTGCACTTTCTGCAGGCATCTCTAGCTTTAGGAAATGTTGCTGTAATAGGTGGATTTGGTATCACGCCGCCTGGCATAGGAGCTGGCACTATAGAAGGGAGCTTTGGCTTATGTGGCTCCTGTTCCCTCTACAGCCACTTGCTTTCTCCAGTGCTGGTTCCATCCACAGATCTACACTAATGCTCTGGGATGGTGGGTTGGCACTCTGTGATCCGGGCTTGCTGACTTACCATCACAGAGCAGGAGGTTCAGGGTCCCATGTTTACTGCTTTGTTTAATAAGTAATTTCTATTAATCTGTTGCTTTCACTATCTCTGTAACCATCAGCATCTTGTTGATGACATTGTGTTTTGTCCATAGCCTGGTCCTGACTGCATGTACACACCTCTGCTGGCTGCCAGCCGCTTTATCTTTGTACCTCTTTTCATGTTCTGTAACATTGGTGATCGTCAGTATCTTACTACCTTCTTCTACAATGATGCTTGGTTTATCATCTTCATGATCCTCTTTTCTATCAGCAATGGATACTTTGTATCCCTACCCATGTGCTTGGCTCCCAAGTAAGTAAAGTGTTTTCTATAATAGTTTTTTTTTTTTTTTTTTCTCCCTCACACAGGACGTACTAAAGCATACACCCATGCAGGGTCGTGTTTACCAGCATAGGGGTGTCCGCGTTTCCCTGTAGAGGGAGTCTTATTGATGTCAGTTGGGATACAGCAGTTGAACAGACACAGCTACTGCTCCCAGTTTGACATCCGTGTGGGTGCACAGCCCTGAACTCACACAGGCCGTGTTCACACTGGTATGAAACGATAGTCGTACGACTGGATCTGACTTTGCCCTGTGACTTGAAGTCCGACATCATCCGACTTCAATGAACGGGGATCCGACTTTGATCCTGACAATGCCAGGCACTTTGTGTCTGGTATGAATCTTTAGGGGGAAACTCCATGCCAAGTTTAAAAACAAACGGCATGGGGTTCCCCCTCCAAGACCATATCAAGCACTTCGGTCTGATATTGATTTCTAAGGGGAACACCCACGCCATAAAAAAAAAAACAGCATGGGCAAACCCCCCCCCCCCCCCCCAAAATCCATACCAAACCCTTTTCTGAGCATGCAGCCCAGCAGGTCAGGAAAGTGGATGGGGACGAGCGAGCCCCCCCCCCCTCCTGAACCATAGAAGGCCTTGCCACCATGTTGATGAGGACAAGGGCCTTTTCCGGACAACTCTGGCCGTTGGTTGTCGGTCTGCAGGGGGGCTTATCGGAATCTAGAAGCGCCTTTAACAAGGGGGCCCCCAGATTCCGCCCCCCCCCCCCCCCACCCTATGTGAATGAGTATAGGGGAAATTGTAGCCCTACACGTTCACCAAAAAGTTAATGTGTAAAAAAATAAAACACGGCACACAGGTTTTTAAAGTATTAAGGCAGCTCCGGCGATGTCTTCTCTCTCTCTCTGCTGGTTCTTCTCCCCTCTCCGGTTCTTCTGCCGGTTCTCCTCCGTTCTCTGCTGGTTCTCCTCCGTTCTCTGCTGATGTTTTCTAGCCCTCTTCGGTTCTTCAGTCTGCTATCTTCTGCCTCTTCCAGGTCTCCTCTCCCTCTGTTCTACCTCCGATGTTGACATGACGCTCTCCCGCTCTAATGCTGGGTCTGCGGCGTGCCACTACTTATATTGGCACGGGGCAGGGTCATAGGGTGATGTCATCTGGAGGCCCGCTCCCTTGTGACATCACCGCCTCATCATGCCCTGGCCGGTGACATCACAAGAGGGTGGGGCATCCATGTGATGTCACCAGAAGGCCCCGCCCCATGCCAGTATAAGTAGTGGCATACCGCAGACCCAGTATTAGAGCTGGAGCGAGCGTCGAGTCAACATCGGAGGAATAACAAAGGGAGAAGACAGCGCAGAGAGGAGACCCGGCAGAGGCAGAAGATAGCGGACAGAGGGAGAAGAACCGGAGAGGGCTAAAAACCTGTGTACTGTGTTTGTTTTTTATTTTTGACTTTTTTTTTGGTGAATGGGTACCCCACACTTATTCACATAGGGTGGCGGGCTGGGATCTGGTGGCCCCGCCCCCTTGTTAACCGCTTGCTGACCGGCTCACGCCAATATACATCGGCAGAAGGGCACGTACAGGCATAAGAGGCGGTTTGCGTGCGCGTGCACCTGCCACGAGCTCCGTGAGTGTGATCGTGGGTCACGCAATCGTCTCATGGAGAGGAAGAACCGGGAAATTCTGATGTAAACAAGCATTTTCTCGTTCTGCCTAGTGACACTGATCACCGCTCCCTGTAATCGGGAGCGGTGATCAGTGTCGTGTCACACACAGCCCCGTCACACAGCGCAAAAAATAAAAAACACAGAGGCGATCAAATACCACCAAAAAGCTCTATGAGGAAAAAAAGGACTTCAAATTTGTTTGGAAAACACGTCGCACAACCACGCAATTGTCAGTTAAAGCGTCGCAGTGCTGAATCGCAAAAAGTGCTCTGGTCTTTGGGCAGCCAAATGGTCCGGGGCTTAAGTGGTTAAAGGGGCTTCCAGATTCCAATAAGCAACCCCCCCCCAACCCACTGCAGACCCCGACAACCAACGGCCAGAGTTGTCGGAAAGAGGCCTTTGTCCTCATAAACATGGGGAAAAGGCTCCCCAAAACACAACCCCCCACCCATGTTGAGGGCATGTAACCTGGTATAGTTCAGGAGGGGGGATGCTCGCTTGTCCCCACCACTTTTCCTGACCTGCTGGGCTGCATGCTCAGAAAAGTGCTCGGATAAGGGTCTAACATGGATTTTGGGGGGACCCCACGCCGTTTTTTCGGCATGGGGGTTCCCCTTTAAATCTATGCCAGGCCAAAGGGTCTGGTATGCTCTTGGAGGGGGAACCCCATGTCGTGTGTTTGTGTTTGGCGTGGGGTTCCCCTTCAAGATCTCCAGAGCACAAGTCACATGCCAAAGTCAGATCAGTTAAGACGGCGTTCCGACTTCAGTGATATTCAATGGGCTGAAGTAGGATCAAAGTCGGACCAAAGTAGTGCAGGGAGCTTTTTCAAAGTCGGACCGACTTGTGTCAGACCAGTTAAGACGGCTCTCATAGGGAAACATTGACTTGCACACGTAATGCGACATGAGCTCCCAAAGTTGGAGCGTTTGTCGTACCAGTGTGAACCCAGCCACAGTGTGTGTTCTGGGACACCCACAAATTGAGAGCAGCTGCTGTCCCAATTGACATTGTAGGAGCTGCCTGCATGGAACACCTGTGCAATCCTGTGCAGGTAAGCCCTGCCTTGCATGGGCATATGCTTTACTTGAATGAGGCCTATTAGAGACGTTAAAGCATTAGCTGTGTTTTTTTTTTTTTTTTTTTAGTCTTTTTAATATTCTATTGCTGAATTTCTCTCTAACCCTGTTAAACTATATAGATGTAGCTCAGTTTTCCTAATTAAATTGACCTAACCTGTAACTTTTTTTTTTTTTTCTGTTCCAGGAAAGTATTGCCACATGAAAGCGAGACCACGGGTGCTCTCATGACATTCTTCCTTGCTTTGGGACTTTCACTTGGAGCAGGTTTATCCTTTGGCTTCAAAGAACTTTTATAAAAGGGTGATGATCTGATGCTGTGGCCTGTGCTTACCAGTCTGCACTCCTATTATCCAGAGTATTCTGCTTGGTTTCTATTCCGCCTCTTCTACTTCATACAGTCAAGAGCCACCAGCTGAAACAACTATTGATGATATTCACATATTTTATTTGGTTAAGCTGCATTTTTTATTTTTGCTTTTTATATGCTTGTAATTTAACTGTAAAAAATGCATTGTTTTTATACATGTACTGTATAGCATAGAACGGCCTGTATCATATTTAGGACTTAAGTATTTCAACTAAGGATCCTTTTACAAATAGGACCTATGTATATAGGAACTACATTTATCAAATATGGCATACCATATTGGCACATATGTTTACACGTGATATTGCCCATACAGTACAATAGATTTGCTTTTACGTGCAAAAATGGCAGAAAATATAGTGAGTTGTAAGTGGCTGTATTTTAGCTTTGTTCGGTATAAACACACCCCCCCCCACTCCCACTCTAAATCAAGACTATCCCAGAGAGGCAGGCCTAGGCTGGAACACTATGTAGATGGTTGATAATAAAGTAAAATTAGCCAATTTTGGATAGAAAAGCCAGAATATATTGCTGTCTGTGTCCTCACTAGAAAAGGAAGCAAGAGGAAATCCCTTTTTTAATAGGGGTATATACAGCAATCTAATCCACCTTCTTTTAGTTTTTTTAAACAGATCACATTCTTTTAGTTATGTGGGAAATGTTTAGTATCTTGATTGCAATGGGTGTCACCATTTATAAGTTTCCCCCTCGCTAGCACAGGGAGTGAGATAAAATATATGCAATGAAGACAATACACAGAAAAAAATAAAAGTACATTTGACAGCCTATAACTATTTCCCACACTCTCCAAAACAAACAAAAATGGTTGGAAATACACTTTAACTATGCTAATTGTCCTTTATTGTATGTTAGCACTTAGATAAATACCATAATGTTATGTGACTAGGCATTCAAATTAAAAGGAGATAAATAAAACACATCCCCTCCCTCCCCCCCCCCCTCCTGTTCTCTGGTTCTTTTGGAATTTTTTTTTGGTTCCAGATTTTACCTTAAAACTTAAGTGTGGTCTATTGGGACCTGACGATAACAAAAATTGTTCTCTTTTATTAGTCAGGCACTCTAATCCTATCTTTTTTTTAACATGGGGAGCTTGGAGGGTGGGCACACTTCCTTCCAGGCATCTAAACAAATGTTTCCCACACAGATGTCTATATTGACTGAAATTCCCTGTCGTGTTGATTTTCTTCAGGCAAAGCGTATTCCCATAAAACCATATTTATTTTATTTTGGCTTCTTAACAATGTTTTTGTTGTGACAAAACTAGTTGCTCCTGACTGACTTTTTCCAAAAATCTTTTTTATGATTTTAAAGGGAACTGATAATGTGGCCATACACGTAACGATTTGTGATTGATCAAAGTATGAATAATCACAACATATTGAACAATATAACCCAGTTCTGCAGTCGAGTTCATTTAAAAGCTCGCTAACTTAAACAAATGGAGGTTTTATTGTTCGCAATTTTATATTGAATGATACATGTGCGGCCATCAGATATAACACTTTTTTTTGGCTGAACAATATACACAGATGCATTGGATATACAGGTATATGTAGAGAGGAATTGTTTTGTTACTTTTTTTTTATTTGTATAATATTCATAGGGAAGATTTTTATTTATTTTTTGCTACAGTGCATTTCGGTATTTGGTCTATTCTAATGGCATATTCACATTCCATTCTCCTAGGTCTATCTAGTAAGATGTTGGATCAGCCCACACTGTAAACATTTGGTTTGCATAGGTAATGATATTTCTAGTCACTTTCAGTAATCTGGTAGTGTAAGTTAGATTTGTACAGGTCAATTTCTGCAGACCCATACTGTACTCTACGAGAGTGCTAGAGGCTGTAAGAATTCAGTTGAAAAGTACAAGCTAACCTTCATAGAAATCTTTTAACATTAAAGGTAGCACATCATAAGAGACCCGCTGGCTTCAGTTATTTCTGAATAGCTGAATCAGAGAAGGGTATGCATGCCTGCAGATTCAGAAGTCTAGTAACTAGAAAGTTTGTAAAAAGGATAGTAATGGTAGTCTTCATGGTTTTCTAATGATAGGCTTTCTAGACAAAACAGAATACAGTTTGGCCTGCGGTGGTCTTACACCTTGGCTAATCCAGTGGAATCTTCTAATGGCCTGCCAGGCATGTGCTCCTTATTGTTATCGTTCTCTAGTATTAAAGATTTAAAATAAATCGTCAATCATTAGAGTAGAATATAAAATGGCTATATATAAAAAAGAATGTTAACCACAGATCCTTTAATAATAAAAGTTCTGCCTATTTTGGCCAGTTATAATCTTTTGTTAATACAGGAAAAGTGATTCATTCATTATTTATTTTTATTTTTTAGTCGTTTTTTAGTTGCGCTGCATTTTACCACTGGAAAACAAAATTCTTTACTGTGGGCAAATGCCTATCTTTAAAGCTGTTCTCCATGCAGTTCTAACAAAACGGTATTTTATGCAGTTTATTCATTAATCAAAATCCAAAAATGTATTTCTAAACAGCTAATGTAAATACCTGAATCTACATTATTAGCTCAGTGTAATCTCCTATACAGCAGACTAACTAGGAGAGAGGGTTAGTACCCTAAGGAATATGCTGACTGAAGGGGAGTAATGACCTCATTAGGGCTGCTACTCCTGTTTTTGTTTACTTGTCCTTTTATCTGTTTGCCTTGAGTTAATTTTCTGTAACTCTTTTAATTTAGACACCTCTGTCAAAGGTACAGTTGGGTCAATGACCCCACTTTTCTCTGCTGCTATGTATGCAATACAACTCAGCCACAATATGCCCCCCCCCCCCCCTCAAGCTATGAAAGGACAAAGAAGCTGCAGCTTTTTTTTTTTTTTTTTTTTTTTTAATTCTGCATAAGTCAACATTCAAATAGGTCTGCCGAAATGATGCATGTTGCAGCAAAGCAAAAACATGCATAGAATATGCACATGCATTGAAGTTGTGGGCATATTCTTGTCTGTAATAACAGTATTAATTTCTTCTTCCTGCGTGTTTTTAAATACACATACGGCATTGAATATTTTTTTGTTCATATTGACATTAAAAATATTCTGTTACATCCATTATGTAGCTGCAGGTAAACAGTAGGGTTGATTTACTAAGGGTGCAAAATCTGGTGCAACTCTGCAATGAAACCAATTGGCTTCCAGGTTTTATTGAAAAAGCTTAATTGAACAAGCTGAAGTTAGACGCTGATTGGCTACCATACAGAGCTACACCATATTTTGCACTCTCCAGTGTTAGTAAATCAACCCCAGTGAGTTCACAGCATGAAATAAAATGTGGAGATTGTAGTTTGAAGTTGGCAATATGGCACAAAATGCTATTTTATTTATTTAAGTAGTATTTATTTATTTTTAAACATATGGACACAGGCAGGAACCAAACCTTTTGAAACAAACCTAGCATACGTAGTGTCATATTGAGGTAATTTCATGGCATCTTTTATATCTCGGGTTCAAAAGATCTTACACTTTTTTTTTTTTTTTTTTTTTCAGAAGACCTGTTTGATCCATATATAGGATCAGTTTTTAGCACATTTTGCTGTTTAGTTCTAAATATAAATCTGTGCTTTGAAATGGGATGGCAGTTGGCTTGGAGATGAGATATCTAATATTTCTGAAATTGCTTATATTTGTCTTGTAAATTTTCAATAATAGTTACTGTTACATGGTCAAAACTGGAAGTAAATGCAATTTAGCAACTTATTTTTATATGAATAAAACCTTTTTACAGTAAATTAATGGTTTCATAACTCATCACTGAAATCATGGAAATATGCTGGTACTAAACTATTTAACTGAAAGGCTGGACAATTTAGCATAGTAAATACTATATATAAAGTATCAAGATTGGTATTCTTTAACAACACACTTTGCACTTCTAAGGAAATTGCTTTTATAAAATTGCTCAGAGGTTCAAGATAAGCTAATCTTAAGGCAACATTTGCATGGGTATTTTGTCCCAGTGCAAAATGGCTGCTTATTCCTGATGCTGTTTTTGATACCTGTAAGCAGCTAGCTGCAGCTGCTGAGCCGGGACACTTAGTGACAGGTTGCCGGTGCCCGCAGCTATTGTGCCATGTAATCACTGGATGTGTGAACAGCCATGAATAGCTGGGTGCTGCCTGCAACTTGTCATTAAAATGTACAGGTTTGGCTGCCGCAGCTAGCTGCTTACAGGTGTCAAAAACAGTGGGAATCAGCAAATTCCTGTTGCTGCCATTCACACTGGGGTAAAATGCTCATGCAAATGTAGCCTTACAGTGCTACAATGTGTTTAAGATTTCAAAATAAAAACCACACATAGTTTTCTGAATAGCATTATACGGTGTCCCTGGATAGGGTTAGAGCTGTGAGCTCATGAACCTCTCCTTTTCAAACTCAATTCCATTTGCTTGGAACTATCAGAACACATTCGTTTCTGTCATGTGCACTGCTCCATGCACACTACAAATCACATAGTCCACTAATCCATCTCATGAACGAGCAAGAGAAGGTAGCCACATACAGTAGGCCCATGGTGAACAAAAAATAGCCACCCTCTAACAGCCTTTCTTAATCGGGGTGCTGCAGCATTCTGCAAGATCAGACTGTTGAATACACTCAGTAAAGTGAAAGCGAAGGGAGGGGGAGTGTGTGCTGTGCTCTCTGCCTCCCCCTACAGTGCAGTACCTGGCTGTGTGAGGGAAGGTACTGTACTGCAACTTTTTAAAGGGCTGTATGTTTCTTTAAATCTTGACCCCTCTAATCCTGTACTATCAGAACAGTTTTTTTTCTCCCATCACCTTCCAGAACGGCACACCTGAGATGAGAGGCTCCTCCCCACCGGAAACAATCAACAGCTGTTTTAAGTCCCCACAATTTTTAGCAGCAAAATCCTTAATACCAGCCAGATGGTTTCTGGGCATTTGAGATCATCTCCCCTGGGGTCTGGATACAAATAGCCCAGAAGCTTCTGCTAAAACCACCATCCACAGCTCCCTCTTGCATCAGAGATGCTGTGGTTATTGCAACAGTAGCTTGCCAGCCTCTCCCTATAAGCCCAATTTGTAGTACATTAGTAGGGGTGAATATAGTGAAGAGGGGAGACCTGGTAGATACAAAGTTTCTTACAGGCCATGTATACCACTGAACAAGATATTAAAGGAAGTTTGCAGTGGTTTGCCGGAACCTGGAGGTAAACTCCCCTGTTCAGCAGGATGCACCAGGTAATTCGAGCCTATTAGCACAGCTGCTAGTAATCTGGCAAGTAGCTCCAGGATGGGATCTAAAAAAAAGCTGACCTAACTTTTAACTATATGGGGAGATGTAAGGATTAACTTGTGAACAGATCCTTTTGGAGCTTGCTTGCTATAGGTGACGTTTCATAAACTCCCACTCATTGTGGTTATATTCACAGTGCAGGAGGTAATCAGAACCCTTTGTTGGTTTGGACTACAGTCCACCCAGTGGCAGAACTAGGAGTGTAAATTACTTCCTACAAACTTGAGGATTTTCTGTGCAAACCTCTGCAAGAGCTACATATGTAAACCGGTAGTTATTGATGGCTTGTTTAAGGCGGTCAATTACCTCAAGACTAATTTGGTGACCTCTTCTAGTCTTAATTGGTCTCTAGGGCTGGGCTTATTAAGACCTTAGTTGCTGGAAGGGTTGAATTAGCCCCCACCTGTGTATGAGCTAGCTATGTTTGCTCAGATTTAGAAAGGTAAGGTAGGACAACAGCTACTATAGTAGGGGGGTGTTAACCCACTTTAGAGTTTCATTTTAAAATATATTCCTTCACTGGTGGTGAAGGGTTAGTATCTACAACCCAGGCTATGCCTATGAAATAATTTGCCCGTTTGTTTATTTCATAAAGGAATACACCATGACTCCTTGGCTACACACTAGACAAGCTTAGTAGTGAAGATTGCTTGTCCTTGCTGGGATGTTTTTCCGCACAGCAGAAATACACATTGCAGTGGCAGCCTGTCCATAGGGGGCGCACGGGTAAAAACATTTTCTTTTAAGTGCACTGTGTTCGGGCGCTGGACACAGTGCACTATGGGAAGCGCCACATCAATGCAATCACAAGATTGCAGACGAGGCGCTTCATTTGCAGGATTTTTACCTGCTTTGTGGTGCACCAAATTCTGCCCGTGGTGCTTTGTTCTTCGAGTTAAGACGTTACTTCTGGTGTGCCAGAGGGAAACCAGAAGTGACGTCAGAAGCTCTGTGGAATGCACGGCCCAAGCGGAGCTGGTAAGTAATAGACATGTGCACACTGAAATATTTCGTTTCGGAATTTCGTTTTCGTCCGAAAAATAAATTTATTTAGTTACTCCTGAAATTCGTTTTTATTCATTTTGTTTTTCGTTAAAAATTGCATTAGTCCGAAAATCCAAATTGAGTTCGAATCTGTCATTGAAGGCTTATGGTGTCTGTCGAATGTTCAAAGCAGATTCGACGGAGCAGCTAAACTGTACGACACCGTATAGTTTACCTGCTCCGTCGAATCTTCTTAGAACTTTCAACAGACACCATAAGCCAAAGTACGTGTGTACTTAGTTCTAGCTATTTTACTGCTCCTCCTCCTTTGGTTACAATCAGCCAATAACATTCATCATCATCATTATTTTTATTTATCTTTTCTCTCCTACGTCAAATCTTTTCTCTATGTAGAATAATCTTGGACTAATAGTTAACCACTTCAGCCCCAGACTATTATGCTGCCTAAGGACCAGAGGACTTTTTCCAATTTGGCACTGCGTCGCTTTAACTGCTAATTGCGCGGTCATGCAATGCTGTACCCAAACGAAATTTGCGTCCTTTTCTTCCCACAAATAGAGCTTTCTTTTGATGGTATTTGATCACCTCTGCCGTTTTTATTTTTTGCGCTATAAACGGAAAAAGACCAAAAATTTTGAAAAAAAATGATATTTTCTACTGTTTATTATAAAAAAAATCCAATAAACTCAATTTTAGTCATACATTTAGGCCAAAATGTATTCGGCCACATGTCTTTGGTAAAAAAAAATGTCAATAAGCGTATATTTATTGGTTTGCGCAAAAGTTATAGCGTCTACAAACTAGGGTACATTTTCTGGAATTTACACAGCTTTTAGTTTATGACTGCGTTTGTCATTTCTTGAGGTGCTAAAATGGCAGGGCAGTACAAAACCCCCCCAAATGACCCCATTGTGGAAAGTAGACACCCCAAGGAAATTGCTGAGAGGCATGTTGAACCCTTTGAATATTTATTTTTTTTGTCCCAAGTGATTGAATGACAGAAAAAAAAAAAATTACAAAAAGTTGTCACTAAATGATATATTGCTCACACAGGCCATGGGCCTATGTGGAATTGCACCCCAAAATACATTCAGCTGCTTCTCCTGAGTACGGGGATACCACATGTGTGGGACTTTTTGGGAGCCTAGCTTCATACGGGGCCCCGAAATCCAATCACTGCCTTCAGGATTTCCAAGGGCGTTAAATTTTGATTTCACTCCTCACTACCTATCACAGTTTCAAAGGCCATAAAATGCCAAGATAGCACAAAACCCCCCAAAATGACCCCATTTTGGAAAGTAGACACCCCAAGCTATTTGCTGAGAGGCATGGTGAGTATTTTGCAGCTCTCATTTGTTTTTCAAAATGAAGAAAGACAAGAAAAATGTGTTTTTTTTTTTTTTTTGTTTGTTTTTTGTTTTTTGTTTTTTTTCTTTTTTCAATTTTTCAAAAGTTTGTGACAAAGTGAGGTCTGCAAAATACTCACTATACCTCTCAGCAAATAGCTTGGGGTGTCTATTTTCCAAAATGGGGTCATTTGGGGAGGGGGGGGTGTTGTGCCATCTGGGCATTCCATGGCCTCCGAAACTGTGATATGCAGTGAAGAGTGAAATCAAAAATTTACGCCCTTAGAAAGCCTGAAGGCGGTGCTTGGTTTTCGGGGTCCTGTACGCGGCTAGGCTCCCAAAAAGTCTCACACATGTGGTATCCCCATACTCAGGAGAAGCAACCGAATTTATTTTGGGGTGTAATTTCACATATTCCCATGGCATGTTTGAGCAATATATCATTTAGTGACAACTTTGTGCATAAAAAAAATGGTCTTTTTCCCGCAACTTGTGTCGCAATATAAAATATTCCATGGACGCGACATGCCTCTCAGCAAATACCTTGGGGTGTCTACTTTCCAAAATGGGGTCATTTGGGGGGGGGGGGTTTGAACTGTCCTGGCATTTTATGCACAACATTTAGAAGCTTATGTCACACATCACCCACTCTTCTAACCACTTGAAGACAAAGCCCTTTCTGACACTTTTTGTTTACATGAAAAATTTTTTTTTTTTTTGCAAGAAAATTACTTTGAACCCCCAAACATTATATATTTTTTTAAAGCAAATGCCCTACAGATTAAAATGGTGGGTGTTTCATTTTTTTTTTTTTTTTCACACAGTAATTGCGCAGTGATTTTTCAAACACATTTTTGGGGGAAAAAACACATTAAATTTTAATGCACTAAAACACACTATATTGCCCAAATGTTTGATGTAATAAAAAAGATGTTCTTAGGCCGAGTACATGGATACCAAACATGACATGCTTTAAAATTGCGCACAAATGCGCAGTGGCGACAAACTAAATACATTTTTAAAAGCCTTTACAGGTTACCACTTTAGATTTACAGAGGAGGTCTACTGCTAAAATTACTGCCCTCGATCTGACCTTCGCGGTGATATCTCACATGCATGGTGCAATTGCTGTTTACATTTGACGCCAGACCGACGCTTGCGTTCGCCTTTGCGCGAGAGCAGGGGGGGGCAGGGGTGCTTTTTTTTTTTTTTTTTTTTTTTTTTTTCCTCCTCCTTTATTATTTTTTTGATTTTTTTTTTATCTTATTTTTAAACTGTTCCTTCATTTTTGTTTTTTAATCATTTTTATTGTTATCTCAGGGAATGTAAATATCCCCTATAATAGCATAGGTAGTGACAGGTACTCCTTTTTTTTTAAAAATTGGGGTCTATTAGACCCTAGATCTCTCCTCTGCCCTCAAAGCATCTAACCACACCAAGATCGGTGTGATAAAATGCTTTACCAATTTCCCAATGGCGCTGTTTACATCCGGTGAAATCTAAGTCATGAAATGCTCGTAGCTTCCGGTTTCTTAGGCCATAGAGATGCTTGGAGCCATTCTGGTCCCTGATCAGCTCTATGGTCAGCTGGCTGAATCACCGGCTGCATTTTCAGGTTCCCTGTTGGGACAGGAGAGCCAGAGAAAAACTTGGAAGACGGTGGGGGGGGCATTCCCTCCCATTGCTTGTAAAAGTAGTCTAGAGGCTAATTAGCCGCTAGGATTGCTTTTACATGAAAGCCGACCGCTGGCTGAAAAGAATGATACCAAGATGATACCTAAACCTGCAGGCATCATTCTGGTATAACCACTCAAAGTCCAGCAACATACCAGTACGTTGCTGGTCCTTGTTGGACATATATTGTAAACTTTTTTTTCATGCAGCCTGTGGACTGAACGAAAAAAAGATATTGATCGGTGGGTATGCCCACCATTAGAATACCTCCCTTCATCCACCCACTTCTAATGATGGGCATACATGCACCATTTATATATGCCGAAGCATGGGGGCATCCTCCCGCAAAAGGCAGGAGCAAATCGCTCCTCCACCCACTGCTGCCCCCACGCTTCGGCATATATGCTGAAGTATGTAACTGTGGTGGTGAAATCACCTCCGACAGTGCATGGAGTCATGGCTTTATATATCGTGGGAGCAAACGATGTTGCTGTCAAGATAAATAAATCTGTGCTGCAACTGAATGGCGTACCTGCTAAGCGAATGATGGTTAACAAAAAACAAAGTAACATTACAGTGTAACAGTAATACTTACCATACCTGCTAAGCAAATAAAAAAAAAACATAGTAAAAAATAAAATATTTAACGTAACCTGTGCCTACCTAAAATATATATATGCCGAAGCATGGGGGCATCCTCCCGCAAAAGGCAGGAGCAAATCGCTCCTCCACCCACTGCTGCCCCCATGCTTCGGCATATATGCTGAAGTATGTAACTGTGGTGGTGAAATCACCTCCGACAGCGCTGGAGTCACGGCTTTATATATCGTGGGAGCAAACGCTGTTGCTGTCAAGATAAATAAATCCGCTCTGCAGCTGAATGGCGTATATGAAAACAATAAAATGGTTACCAACAAAACACAGTAAACAGTAAAGTATAAAAAAATTGCATATCTGAAAAGCAAACATGGTAAAACATAATAACAATAAAACATTGCAGAATAGAATACAGTAAAAAAGAGCAGAACAATAGAGAGAGAGAGAACAATAAAACGACAACTATTTTTTTTATTTTATATATATTTTTTTTATTTTATATTTTTTTTTTTGTGTTCTTATTTTTTTACACTTTTTTTTTAGTAACTTTAAATTTTGTAACTGGTACCAGGTTTGGGTCTCTCAAAATGCGATGGCATCTTGGGAGACCCTGTGAAAGTGTGTCCTAGTCTGTGCAGTGCTGTACCCTACGCTAATACTCAACCAGTGTATGGTAGCGTTCAAAACATTCATCCATGCAAAGACCAGGATTGCCAGGACAGGAGGGACAATAACACCGGGTGTCACGCCTAAATCCGGGCTTGCTACAGACACGACATCTTTTTTGGGGGGCTCGTTGGGTAGGGGTACTCGGGAGGGCATAAGGAAAATGCCTCTCATGCAGCCGGCCTACTGCATTTGGTTGGGGATGGTGAGGTGGAGCACCGTCTGGATACAGAAGGGCTCTGACGATCTCTTCCTGGAATTTAAGGAAGGATCCAGTCCGTCCTGAAGCTCTGTATAGCACATGAGCGTTCAGCAAAGCCAATTGAAATAAATAAACAGACACTTTTTTGTACCAGCGTCTGGCCTTACGGGCAACTAGGTACGGCGCCAACAACTGGTCGTTAAGGTCCACCCCTCCCATATTTTGGTTATATTCGTGGACACAGAGGGGTTTCTCCACAACACCAGTCGCCGTAGTAATTTGGGTCGTCGTGTCTGCATAAAGGGAGGTGAGAACGAAAACATTCTTCTTATCCCTCCACTTCATAGCGAGCAAGTTATTACACTTCAAGCAGGCTCTCTCCCCCAGCCTAAGACGGGAATCTACAAGCCGCTGGGGAAAGCCCCGGCGATTAGGTCGCACTGTGCCACATGCTCCAATCTGCTGATCAAACAAGTGACTAAAAAGTGTCACGCTCGTGTAATAATTGTCCACGTACAAGTGGTACCCCTTTCCGAATAAGGGTGACACCAAGTCCCACACTATCTTGCCAGCGCTTCCTATGTAGTCAGGGCAGTTTGTCGGCTCTACGTGACTATCTTTGCCCTCGTAAACCATAAAACTACATGTATAGCCTGTGGCCCTGTCACAGAGCTTATACATCTTGACCCCGTATCTGGCAGGCTTGCTGGAAAGGTACTGTTTGAATGACAAGCGGCCAGAAAATTTAATCAGGGACTCATCAATGCAGACAACTTGATGGGGAGTAAACAAGTCTGCAAAACGTTGGTTGAAGTGGTTTACAAGGGGCCGAATTTTGTAGAGCCGATCGTATCCAGGTTCTCCACGAGGACGACAGAGTTCATTGTCATTGAAGTGCATGAACCGCAAAATCTGCTTGTATCGTGCCCTGGCCATGGAAGCAGAGAACACATGCATATGGTAAATTGGGTCAGTGGACCAATATGACCGCAACTTACCCTTTTTATTTATGCCCATGTTGAGGGAAAGGCCCAGAAAGATCTTAAATTCGGAGACCGTAATTGGTCTCCAATCTCTGGCAAGGGAGGACTGGGGAATAGTGGGGATGTGTTGACCAGCGTATAAATTGCTTTGGTCCACAATAGATCTATAGAGATCTTCGGTGAAAAACAGCGAATAAAAATCCAGTGGCGTAAAATCAACTGTTTCCACCTGAATTCCGGGTTGGCCAGTTAATGGGGGAAGTACGGGTGCTGCAGAAGTGGTGGGTTCCCAATTTGGATTGGCGAATGCAGCAGGAAGGGCACTATGGGCACGATGGGCCTGTCTTTGTCTTCTTGGTGGCAGCGGGACACTACTTGTGCTTGCCACCTCGTCAGCTTGAACTGCACTTATGGGACTCGCCACGTCACCACGTGATACTGCAGTGCTGGATGTACGACCAGGGTGTACTAGGCCGCTGGTGCTTGCCAGTTCACCAGAAGGAATAGCGGCGCTAGTACTTCTCTGCTCCATACGAGAGCCCTGCGGTTCTTGCACTTCAAGGACAGAAGAAGAAGTTTGGGGTCTGGTACGCCTGACCTTGGCAGGGACCACAACTCCGTCGTCAGAGCTATCTGTCATGGAGCCGCTGTCCTCTACAGGATCGTATTCTGAGCCTGAATCTGACAGATGAGTGACTTCCTCTCCACTATCTGTCATGCTCAGAAACGTGTAGGCCTCTTCACTAGTGTACCTTCGATTTGCCATTTTGGGCTCTAAACTTAGGGGTACACTAGTGAGACTCACAGGCAAAAAAGCTCCTGACTGTCAGTGACTGTATCAAAACGCTACCAAAAAACTGTTAGCGATCGCAGGGATTAGGCCTGACTCTGCGAACGCTGCAGTTATGTGTGCTTAGTGTTTTGTAAGTGTCAGTGATCGATCGATACTGTACTTGGGTGGGCTGGGCAGGGCTGGGCCGAGGGGCAAAACGTAGGTGCTAGCAGGTATCTGGACTGATCCCGCTAACACTGTGTTTATGGGAACCCTAAACTGCTGGGGACGCTAGTATAGATCTGATCGGATCAGATATCGATCCACTCAGATACTATAGCACTAAGGGAGGTGTATGCTGCGTGCGTGGGCGTTAGCGGTACTGGCGCTAACCTGGCGCTGCCTGGGGCGACGCAAACCTTATCCGACCCTAAAAACTTAACTTATATCACCGCCGGGCAATTAGGGGGTTAAACCTTTATAAGGTAATAAACGGCGGGTGCCCTAAAATTATAATAAACTATAAAAAACAAACTAACTAACCAGCGTCACCCGTAACACTTATACGGTGATCGCTGGTGAAAGGGTTAACTAGGGGGCAATCAGGGGGTTAAAACCTTTAGTAGGTAGTATATGGGGGTCCCTGTCGCTATAAAACACTGACAGCGAACCTATATACTTACCTCCCTAACTAGCGTCACCTGTGTCACTGTTGTAGCAACGAAAATAAAGCATTTGTTTATGTCGGATCTTTTGTTTTTCGGATTCTGCACTTTCGTTATCGTTTGTTAAAACGATAACGAAAATACCTGAAATTCGGCCGAAAATGCATTTGGACGAAAAAGAATGCACATGTCTAGTAAGTAAGGCTGCAAAATAGGTGAACTGCAAGCGTCATGCTTGGGGCTCGAAGTTCACTCAGCTGTGTTAGGAAAGCGAATGGCTTCGCTCGAGTCTTACCTGTCACCTGATTGGCTGAAACGACAGGCGCCGCTGTTGGATGCCTATTAGGGGGCAGGAGACACATGAAGGACCCCGCTCGCCACCGTCACCTGCTGCCCCACATACACAGGGTAAGTGCTGGGCGGGCATGGGCACACTGGCAGCATATGGGCAGTTGGGCACAGTGGCAGCGTTTGGCACAGTAGCTGCGTTTGATGGCACAGTGACAGCGTTTGGCACAGCTGCATTTGATGGCACAGTGGCTACAATTGATGTTTTTTTTCCAATTTTTAAAAATTTGTTTGCTCCCCCCAAAAAATGTTGAGCACCAGCCGCCACTGACACATTGAGATTTGTGGCATCTCTGCTCATAACGGGTATATTGCTGTACATCAGAAATACACAACACTGAGGATTGTTTGGTGTCTATTTATATCCTAAATTTACTGCCTTATTTGGCTACAGATCAGAGAAATACAACTGTGAAGGTGGTCTGTCCTTTCTGGTTTTGTGCTGCACTATAGAAATGCACATCATTGAGATTTGTGACATCTCTGCTCATAATTGTTATATTGGTCTGTCTGTTTTTTATGTGTCCTGTATTTACTGCCTTATTGGCTGCATATCAGAACGGACACAGTAGTGAAGTTTGATTGTCCTTCTGGTGTGTTTTGCCATACAGCAGAAATGCACATTGGGCCAGGGGTAGTACAGAAACCGCTTTTGGGAATTGATGCGGCGCCGCAAAATCTGCGTCACGCTGATTCGGACAGTGCTATTAACGGCAATGGCTGCCACTTTAGGCGTGCGATTTGACATGTTGAGTTGCATGCCAAATTGCTTCAACATGGACCTAGGCTTAGAGTTGTGCCATCTCTGTACAGAATTGTTATGTTGCTGCACATCAGACAGACACAAAATTGTCTGTGTCTTTTATGTCCTATATTTACTGGCTTGTTGGCCGTATATCAGAAAGGACACAGCAGTGAGGTTTGTTGGCCTCGTCTGGTTATTTTTCTGCGCAGCAGAGATTCACGTTGAGGGTCGTGGCTTCTCTGCTCAAAATTGTTATATTGTGGCACATCAGACATACACAAAATTAAAGATTGTCTGTGTCTTTAATGTCCTATATTTAATGCCTTATTGGTTGCATATCAGAAAGGACACAGCAGTGAAGGTTGCTTGTCCTTTTCTGATTTGTTTTGTTGTTCAGCAGAGAGACACATTGAAGGTGGGTGGTATCTCTGCTCAGTATTGTTATATTTCTACACATCAGGAATACACAAAGATTGAAGATTGTTTGTGTCCTGTATGTCCTATATTTACTGGCTTATCTGCATATCAGAAAAACACAGCAGTGAGGGCTGTTTTTTCCTGTTTCTCATTGTTTTACCTTGCTGCTTCTTAGGGATACACAGCAGGGGGGTTGTTGGCTGCACTCCAGGGAGACATGGCATTGGGGGCCGTTTTTGGACTTGTACGACCTGGAAATCGCACTTTTTTTCCTGCAACTTGTAGCGGTACCTGTGTGATCTTGAGGTCTGAAGTTGGCTTCCCTTTAGTCTTCACTGGTGTAAAGATAAGAATGAACAAAAAGGGTTGTCTGTCAGGGACCCCCTTTTTCAGATTTATTCCCCTTAAATAGGTAGTGTTAAGAGAGACCCTCTTATTGATCAATATAGTGTCCTTGTCTTACAAGACAGGTCTCTGATTAGTCTTTTTAGTGGTTCTAAGTAGCACCTACAGGCACAATAGGCCATGGTTGTTTGAGACAGGCAACATTGCTAACCTACAAGTTTGTTTTCTGATTCCATTTTTAAGAGCTCACTCCACTTAGATCCTGCATCCGAAGCGAAGAAGGCAGGGACATCGGTGGAGCAGACCTGCAGATCAGCCACATGATCCATCTAAGATACCTTTATCAGGCATTATGGAGTTGAGGTAAAATCTCACAGCAGAACCGAGCGTTCACCAAGAAGGTCTTGCAGGCAGTGGTCCCACCCTAAGGTAGGCCTGAGGCATTTGCTTATCCTCTCAGGTGTGCTGTCCTGGAAAAGTGATAGGAGAAAAACCCACGTTACTTACCGCTAACATTGTTTCTAGGAACCTTCCAGGATGGCAGGCCTACTTCCCGCCCTTATGAGGAGGAAAAATTGTTGAACACTAGAAGGTGAGTGCCTATGAGGAATGATTTCCCTTATGAACTGGGTTCAGGAGTTACTTCTCTACAAACTGAGAATCAGGGGGAAGGATGGGAACTTAAAACAACTGTCAATTGGGGGGGCGTGGCCTGACACTGAATGGAGTAGGACGTGTGGACCCAGAGCTCCGTCCATTACTCCTTTAAAACAATTAATCCTGGGCATACTGACCGGCTTACTGGCTAGACTGCCTCTCTGGGATACCTGGGGCGGCTGGACCTGACTCCTGGAGGAGGGAGACGCACGGCGGCCCGAACGGAGAGGCGATCTCCCGCTCGGCGGGTAAAAAAACTACTCGAGACCGCGGCTTCGGCCTACAACCGGAGGCCGCGGCCATCTTGGTACACCTCAATCTCGGCCCTGCCTGGATCCAGCCCCACAGAACAGGTACCTGGCTACTAAATAGCTCCCTGAAGGAGCTGTACTGTGTTCACTCCTCCTCCCCCTGGCCTGCTCACCCACCTGGGATCCAGAGAGATTGCCACCCACAAACGGCCTGACTGGCGGCCTGGGCCTACCTCTGCTGACCGGCGGCCATTTTGGCACACCTGCCCCCTTTGCCTGTGCTGTACACACAGACTGCGGCCCTGCTATCCCCCTGTAGTGGCGGTTTATCCTGGAGAAGTGGCCTGGCAGTGGAATAGGACACATTCCTGAGAAGATCTGTACATTAATCCTGATTTTACTCCACCCTGCACCCGCAGACCCCTCTAAACAAGCTTAGTAGCTCTCCTCTTGTGACCGCTGAAGAATCCAGTCAAGATGTCTCCCACAAAGGCTCAGAAAGCAGCGACGGCGGCAAAACTAGCTCAATACCGTCGACACGAGGGAGAGGAGATGGAGGAAGATGGTGTCGCGGAGAAGCCTGAGGAGGAACGTCCGGCGGGAGATACGGATCGGCTTCTCGAGGCAATCACATTCTGCAGAACTTCACTAACAGCACAGATAGAGGAGATAAAGGTAGATACATCTCTCATCCGGCAAGATTTACATAAACTCCAGGACCGGGTCAAAACTGCAGAAAACCGAATCAGCAATGTGGAAGACGCCATCCCGCCCCTGCAAGAGGGGACAGAACGTATGCAGCGCCAAATCCAGCAACTGTTCTCCAAGCAGGACGAAATGGAAAACAGACTGAGGAGATGCAACCTGCGATTAAACGGCCTCCCTGAAGGCGCTGAGGGAAAAGACCCCACCACATTCCTCGAGCAGCTACTCATCACACACTATGGCAGAGAGGCATTCTCCCCAAAACTAGCTGTGGAAAGGGCCCACCGAATGCCTACCAGACCGCCTCCGCAGGGAGCACCCCCACGCACCTTTATAGCCAAGCTCCTTAATTACAAGGATCGGGATGCGGCCCTGAGAATGGCGCGAGAAAAAGGCAACATTCAACTAGGGAACAGTAAAATCGCCTTATTCCCTGACTTCTCAACAGAAGTACAACGCCGCAGACAGGGGTTCACAGAGGCCAAACGCAGGCTGAGATCAAAGCAAATTAAATATGCTATGCTATTTCCAGCTCGACTCCGAGTGGAGCAAGATGGCAGAGTTCACTTTTTCGAGGACCCCGAGGAGGTGATAACCTGGCTGGAACGCCGGGGGACACCGGAGAGAGCAGACTGATACCGCTGTAAGTACACCTTTTGCAACCACTCACCACAACCAACACAGCATACAACTCCTGACACTTACTGCAGACCTGATTAGAAATTAACAGATATGCGTTGTACATTGAAGCGGACATATGCAGATCAAACTGCTAGATTTAAATATTCCTCGCATCAGCCCATTTATTCGCTCAGTGAGCCAGATGGAAAACCCGCCAGGGAACTGTGAGTTATATCCTTACTACGAGAGTCAAGTTTAGCCTAACAGTCAACAAGCTGATTTTTCCCTTACCCACATTTTTACTTTAATTTGTTTTCCCCTGACACCTTATGTGGCCCAATATATGTTTTTTGAGAAGACGGAGCCCCAGAGAGGGCACAGTCCTACCCCTTTACTGAAAAGTGCAGCGAGACTTTACCCCACTCAACATCAGAAAATGTGACGGTGGGATTGGGAGCCACTGCAATGAACACTTATATACCGCTCCTCCAACACGGAGTGTAACCCGTCAGCACTATCTAGTGCGGTGGCCCCAATTACTCACGTGTTTATTGCTTTATCATGCAAAGTTATGTATTACATTGTTGGGGATCTTCAGCCGGTTTTGGGATGATGCCTGCAACAGTTGGGGAGGTTGCAAGGCGGGGTGGGGGGTGGTGGGAGGGACAGTTCAACCGTTGAACAGATTTGCATGTGTTATAACCAGATGGTACACCAACCAAAGTTGGACATTGTTGTTGCAGACACTAAATGTTAAGCTATACCTAGTAAAGTGCACACTAAATACACAGTACAGACATCTGAGAAGGCTAACCAAAAAACTAGATGTATATAAGATGACTGGAATACGTAGCTGTATAGAAGGGAACACATGGGGACTCTGAAGTTTCTTACCTGGAATGTGCGGGGCTTGCGTGAGAAGATAAAACGCTCGGCGGCCCTCACATTCCTTAAAAAACAACACGCTGACATCCTAGTCTTAGTGGAGACTCATGTGGAAGGGAGACTGCAAATGGCTCTTCGCCGACCTTGGGTCGGATGGGCATTTCATTCAACCTACACAACACACGCACGTGGAGTATCAGTTTTGGTGGCCAAATCAGTACAATTCGAACTTATAGAGGTATCCACAGACCCACAGGGAAGGTATGTCTTTTTATCTGCCAAGCTGTATGGGGAACCTTTTCTTATTTTGGCTTTCTATATACCTCCCCCATTCTCCATACCCATAATCTTAGAGGGCTTCACATTCATGACCAAACACCCCACAGTCCAGGCGGTCTGGCTGGGGGATTTTAACACCACACTAAACCCATCGGTAGATAGACTTCAACCCTCGAATCCACATCCAATAACCAACAGAGAAACCAAATTTGCCAAGCTAATTTCCTCCTTTCACCTTGTGGATTCTTGGAGATACAAATACCCACACAAACAATTCTTCTCTTGTTTCTCTTCCTCCCACGGCTCTATGTCTAGAATCAACATGATATTGCTATCACAAAACCTCACACCCCGACTACTAGAGACGACCTTTTCTCCCAGACTGTTGTCTGACCATAGCCCATACTGGATTACACTAAATGTGCCCACTGACAAACCAAAGCGGAATTGGCGATTAAACCCATTCTGGCTCTCACTACTTCCTGAGGATGATGAACTTATGAATGAGTGGAAGTTGTTCTTCAGGAACAACGATCGCTCAGCTTCCCTGGCAGCAGTCTGGGAGTCTTTTAAATCTCATGTTCGTATGATACTCTCAACCCGCATTAACAGAATTAAAACAGATTCCTCTGGGGAGCTTGATAGAGCGATAACGGTACTATCCCAATCTGAACAAAATTATATAAATGATCCCTCTCCCGCAAATGCAGACCTACTTAAACTTCAGACCAGAGTAGTAGCCCAACTCCAATATGGGAAAGAACGACACAAAATGTTCTTTGCTAGACAGAGGCTGTTTGAGCACGGGGAGAAGGCTGGCAGGCTCCTGGCGTATCTAGTACACAATGAAGATAGACCCCCTGTGGTAATATCTTTACACGGTCCTGGCGGTGAATCCATTACTAATCCCCTCATAGTGACGTCTATGTTTAGGGGTTTTTTTATTGACCTCTACACCTCAAAAAGTCCTGAGGATAAGGGCCCAATGAACTCCTTTTTGGAGGAGACGGCACTCCCCCAATTAACAGAAGACCAGGTTAACCTCCTTGAGGCACCACTCATCGAGGAAGAAATAGCATTGGCTATTGCTGGATTTGCCAGGTCCAAATCCCGGGGCTCGGACGGCCTACCAATAGAATTTTACTCCCAATTCAGCGATTTTCTGATCCCAAAACTCCTAACTTTATATAACCACCTATTTGAGACATTTACACTTCCTGCTTCCATGAGAGAGGCAACAATAGTCCTCATACCCAAACCGGGAAAAGATCCAGGATACCCCGAATCCTACCGCCCAATCTCCCTATTACAAGTAGATATCAAGATACTAGCCAAGGTACTCTCCCTCCGACTCAATCAAGTCATTCTCTCTCTGATACATACAGATCAGGTGGGGTTCATGCCTGGTCGTAACACCTCGTTCAACCTACGAAAATTGTTTATAAATTACACATGAAAATGTAGGATCCCGGGTGATTGTGACGCTTGATACGGCCAAGGCATTCGACTCTGTAGAGTGGGGATACTTATGGCAATGTTTGGGAAAATATGACTTTGGCCCCAGATTCCTTAAGTGGATCAAACTACTTTACCAAGGTCCCACAGCTAGAGTGGTGGCGAACGGGTGGCCGTCTCAAGAGTTTGACCTCAGTCGAGGCACGAGACAGGGCTGCCCTCTTTCCCCACTTCTCTATGCCTTAGCTGCAGAGCCTCTGGCTGTGTCGATCCGTGCAAACCCTGAGATCGTGGGTCTACAAATGGGAACTCTAACTGAAAAAATTAGTTTATATGCGGACGATACTCTATTATATCTCGCTGACTCAGGCCCATCCCTTCAAAAAGCATTACAATTGATCGAACACTTCGGAACGTTTTCTGGTTTAAAGATGAACTGGGAAAAGTCTCAGATACTACCTATAGACAGCTTCCCACCATCTGAATCATGGACAGACACCCCATTAAAAAGAGCAGATACAATCAAATATCTGGGAATCCATATATCCAGAGACCCGGCTGATTATATTCCCCTCAACATTGAACCCCTCTTTTCACTAGTCAAAACCAAAATACGTACCTGGGCCCGTCTACCACTAGGAGTATGGGGTCGCATAAATCTGATAAAAATGGTTCTTCTCCCAAAAATACTTTACATATTGTGGCATACCCCACTCTATCTCCCATTAAAACACTTTAAGTCTCTCGAAGCTTTACTTAAACCCTTTGTGTGGGGGACTAGCAGACATAAAATCGCATGGTCAGCGCTTAAAAACCCGACAGACATGGGGGGAATGGCTCTACCGGATCTGAACCTTTATTACATTGCATCACAATTATCACAACTATTCCATATAGACAAGACAGACAATGTACGCTTCCTGACCCTTCTTTGCTCCAAAAGTGTGCAACTCACAGGCGATTCTCTTTACGCAATTTCGGCGGGATCCAGGAATACTGAAGTGGGGGGAGACAAGAAGTCCTTGTTACACCATTATAGACGCATTTGGGACCTTGCTTCTAACAAATTAGAAATACCAAGACTACACGATCACACACCGATATGGCACAATAGAGACATGTCAGAATTCATTAACATACCGGACGTGGAGTTGTGGGAGTCTAGGGGAATTTACTATATACATCATCTGCTGTTCAATGGAACTCTCAAAGCTTACGATACACTCAAAGAGGAGTTTTCTCTTCCAAACTTCATGTTCTTCAGATACCTGCAAGTAAGACATGCAACCCAAACACAATTCTTGCAGGTTGAGGCTCCGCCTACTCTTCATCCCGTTATGGCTATTATTAAAAATACAGACCCACGTGGACTAATATCCACATTTCATAAGATGCTTCTAACTCCTACCTCGTCAAAAATTACGTTTGATTTGAAGCCTCGATGGGAGAGAGAGGTAGGCCTGATGGAAAATTAGGAGTGGGAGGAAGCCCTCGAGACATGCAAAGCAGTATCACCAAAACTATCGGACAGACTCTCTCAGATTTACATAACACATAGAACATACCTCACCCCAATTCGAGTAGCCAGATATAAGCGTAATCAGTCTACTCTATGCCCGATGTGCGGCCAAGAAACAGGTACGTTCTTTCATTTAATATGGACATGCCCCAAGATCCAACAATTATGGAAACAGGTCATAACATTTCTACACGATACCATGGGCTCCCCAATAACGCTAGAACCAAAACAATGTCTCCTAGGGATATTTCCAGACACAGTTGATAAATTTACCAAGGTATTCCTACACGAGACTCTATTCTCCGTCAGAAAAATTATTGCAAGAAAGTGGATGAGACCATCCCCTCCCAGTGTGACAGAGTGGAAAATAGAAGTTAACACTACCTTGCCATACAAAAAACATATTTACATTAATAGAGGATGCCCGACCAAATATAACAAAATTTGGGATCGATGGTTGCAAGAACCTGAAACTTGCACTTAATCATAAATTCGCTCAGTAATATAACACGTGGACCTCTGTAGCTAAAACTCTATTCCAGATATATACAGAGAAAGTGTAGATCAAAAGACATTATAGTTCATGTTGTCCTCCCAAAATGGTCATGTCTGTACTGAATACAATATATCCCATATAGACTTAAAGGTATACAACACACAAGAGAGCGCTACATTATGCATATACATATCACGTGTACTATAATAAAATACAACTTAAACCAAATATGTTCAACGGGGGGGGGGAGATAAAACTACACATTATGATGATAGTAGTTCATAGTGGTATACTTTTATTTCTCCATTAACATATATTACCCCTAATGTTGACTATATTAACAATGTATACTTTCCTTGTTTAATACGCACTTTTATGTATAAATATATACTAGTAATACTATGTATTTATATGCACCATCTTTGCTTAATAAAACCTTGTTCTGATGAAAAAAACAACTGTCAATTGATTGTGTTTCCTTTAGGGAGGAACCTCTCATCTCTCAGGTGTGCCATTCTGGAAGGTTCCTAGAAACAACCTTACCGGTAAGTAACATGGGTTTTTTAGGCTAGGTTCACACATGTTTGGCCATGGTTTGGAGTCCGGTGCGGTTTTGTGCACCAGTTCAGGTGCAAATTTTTATTGAATTCGCACCTAAACTGGACCCAAAATCTCACAGGCCCCTTTTCAGAAATGGACCGCAGCCACCCCAGATATGTGTGAACTGGCTCGATTGAAAGCCGGTCCAATTCACATGTTATGCGAATCAGATGCGGTTAAAAACACATCCGAAGCCTTAAGGCTTCTTTGTAATTGCAGCAAGGACTGCAATCTCTCTGAAAAGCAATCCGTGCTCAGATCACTTTTCAGAGGCATTAAAGAGGCAATATGTCCCTTCCCTAACCCCGTAAATGTAGCATCACCACACCGCAACTGCATGCAATGTAGTGCAACCCCATTCACCTGGGGGTATACTTCCAGCTGTGGCCTTAGCAGCATGTGTACACCCCTCTGCTGTCTCTCAAAAAAGATTTGGAGGAGGTTGAGAGCAATGGAAGGGACTTTGAGTTAAGAATACATGCTAGAATATAATATATTTTCTTCTATTTAATCGGCGTTAAAAGTGATTGTAAAGAAAGAAGTTTTGATTTTTTCTTGACCACTTGCCCACTGGGCACTTCTAGCCCCTTCCTAACCAGACCAATTGTCAGCTTTCAGCGCTCTCACATTTTGAATGACAATTACTTAGTCATGCAACATTGTACCCACATGAAATTTCTGTCCTTTTTTTTTTTTTTTCACACAAATAGATCTTTCTTTTGGTTGGTGGTATTCAATCACCATTGAGTTTTTTTTTTTTTGCGCTATAAATGAAAAGAAATCGAAAATTTTGTAAAAAAAATAAATTTTTCTTAATTTTGGTTATAAAATTTAGCAAATTAATAATTCAATTTTTCTTTAAAAATTTGGGCCAAAAGGTATACTGCTACATATCTTTGGTAAAAAATAACCCAAATAAGTGTATATTATTTGGTCTTTGTGAAAGTTAGAGTCCACAAGCTATGGTGGCAATCATTGAAAATTGATCACACCTGACGGTCTCATTTCTTGAGACCCTTAGCCTCGGTTCACACTGGGGCGACTTGTCAGGCGACCTAGTCGCCTGACAAGTCGCCTCCCGTTCTGTGCTATGGAACCGTTCTAATCGGAGCGACGCAAGTCGCTCCGACTTAGAAAAAGGTTCCTGTATTACTTTGGGGGCGACTTGGGGCGACTTGCATAGACTTCTATGCAGAAGTCGTCTCGCAAGTCGCCCCGGCAGTCGTTTGCAGGTCGCCTCGCTGAGGCGACCTGCAAGTCGTGCCGCCCATGTGTGAACCGAGCCTAACAAGCCAGGAAAGTACAAATGCCCCCTTTTTGGAAAGTAGATATTCCAAGGTAATTAGTAAGAGGTGTGGTGAGTTTTTGAAGTTGACATTTTTTCCCACAATTCTTTGCAAAATTAAGATTTTTTTTCCACAAAATTGTCATATTACCAAATTATTTCTAACAAACAGCATATGCATACTTGAAACTACACCCAAAAACACATTCTACTACTCCTCCTGAGTATGGTGAATACCATGTGTGTGAGACATTTACACAGCCTAACCACATACATATGAGTCTCAACATGCAAGTAGTTCCTATCACACTTTTGAAGGCCCTGGACAATGAAACTGCCCACAAAATGACCCCATTTTGGAAAGCAAACACCTCAACATATAATCTATTAGGCATAATGAGTCTTTTGAACATGTCAAGTTTAAACGCTTTTTTTTTTTATTTATTTTTTTTTTTTTTTACACAAAGTTGTCCATTTATAAGATACTTCTAACACCTAGCATGTGCATACCATAAATTACACCCTAAAATACATACTGCTACTCCTGAGTATGCTGATACCACATATGTGAGACTTCACATCACTCACCGCCACACTGCCCACCCCACGTCCACAACAGCCACCACTAAGCACTTTTTTTTTAGATCAAATGAGGGGTCGAATACAGACCCATCAAAAAAAGTCTCAAGCACACCTGCCCAAAATACACAAACCCAATACGCACAGTGTTGTAAATCTGTCCTATTCTTTGGATCAGGATGAGATGGCTGTCCTTGCATGTGGCCTCACTTTTTGCCCAGACTCAAGTCTTGACAGATTTGAGGCCATCAAGGACATCCATCTCTTCATACGCAACATTTTGCTTAAAAGTCTATATGCTAAGAAACAAGCCTTAGAACTTGGGCAAACTAATCAAGACACACAAGCGCTGGATAATTTGATATCATTATTGGAAGAAAATTAACTGGAAAATCGAATTGACTCAACTGATATAGAGGCTCTCCTTGCACCTGTGGACAATACACCCACTGCATAAGGCAGTACACATACTATTGATCCCCCCCTTGAAAAAGAAATCAACCATATATCCTCCACCTAGCTCTAATCATAATGCAGTGTTATTCTTAAAATTGGTATCTGCGGACATCCAGAGAATTAGAAACCTTTCTGGACCTCATACCAATCTCAAATATAATGAGAAAAGGGCGCTAGACTCATTGGCTCATAACCACGACATTGTCAACAAACCCTCTGACAAGGGTGGCTATAAATAGTGTCCACTATATTGAAATGTGTGTAAAAATACTCAGCAATTCTGAATGGTATCAACCCATACATAGGTCGCTGCTGGATAAATTTACTCAAGTTTTCTATTTGATGGTGGATGCGGCATTTTATCATGTCATATCCAAACAAATATGGGAATTTCTAAGAGTGGGCTTCCCTAGTGAAGCCGCCTTTTATGCTTTGCCTAAGTTGCACAAGCACTTTACAAATCCCCCAGGTAGACCCATCATATCTGGGTGTGGCAATCTAACTGAAAATCTCAGTCGTGTAGTGGACAGTTGTCTTAAACCCTTTGTAACATGTATGTCATTCTATGTACGAGATGCTATCCATTATCTGCAAATCATTCAAGATATGCACGTTAAAGACAATACCCAATTGGTCGCTATAGATGTTGAGGCCCTGTACAGTACCATTCCTCACGAGAAGGGCCTTGCAGTAATACGCCATGTACTGTCACAATCCGGTGAATGTGAACCTAGTTACACTGATTTCATTTTAACATTTTTAGAATTTATACTTCATCATTGCTTTGATGGTTCCCACTACCTGGGGGAGTGGGAACATTCACTGCTTATGAACGACTCGCTGTCCATGTATATGAGCCATGTACTTGCATGGCATCGCTACATAGATGACGTGTTCATAATTTGGAACGGATCGGATAATCTCCTACACGAGTTTGTGGCCTGTATTAACGAATTTAATTTAACCACTTCAGCCCCGGAAGGATTTACCCCCTTCCCGACCAGAGCACTTTTTACAATTTGGCACTGCGTCGCTTTAACTGCTAATTGCGCGGTCATGCAATGCTGTACCCAAAAGAAATTTGCGTCCTTTTGTTCCCACAAATAGAGCTTTCTTTTAAAGGTATTTGATCACCTCTGCGGTTTTTATTTTTTGCGCTATAAACGGAAAAAGACAGAAAATTTTGAAAAACAATATTTTCTACTTTTTGTTATAAAAAAAATCTAATAAACTCAATTTTAGTCATACATTTAGTCCAAAATGTATTCAGCCACATGTCTTTGGTAAAAAAAAATGTCAATAAGCGTATATTTATTGGTACATTTTTCTGGAATTTACACAGCTTTTAGTTTATGACTGCCTATCTCATTTCTTGAGGTGCTAAAATGGCAGGGCAGTACAACCCCCCCCCCCCCCAATGACCCCATTTTGGAAAGTAGACACCCCAAGGAAATTGCTGAGAGGCATGTTGAGTCCATGGAATATTTTATATTTTGCCACAAGTTGAGGGAAAATGACAAACTTTTTTTTTTTTTTGCACAAAGTTGTCACTAAATGATACATTGCTCAAACATGCCATGGGCATATGTGGAATTACACCCCAAAATACATTCTGCTGCTTCTCCTGAGTATGGGGATACCACATGTGTGGGACTTTTCGGGAGCCTAGCTGCATACGGGGCCCCGAAAACCAATCACTGCCTTCAGGATTTCTAAGGGCGTAAATTTTTGATTTCACTCCTCAGTGCCTATCACAGTTTCCAAGGCCATAAAATGCCAAGATGGCACAAACCCCCCCAAATGACCCCTTTTTGGAAAGTAGACACCCCAAGCTATTTGCTGAGAGGCATGGTGAGTATTTTGCAGCTTTCATTTGTTTTTGAAAATTAAGAAAGAAAAAAAGAAAAGAAAAATGTATTTTTTTTTTTTCTTTTTTCAATTTTCAAAACTTTGTGACAAAAAGTGTGGTCTGCAAAATACTCACCATACCTCTCAGCAAATAGCTTGGGGTGTCTACTTTCCAAAATTGGGTCATTTGGGGGGGGGGGGGGGTTTGTGCCATCTGGGCATTCCATGGCCTCCGAAACTGTGATAGGCAGTGAGGAGTGAAATCAAAAATTTACACCCTTAGAAACCCTGAAGGCGGTGCTTGGTTTTTGAGGTCCCGTATGCGGCTAGGCTCCCAAAAAGTCTCACACGTGGTATCCCCGTACTCAGGAGAAGCAACAGAATGTATTTTGGGGTGTAATTCCACATATGCCCATGGCATGTTTGAGCAATATATCATTTAGTGACAACTTTGTGCAAAAAAAAAAAAATTTGTCTTTTTCCCGCAACTTGTGTCACAATATAAAATATTCCATGGACTTGACATGCCTCTCAGCAAATAGCTTGGGGTGTCTACTTTCCAAAATGGGGTCATTTGGGGGGGGGTTTGAACTGTCCTGGCATTTTATGCACAACATTTAGAAGCTTATGTCACATATCACCCACTCTTCTAACCACCTGAAGACAAAGCCCTTTCTGACACTATTTGTTTACATGAAAAAAAAAATTTTTTTTTGCAAGAAAATTACTTTGAACCCCCAAACATTATATTTTTTTAAAAGCAAAGGCCCTACAGATTAAAATGGTGGGTGTTTCATTTTTTTTTTCACACAGTATTTGCGCAGCGATTTTTCAAACGCTTTTTTTGGGGGGAAAACACACTTTTTTCAATTTTAATGCGCTAAAACACACTATATTGCCCAAATGTTTGATGAAATAAAAAAGATGATCTTAGGCCGAGTACATGGATACCAAACATGACATGCAATTGCGCATAAACGTGCAGTGGCGACAAACTACATACATTTTTAAAAGCCTTTACAGGTTACCACTTTAGATTTACAGATGGGGTCTATTGCTCAAATTACTGCCCTCGATCTGACCTTCGCGGTGATACCTTACATGCATGGTGCAATTGCTGTTTACATTTGACTCCAGACCAACGCTTGCACTCGCTTTTGTGCGAGAGAGGGGGGGGGGGGGGACAGGGGTGCTTTTTTTTTTTTTTTTTTTGCTTTTTTATCTTATTTTTAAACTGTTCCCTTCATTTTTTTTTATCATTTTTATTGTTATGTAAGGGAATGTAAATATCCCCTATGATAGCAATAGGTAGTGACAGGTACTCTTTTTTGGAAAAAATGGGGTCTATTAGACCCTAGATCTCTCCTCTGCCCTCAAAGCATCTGACCACACCAAGATCAGTGTAATAAAACGCTTTCCCAATTTCCCAATGGCGCTGTTTACATCCGGCAAAATCTAAGACATGAAATGCTCGTAGCTTCCGGTTTCTTAGGCCATAGAAATGATTGGAGCCATTCTGGTCTCTGATCAGCTCTATGGTCAGCTGGCGGAATCACCGGCTGCATTCTCAGGTTCCCTATTGGGACAGGAGAGCCAGAGAAAAACATGGAAGACGGTGGGAGGGGGGAACATTCCCTCCCACTGCTTGTAAAAGCAGTCTAGAGGCTAATTAGCCGCTAGGATTGCTTTTACATGAAAGCCAACTGCTGGCTGAAAAGAATGATACCAAGATGATACCTAAACCTGCAGGCATCATTCTGGTATAACCACTCAAAGTCCAGCAACATACCAGTATGTTGCTGGTCCTTGTTGGGCATATATTGTAATCTTTTTTTTCATGCCACCTGTGGGCTGAACGAAAAAAGGAGATTGATTGGTGGGTATGCCCACCATTAGAATACCTCCCTTCATCCACCCACTTCTAATGATGGGCATACATGCACCATTTATATATGCCGAAGCATGGGGGCATCCGCCCCAAAAGTTAGGAGCAAATCGCTCCTCCGCCCCTGCTGCCCCCATGCTTCGGCATATATCACCTCCGACAGCGCTGGAGTCACGGTTTATGTATCGTGGGAGCAAACGCTGTTGCTATCAAGATAAATAAATCCACGCTGCAGCTGAATGGCGTACACAAAAACAAAAAAATGGTTAACAATAAAACACAGTAAACGGTAAAGTATAAAAAATTGCATACCTGAAAAGCAAACACGATAAAACATAATAACAACAAAACATTGCATAACAGAATACAGTAAAAAAAGAGCAGAACAATAGAGAGAGAATAGAGAGAGAGAGAACAATAAAACGACAACTATTTTTGTTTTTTTTATTTTATATATATATATATTTTTTTTTACACTTTTTTTTGTAACTGTAATTTTTATAACTGTAACCGGTTCCAGGTTCGGGTCTCTCAAAATGCGATGGCATCTTGGGAGACCCTGTGGAAGTTTGCCTAGTCTGTGCAATGCTGTACCCTACGCTATTATTCAACTAGTGTATGGTAGCGTTCAAAACATTCACCAATGTAAAGGCCAGGATTGTCAGGACAGGAGGGACAATAATAGTGGGTGTCACGCCTATATCCGCGCTTGCTGCAGACACAACATCTTTTTTGGGGGGTTTGTTGGGTAGCGGTACTCGGGAGGACATAAAGAAAATGCCTCTCATGCAGCCGACTGCATTTGGTTGGGGATGTGAAGGGGGGAAGTACAGGCGCTGCAGAAGTGGTGGGTTTCCAATTAGGATTGGCGAATGCAGCAGGAAGGGCATTATGGGCACGACGGGCCTGTGTTTGTCTTTTTCTTGGTGGCAGTGGGACACTACTTGTGCTTGCCACCTCACCAGCTTGAACTGCACTTATGGGACTCGCCACGTCACCAAGTGTTACTGCAGTGCTGGTTTGACTACGACCGGGGTGTACTAGGCCGCTGGTGCTTGCCAGTTCACCAAAACGCTACCAAAAAAACTGTTAGCAATCACAGGGATCAGGCCTGACTCTGCGAACGCTGCAGTTATGTGTTTAGTGTTTTGTAAGTGACAGTGATCGATCAATACTGCACTTGGGTGGGCTGGGCTGGGCGGAGGGGCAAAACGCAGGTGCTAGCAGGTATCTGGGCTGATCCCGCTAAGACACTGCGTTTTTGGGAACCCTAAACTGCTGGGGACGCTAGTATAGATCTGATCAGATATTGATCCGTTCAGATACTATACCACTAAGGGAGGTGTACGGTGCGTGCGTGGGTGTTAGCTCTACTGGCACTAACCTGATGCTGCCTGGGGCTGGTGCTTGCCAGTTCACCAAAACGCTACCAAAAAACTGTTAGCGATCGCAGGGATCAGGCCTGACTCTGCGAACACTGCAGTTATGCGTTTAGTGTTTTGTAAGTGACAGTGATTGATTGATACTGCACTTGGGTGGGCTGGGCCGGGCGGAGGGGCAAAACGCAGGTGCTAGCAGGTATCTGGGCTGATCCCGCTAACACTGCGTTTTTGGGAACCCTAAACTGCTGGGGACGCTAGTATAGATC
Organism: Aquarana catesbeiana; assembly: GCF_042186555.1. Taxonomy (NCBI): domain Eukaryota; kingdom Metazoa; phylum Chordata; class Amphibia; order Anura; family Ranidae; genus Aquarana; species Aquarana catesbeiana. Next base: position 209,734,462 of record NC_133334.1, on the reverse strand, counting down.
TGATCAGATATTGATCCGTTCAGATACTATACCACTAAGGGAGGTGTATGGTGCGTGCGTGGGTGTTAGCGGTATTGGCACTAACCTGACGCTGCCTGGGGCGACGCAGACCCTATCTGACCCTAACTTGTATCACCCGCCGGGTGATCAGGGGGTTAAACCTTTATTGGGTAATAAACGGCGGGTGCCCTGACACTATAAAAAATAAACTAACTAACCAGCGTCACCCGTAACAGTTATACCGTGATCACTGTTGAAAGGGTTAACTAGGGGGCAATCAAGGGGTTAAAACCTTTCTTAGGAGGGGGCGTGGCCTGAAGAGCTATGGAGTAGGACGTTTGCAGTGAGTGCTCCGCTTGTCCACACTCCTGTAATAACCATCCTGCTTTAATCCTGCCAGAGAAAAAATGGGATGATTCGCGCTATGTGAAAGAGTGAATGTGTGGCTAGATAGTCGCATCAAAACCACTAAATGCAACCTGTGTAAGGGAATATATAAACCATATGTGCAATAATATGTTACAATCAGTGCAAAAAAAAAAAATATATATATAAATAAATAAATAAAAATGAAGTCCAAACAGAATGAATCTGTTAGAAAATCGTTCTCACATAAAATCTCTTGTGAATGATTAAAAGTGATCCATAAAAAGAACCCAAAATAGTGAAATAGCAATCACGGGTTTTTCAGATGTATGGAACCAATCAGTGCAAACAAATCACAATCAGTGCAAGCAAATATAAAATAAAGTCCAAACAAAATGAATCTATTAGAAAATCATTGTGAATAATTAAAAATAGTCCATAAGGAGAACCCGAAAATAGTGAGATAGCAATCACGGGTTTTTCAACCGCATGTGGCCTCAGCTGTATAGAACCACCACCGACAGTAAGAGCCTGGCCGCTTACCAGAACTCCATGACCCCCCGTTACAGAGGGTCTAGAAGGGCTTTTGTGATCCTAGTGGTCCGAACTTTCCAGGAGCGAAGATGGAAATGGAAACTGGAAGGGACATCAGGTGTTGGAATGGAGATGGGTGGGTCCACAAGAAGGGGGCTCAGCCCTCAGCAAAGCAATGTCATCATAGAAGAAAAGAAGAGGAGGGCTCCCATAGTGTAAAATCCGATAGCAATTTATTTTAAAAAAAGTATAAACACTCACATGTAAAATACGACAATCAGCATCATCAGATAGAAGAACAAACTGTGGCACCGGCCGGATGACCACAGATAGCTCGTCCTGTTAGATGTACAGCGACAGTGGGAGGTGGCGCGATGATACCGCTCAGCCCTACGCTGCGTTTCGCAAAAAAATGCGTCTTCCAAGACGCATTTTTTTGCGAAATGCAGCGTAGGGCTGAGCGGTATCATCGCGCCACCTCCCACTGTCGCTGTACATCTAACAGGACGAGCTATCTGTGGTCATCCGGCCGGTGCCACAGTTTGTTCTTCTATCTGATGATGCTGATTGTCGTATTTTACATGTGAGTGTTTATACTTTTTTTAAAATAAATTGCTATCGGATTTTACACTATGGGAGCCCTCCTCTTCTTTTCTTCTATGATGACATTGCTTTGCTGAGGGCTGAGCCCCCTTCTTGTGGACCCACCCATCTCCATTCCAACACCTGATGTCCCTTCCAGTTTCCATTTCCATCTTCGCTCCTGGAAAGTTCGGACCACTAGGATCACAAAAGCCCTTCTAGACCCTCTGTAACAGGGGGTCATGGAGTTCTGGTAAGCGGCCAGGCTCTTACTGTCAGTGGTGGTTCTATACAGCTGAGGCCACATGCGGTTGAAAAACCCGTGATTGCTATCTCACTATTTTCGGGTTCTCCTTATGGACTATTTTTAATTATTCACAATGATTTTCTAATAGATTCATTTTGTTTGGACTTTATTTTATATTTGCTTGCACTGATTGTGATTTGTTTGGACTGATTGGTTCCATACATCTGAAAAACCCGTGATTGCTATTTCACTATTTTGGGTTCTTTTTATGGATCACTTCTAATCATTCACAAGAGATTTTATGTGAGAACGATTTTCTAACAGATTCATTCTGTTTGGACTTCATTTTTATTTATTTATTTATATATATATATATTTTTTTTTTTGCACTGATTGTAACATATTATTGCACATATGGTTTATATATTCCCTTACACAGGTTGCATTTAGTGGTTTTGATGCGACTATCTAGCCACACATTCACTCTTTCACATAGCGCGAATCATCCCATTTTTTCTCTTGCTTACGTTTTGTGTTTGTGTCACATTTTAGATATCGCTGCTTTTTCATCACATTTAGATTTTTTGTAGCGCAATTATTTTTCTTCTTTTTTCCTTTAATCCTGCCAATCCTAACAGAAAACAACACCCCAGCAAGCTTATCCTGGCTCCTGCTTTGCCCTTGGTGCTGTTTGGCCGTCTGGAGCGCTGCCAGAGGCCGCAAACACCAGATCGTTCCGCCCTGGGGCTTGCCTCTAGGATAGTCCCCGGCTTCGGCCTAATGCTCGGAGCGGCGGCCATCTTGCTTCACCCGGCGGCGGCTCCTATCTATCTCCCGGGCACACCAAGCTCCCCTGAGACTGATCGCTGCCTACCTCGGCCCCCGGATCGCCTGTGGCCGCTATTACTGAGCCTCTGCACCCTGTATTAGCTGGTGGGATGGCCCGCGGCTCCGGCCTAGTCCCCGGAGCGGCGGCCATCTTGCTACACCCAGCAACTGCTCTATTGATACTCCTGGCCAGCCTGGCTCCTTAAAGACTGACCTTCACCTGCCTTGGCCTCCAGATCCCCTCTAACAGTACAGCTCCCTCTTATCCAGTGGCAGCCAGTGGGAAGGTACGTGGCTCTGGCCTGGTTCCTGGGTCGCGGCCATCTTGCTTCACCCACGGTGTGTTTGTGTGGGTGCTGCTGCAGGTTTCCCTGATCATCTGAGCCCGGTTTCTCCCGTTCACATCCACTGCTTTCACAATTATCCAGCCACACCTTGTAGTCTTTACTGTGCAGCTCTGGACCTGTGGCAAGAGGGGATTCACCCCGGAGGCCCGCTGGTCATCCCTGGACTATGTCTCCGCCGAAAAAGACCTCCGAGGCTGCTGACAAGCTCGCTAAGTACCGCCGCCTTGAGGGGGAGCAACAGGCTAGGGATGGCGCTGGTCCCTCTCTGGACACGGAAAATTCTACGGTGGCCACAAACAAGGTACTCGATGCCATTGCCCTTTGCCAGAGTACGCTTACCACTAAAATCGAGGAAGTCAAAATCGATGTGTCCCTTATCCGACAGGACTTCTCTGCCCTGCGGGACCGCGTGGCAGAGACGGAGACACGCATTAGCAGAGCGGAAGACATCTTGCACCCCCTACAGCATACTAAGGATGAGGTGCGCCGCCAGCTTCAACAGATCAGTGCAAAACAGGACGATATGGAAAACCGTCTCCGGAGATGTAATCTCCGATTCATCGGCCTCCCTGAGACTGCTGAGGGCAACGACGCGGCAAGTTTCCTTGAAAACCTCCTGATATCCACCTTCGGCAGAGATGCATTTTCGGTTATGTTTGCGGTGGAAAGAGCTCATCGAATACCTACTCGTCCTCCTCCAGGGGCTCCACCGCGTACCCTGATAGCAAAATTCCTCAACTTCAGGGACCGCGACAAGATCCTCCGCCTGACCAGAGAAAAGGGGAATATCCCCCACACCAACACACAGGTGGCTGTATTTCCGGACTTTTCCAATGAGGTACAACGTCAAAGATCCAAGTTCCAGGATGTTAAACGACGCCTCAGAATACTACACCTCAAATACGCTATGCTATACCCTGCAAAGCTCCGTGTGGAATGTGAGGGCCGAACCCACTTTTTTGAAGACCCTGAGTTGGCATCCACTTGGATTGATCAGAGGGACCGCCGAGACTAAGTGCAACACCTTGCCTATAAGCTGTGAGTACTTTGTTTTTCTCCCCCCTGCTCCCCCCCTGTATCTGCAGTATCATCCAATGCTGTACTGCTGAGCCCCTCAGTAGACACATCGCATGTACGTATCCTTTGTTGGAACTGGGGGATGGATTTACAAATCCTTCTCAGCCCTATACTGGACCTCACAGTGTGCCTACCGTCTCCGGGAGACCCAACTGACTCATGATCCCCACTTTTCCTATACCTGAGAGATGCCTGTGGAGGACAGTAGATCGAACGCTACTAATAACTTTGTTACGTTACTTCATTACCCTGATGGCAAGCGGAGCCCCCCCCCTGCACGGCTGTAATGGCGCTGCACCTTTGTGGCTCCTACACCCCATGCGCTTCTCAGAGAAGAAGTCGCCTCCCTAGTGTCTAAAAAAAAAAAAACCTTTCTTAGATAGTATATGGGGGTCCCTCACACTATAAAACGCTGATGGCGAACCTATATATTTACCTCCCTAACTAGCGTCACCAGTGACTCTAATACAGCGATCAGAAAAATGATCGCTTAGTGACACTGGCAACGGGGGGTGATCAAGGGGTTAAAACCTTATTAGGGGGGGTTAGGGGGGTATCCTAGACCTAAAGGGGGCTACCACTAACTGCCCTACCACTTCTAACTGTCACAAACTGACACCAATGCAGTAATCAGAAAAAAAAAGAAAAACTGCTATTGGTGTCACTGTGACGGGGGGGGGGGGGGGTAATCAGGGGGTGAAAAGTGTGCCTAGTGTGTTTTACTGTAAGTGTGGTGTTGGTGCACTTACTCAGATAAAGGAGAAAAAGACTCCGCGCCAAATATAGTGAGAGGTAATTGGATTAAAAAATAAATAAAAATAAAAAATATATAAAAAATAAAAATGGTGAGCTGCTCCCCAATTTGAGCAAATAGTGATCAAAATGTATGTGAATAGATAGGGGGCGCTATTGATTAAAGTGAGTATTGAAAAAATAAAGTGTTAGATGTTAGATATAATAATAATATAGAAACTAGATGAATAAAAAAACCTCTCGCAGACCTTGAGAAGTAGAAAGTGAATAAATATGTAAAAAGTATATAAATAACAAATATTTTTTAAAAAATATATAAATGTGACACACAATATAAGTGATAATGGTAAATGTCCCAGTGGTAGACTAGCTCAGTAGCCAATGAAGCAAAAAGATCTTCCAAAATGGATTGATTTCTTGATGTAAACAGGTAGAGGTTCCTTCACCAAGAGAAAAGAAAAATGCACCTTGCAGTAATAAAAAGATATCTGCTTACCAGATACCAATGACTCCTTTAATTAAAAAGAGAGTCATTAGCACTGATGCAGGATTGTGCCTGCTCACATTGGATGACTGGATGCTGGATGATGGTAAGCAAAGAACCCTTCTGGCCCCGGTAGTTCAGATATGGGATATGTGAAAAACAATAGAAACTTCCATAGTATAACACTGTTTATTAAAATTGTAAAAAAAATAGATAAAAAGCCAAATGGCCGCTTACATTGGTAGGTGCCTACCCGGCACTGGGGCTGCTCGCTTGTCTAGGTATGGATGAGGACAGGGGTCCCTTTGCACCGCCTCGAGAGTCGGCGTGCGTTCCACCCGGCGTGAGTAGCAACCAGATAGCCTGGACGTAGGAAGAGATCACGTGACCACGTACCGCTCCGACGTACGTTACGTATGAACGTCTTCAGGGAAGCGTACATTGGTCACTAGGTTACGAGAATTTGTAGCAGAGGGGATGGATAGGTAGGCGTGGTAAGGAAGCCACTCATGCCGATAAAGTTGTAATGTTGAAACAGTGGTTAGGAGGCACTGAATAGTACTCCCCCTAGTGGATCATATCAAAAAAAGTTTGAGAAACGCCAACACAAAAAAATATATATATATAAAAATAAAAAATACTTTGGAAATTTGAAAAAACCTTAATAAGCGTGCAGCCACAGTCTCAGTTTACAGTATCTAATTTGTTAAATTGTTTTAAAAGAATTATTATTACCATTAGGTTAATCACAATAGGATACTCCCATAGATTACCATAGGTAGCACATATTAAAAAAAAATGTTATTATACTATAAAGATTGATATGCAACAGATGGGCATGTATATGTAAAGGAGATAGTGTTAGGACTAATTAGGGACAAGAGTAGAGGGTAATTCTAGCTAGTTGGAATAAAGTAGGAATAAAAATATAGAGTATTCTCAGCTGATTGGGAAAGTGTATAAATACAGAATGAATAACACTTAAAGGTGACCCAAGGTGTCAATCATTGGTCAGAAAGCAATTTAGGTCTATTTCTATATTCATTCCATGGGGTTGCATGGTATGTAATTTATAGAGCCAGTATGTTTCATTTTGTGATATAGCTCTCTTCATATGTGTACCCCTCCAGTGTTTGGAAATTTTGTCAATACCGTAAAACGTGCATAGTGTTGGATCACTGTTATGGAAGAGTTTAAAATGTCTTGAAACACTGTGGTTAGGGTAGCCATTTTTTATATTTGTAAGGTGTTCATTTATTCTAGTTTTTAATTGTCGTGTAGTCCTGCCCACGTATTGTAGGGAGCATGGGCATTCCAGAACATATGTAACATATTCTGAATCGCATGTGATGAGGGGTTTGATTGTGAATTCTTGTTTTGTCACCTGAGATTTAAACTGAGATAGTTTCTTGGTCGTACCTGGTTTCCTGGTTAATTTACAAGCTTTGCACCTCATGCAATAATGGAAACCAGATCCATCCAAAAAGATGGATGGTTTTCCCGGGGGATCTGGTACATTGTGAGCAATACCCCTGTCCTCATCCATACCTAGAAAAGCGAGCAGCCCCAGTGCCGGGTAGGCACCTACCAATGTAAGCGCCCATTTGGCTTTTTATCTGTTTTTTTTACAATTTTATTAAACGGTGTTATGCTATGGAAGTTTCTATTGTCTTTCACATATCCCATATCTGAACTACCGGGGCCGGAAGGGTTCTTTGCTTACCATCATCCAGCATCCAGTCATCCAAAGTGAGCAGGCACAATCCTGCATAGCGCTAATGACTCTCTTTTTAATTAAAGGAGTCATTGGTATCTGGTAAGCAGATATCTTTTTATTACTGCAAGGTGATTTTTCTTTTCTCTTGGTGAAGGAACCTCTACCTGTTTACATCAAGAAATCAATCCATTTTGGAAGATCTTTTTGCTTCATTGGCTACTGAGCTAGTCTACCACTGGGACATTTACCATTATCACTTATATTGTGTGTCACATTTATATATATTTTTTTAAATATTATTTATATACTTTTTACATATTTATTTACTTTCTACTTCTCAAGGTCCGTGAAAGGTTTTTTATTCATCTAGTTTCTATATCATAATATCTAACACTTTATTTTATCAATACTCACTTTAATCAATAGCGCCCCCTATCTATTCACGCACTTACTCAGATGTCTTCTCTCCTCGGCGCCGCAACGGAAAATACCGACCCGAGGAGAGATGACATCACTTCCTCTGCCGCTGTTTACCTTACAGCAGCAGTGGAAGATTCTCATTCGTTGGGAGCGATCGCGAGGGGGTGGCCACGAATGAGTGGTCTCCCCCTCAGCCTGGATCGTTCCCCTAACGAAGCCGACCGCCTCGGGCACCGGGGGGGTGCGATACGCCCCCCACCCGGGGGAAGCAGATCACGTACACTAGCGGTCGGCAAGTGGTTAAGTTTTACCATGTCACACAATACAACTGAGATCACCTTTTTAGATGTACTCATTAAAAAACAATACAACAAAAACAAACAATACAACTAAAAAACAAACAGATGCTAGCCTTTCAAGTGAACTATACCGTATCTACAGCAGGGAACTCATTATTATACGCATCAAGTTTCCATCCTAAACCCTTACTTGCATCAATCCCTTACAGTCGATATTTGAGAGCTCGCCGGAATTGCTTGGATGATGCCAGCTTCAAAAATGAGGCTGACACCCAGAGAAATAGACTTCTAGAAAGGGGATATTCACCTACTGTCTCAACAAAGTCTATAGAAATACAGTTAATCTATCCTACCAAGATTTATTAAATGCACATAAACAACCATCAAATGACGATACAACTAGAACTATTACAACTTATTCGACACAGCACAAACAAGTCAGGCATAACTTGAACAAGTCGCCTATAGGAGGGCCCCTTCTGTGGGTGACAAATTGGTAGCTAGTGAATGTATGTAAAACCTTGGGAACCTTTGCGTGTGGTGGATGTGGCTACTGCCAATACATAAATAGGCGCAAACACATTGATCTACCTAATGGATGCAATTTTTCATCTGAAACATTATGTAAATTGCAGGACTCCTGGTACCTACTCACTTGTGAATGTTGTTGCTACTATGTCGGGAAGACCATAAACGAATTTTGGAAACAAATATATCAACATCTATCCACCATATATTAAATAAATGTAGCGCTAAATCAACTTGTATAAGTAATAAATGTGCACGTGCATATAATGTCCCAAATAATGCCGTGTGGCTGTCAACACAAAAGTCCACAATCAGGGTAAATGAACCATGGGGCAATACATGCAACTTCTCAACGATGTACTCAGAAGTCTTCAAGGTAAGTAGAAGGATGGAATACGCTTACCAGCTGTGTTGGATTCTATTGCCATAAGCATAGAATCAGTAAGACTTTGTGCCACCAAGGGCAGAAACATGAGGTGATGGAGGCAAGGGTAGAGCCTCTATGGTGGAGGCAAGGGTAGAGCCTCTCTCGGCTATGGATGTCCCTTCTGGTCCACTAGAACTGGGTCAAAGATGATTTCCACAGATCAATAGTTCATTTGCCATTAGCGATGATATCAGTGCCTGAGCATGTTCAGATCACCATCCTGGAAAAGCTCTAGCCAGGAAACCTTTCCTGGCTAGAGCTTTTCCAGGATGGTGATCTGAACATGCTCAGGCACTGATATCATCGCTAATGGCAAATGAACTATTGATCTGTGGAAATCATCTTTGACCCAGTTCTAGTGGACCAGAAGGGACATCCATAGCCGAGAGAGGCTCTACCCTTGCCTCCACCATAGAGGCTCTACCCTTGCCTCCATCACCTCATGTTTCTGCCCTTGGTGGCACAAAGTCTTACTGATTCTATGCTTATGGCAATAGAATCCAACACAGCTGGTAAGCGTATTCCATCCTTCTACTTACCTTGAAGACTTCTGAGTACATCGTTGAGAAGTTGCATGTATTGCCCCATGGTTCATTTACCCTGATTGTGGACTTTTGTGTTGACAGCCACACGGCATTATTTGGGACATTATATGCACGTGCACATTTATTACTTATACAAGTTGATTTAGCGCTACATTTATTTAATATATGGTATTCATTCTTGTCACATGGTTTGTAGCAGCTTACTCACTCACTGTCCATCCTCATTTTTTAGGGTAGCGCAATAATTATTCCCTTCCTTGGATTCACATCTATCCACCATACACAAACGAGACCCCGATGTCCCCATTGGCCGCCACATGGCATTAGTTCACCCAGAATCTATTCCTAAGGTATATTTCCTGGCACATTTTAACTCCAGAGGTGAAGACTTCAATAAGCGTCGATGTGAGTTGAGATGGATATTTAATTTACAGGTCACTTCACCACCTGGCCTAAATGAGGCATTCAACCTTAAGTTTTTCCTTCCGGGCTTTGTTTCAGGGGGCTGTGAATTAAACTTATAGCTTCCCCTTTAACGCCCTGATTTCAACTATATCTTAACTTTCTTGTTCCATGTTATATCATTTATACCATGGTTTCACAGACCCATCAGCTGTATAAATGCCACTTCTGACAATATGGGATACTATGATTAGTGACACTATGGTTTACCTATGCTGTGATGCATCTCTTATAACACAATCCTGTGATCACATTATTGTCCTCATAATTGCATGTATATAATATGGATGAATTCTTTTTTCTAATTGTATCCATTTGATAATTCAATTTCCCTTTTGAATCCTATTTTTATTTATTTATTTTTACTATTTTCATTCATTTATTTCTTGGTTTTTGTTTGTTCTTTGTGATTATGATGCTTTGGCATTGTAAACGCATTGACTGTCATTTTCCGCTCGGTCCACTGGGTGGCGCATGATGTGGTCCCCGAGCTGTCTTGCTCTTTCACACCACCAGGCAGGTAGGCTCCATCTGTGCATGGCTGGTGGATGACAGGGATTCTCCTGTCTCCATACAGGCCATATGTGCGGGGAGGAGCTCCTACCTGTCTCTGCTGTGTCTACGACACAGACAGAGACTTCCTTTCGCCGGTGACGCGCTGGAGCGTGACGTCATCACCCCCCGAGGGGCAGGGCTATGCCGCGCGCCTCCACATCAGGGAGACGCACTGAATCCGGCCTCAGCTGTTTTTCTTACAGCAAATGAGGCCGGACAACCAGCACTACCCCTTGTGAGGATTGGCTCCCTCATCAGATGATTTCCTATATATCAGCGCTCACACACAGCAGGCATGTCTCGGTCTGAGCACGGCCGCTCTGATGTCTGCGATTCTACCACTATACTGAAAGGTAATGTGCTACTCAATTACAGGCAATTCTGGGCAATATACGCCTTTGTTTTGCTGCCACATGCACACTGGTTGTGTCTGTGTATTAATTATAAAACCCTGATTGACTTCCTTTCACTTTTATGGTCCTCTAGATAGTATTATCTATCTTCTGGTGTAGCCATCAGGGTGTCTCCTGTAGATGTGAATCAGTGGCTGGCCGGGAATTGCATGCCTGTCCACCCATGTTGTCCGTGCGGTCTCTCTCAGCCAACGTTGAATCCTCAAACAATTGTTTTTATTATCTCCCCATGTCCTTCAATGAACCCTGAATGCAAGTACCTTTAAGCCTAAAAAAACATTTAGCTCACTATGTAAAACTACTTGCCTTTTATGTATTGTAGTACAAATATTATGTAACTGTATCTATGTTGCAGATAAAGATAAAGTCACCCAAATGTAAACCTCCCCTGATGAAGGAAAAATATATACCAATAAATTGCCGAAACACGTCGGGATGTATGCTACAAATCTTCATGGACTGACCTCAGCTTGACTCTGGCAGTGCCTGGATTATTAGCTTTGGGTTTGATATATGTATCTATTTATTAACTGGTTCATTGGTATACTTTGTATATTTTAATGTCACTGTTCATGTCTATAAAATTTATTACATATTGTGTACTCAATAAAAGTGGCACTCTGCTGCCTTTTACCTACTCCATTATTCCTATTTCTGCCTTTAAAGTCCAAGGTGGCGGCCCCTGCTGCACTTGTTGCATGTTTCCTCTCTTATGTGAGACTTTTACACAGCTGGCCACATACAGAGGCCCCACATTCAGGTGCTCTAGGGACATAAAATTACAAATCAAATGTCCTGACCTACCTATTACAATTTTGTGAGGCACTGTAGGGCACTGATGTGGCATGGATGAGCACTGATGTGACACGAATGACCAAGGATGAGCACTGCTGTGGCACAGATGGGCATGCATGCGGTACGGGTGGGTACTGCTGCAGACTCCTTCCTCTCCTTGCATGCTGTACCGATCAGTGTGTACATCGTGTGAGGATTACGTGGTAAAGGGCCGCTGTCATTGGTCCTTTACCCCGACCGGTGATGCGCTGGGTCTGAAGAACCCAACAGTAAGGGACATTCCTGGGTGCGTGTCCCAGGGGGATTCTGGGAGGATGTCATTGTACTCCCTCCCAGGATATGCCGACCGCGCTGTAGCCGTCATTCGGCTATGGCCCGGTCGGCAAGTGGGTAATGCATTAAGATAAAAAACCTTGTGTGCAGCAGCCCCCCTCAGCCCCTCTAATACTTACCTGAGCCCCATCTAGATCCAACAATGTTGCAGGAGTGTCTCAGCTGCCTGGGACTCCCTTCCTCATTGGCTGAGATAGCAGCGTGTCGCCATTGGCTCCCGCTGCTGTTAATCAAAGTCAGTCAGCCAATGAGGAGAGAAAGGGGGCTTTAGCTCGGCTCAGGTGCCTCTATAGCAAGCTGTTTTGCTGTGGGGGCACTCAAAAGAAGGGATGGACCAGGAGCACTGAAGAGGAACTCAGAGGAGGATCTGGGCTGCTCTGTGCAAAACCACTTCACAGAGCAGGTAAGTAACATGTTTGTTAGGTGAAGTTTAGCCTTAATAAAATAGTTAAAAATTGCAGCTTACTTTTTTATAAATGCCCTATTCTGGACCTTCCAGAGAGGAAAATCCTAGGTGGTAGTCTTTGTTTGAGGTGACTGGGCAGCTTTGTTTGCCATAATTAACCCTATATGTACAATGCAGGTTATATTCATTATCAATTGTAACTAGATTTGAAAACTGTCCTAACAAAGGGTTAAAGGTGTAGAGGCTGGGATTAATGCACTGCATGTTCATGAAGACAGACTGAAGACAGACTTGGGACCAGCTCATTCTAACATTGTTCAAAAAATCCTTGCAGTCAGTAATGGCACCTCCTCCTGAGAAACATCTAAAAGGTAAGAAATATATAAAAAAAAATTAGGTATGCTGCGTGAATAGGAACGTTTAACATACGTGGAGTTTTCTCAAATTTCACTGCAAAAGTGGAAGTAGACCTTCAGTCATTTTTTCAACTTTCCATCTATTAAATCTTCTGCCCTTGTTGTTTTAACTTTAAATTGTAAAACATATTTTTTCTGCCAGTAAATACCTTATACAGACCACTTCCTTTTTCTTGTCTGGTAAAAAGCCTAGGTGTATGACATCATGCGCCGCTCTCTCTCTCACTCTCGTGAGAGTTTGCCAGGAAGGGAGGGGGTCATAAGAGGGCCAATAAGAGCTGCAGAGCTGGAGGCGCGTGTCTGTGTAAATCCAGAAAGTGAACAGGCAGCAGCTTCAGCTGCCCACAGTTAAAATGGATGCCAGACTCAGTGGAGGGAGATTTCTGCAACATATTTGGCAAGTACAGAATCACAGTATATATAAAATAATATGCAAAGTGGTTGGAGGGAAGCTTCAGAATGGCAAAGATATTTTTATTACAAATTATGTGAGCAGACTGCAGTTCCTCTTTAATGGCTGTTCACACCTGAATTGCATAGGAACATGTTCCACATTCCTGTGAGACTCCGCAGTGTGCATTTTTCAGCTAATTCATTTAAATGGACTGAAATTGCACTGGATTACACCAAAAGTAGTGCATGCACTACTTTTCAAAATGCGCCATACCAATTTGCATGTTGTGCCATGTGATCGGGTCCAGGCAAACGCATGGCGTTTGGGGTGCCGTTAAGAATATATTGACACCTGCAGCAGATTGCGCACTCATTGCATTTTGAATGCTGTGTGGGACAAAAACTGAACCCTCCACTCCCACAACAGCTGCCAGCATTTGTTATCCTGGGAAACCCACAACGTTCACAGTATCTGCAGTAGAAATTCTGACTTTTAAGGCCAATTCACAACAGAACATGGAACAAGAAAGGCTCATTCCATGCGTGTTTTGTGAATTAGCCCTAAAAGTCAGAATGTCCACAGTAGATACTGTGAACGTTGTGGGTTTCCCAAGATAACAAGTGCTGGCAGCTGTTGTGGGAGTAGAGGGTTCAGTTTTTGCCTAAAACCTAGCAGAGTGAAAGGTGCCCAACTACATGAAGTGACACAAACTATTGGCCACACCCACTTTTTGAGAGTATTCATTTTTCCGGCTGGGGTGACTGATCCTGAGCAGCAGACGTGCAAGTGAGTGTCTGGACTACATGTAAACAATGTACAATGCAGAAAAACCTTTAGACTTAAAGGAATAAGCCTCAAAGTCACACATTCACAGTAACTTTTAGGAACACTGCTACTGAACTGCTCTAGTTAATTTAACTGCTGTAGCAACATTTAACATGATCAGCTCTGTTCTGAGATATTTTGGGCACTTGACTTGTTGCCAAAATGTCCCAGAATTAAAGTGATATTAAAATAGAAGTATGTTTTGTTTTTTTTTGGCCATTCATACTTACATAGGTGGATGCAGCATCAGTCGGATGCTGCATCTGTTCCCCTGGTGCCTCTGCACTGAGAACTGAGTGATCAAAGACCGCCGATGGCTCAGTTCTCACAGATCCCTGGGCGGACAGCTGCTGACTGTCAATCAGCAGCTCTCCTCTCTGCTCCTCCATGCTCACTGGAGCGCTGAGCTGTGGAGGGGTGGGGAGCGGCCATCTCAGGCTCTCAGCGGCCTGCTGAAAGGCTGAGATGGACATCAGTCCAGGCACCTAGCAGATCAAGACTTTATTGTCGTGATGACGCGGTGCCTGGACTGATTCCTGTCACATCAGCAGAGAACGGACTTCAAACCGATCTCTGCTGAAAACGGATCACGGGAGTGCAAAACGAATTGTACTCCTGTGACCCATAGGAGAAGCCCATCCAAACATGCTCAGGCTGGACTTCTCCTTTAAAGGATCATTTTTTTTTCATAATAATAATTAAAAAAAAGTTATACTTAGCTGTTCTATGCAATGATATTGCACAGAGCGGTCCCTTACCGCCTCTGTTGCAGTCCCCCACTGATGCTGTCTGCTCCTCCTTAGCAAGCCAGGTGCTAAGGGGGCACCCATGCACGTGCAGTCTTTAGCCAGGCTGTGTGTGCTATGAGACACACACACAGAGCGGGCAACCGCGCCCCTGTTCCCACCTCACTGGACTTTGACAAAACATCAGGAGCCTATGGCTCCCGCTGCTTTCAGTGACTCCTGTGAGACCAGAAAGTGAGAGAAGTGGTACTGCAGCAGAGACAACTCTGATTGGTGACAGGAGTCAGGTAAATGTTTAGGGATGGGAGGTAAAACAGGTAGTCGGGTGTTTTGTCTTAACTTCTTTAACCACTTCAGCCCCGGAAGAATTTACCCCCTTCCTGACCAGGCCATTTTCTGGGATACGGCACTGCGCCACTTTAACTGACAATTGTGCGGTCGTGCGACATTGTACCCAAACAAAATTTGTGTCCTTTTTTTTCCCCCCACAAATAGAGCTTTCTTTTGGTGGTATTTGATCACCTCTGGTTTTTATTTTTTGCGACACTTTTGAAAAAAAAAGCACAATATTTTGTACTTTTTGCTATAATAAATATCCCCCAAATTTTTTTTTTTTAAATTTCATCAGTTTAGGCCAATATGTATTCTACATATTTTTAGTAAAAAATCGCAATAAGTGAATATTAATGGCGGTGGTCTGCGATTTTTATCGGGACTGCAACATTGCGACACACATCAGGCACTTTTGACACTTTTTTGGGACCAGTGACATTTATACAGTGATCACAGCTAAAAATAGCTACTGATTACTGTATAAATGTCACTGGCAGGGAAGGGGTTAACACTAGGGGGCGATCAAGGGGTTAAATGTGTCCCCTAGATGTGTTCCAACTGTGGCTGACTAGAGGAGTTCCTGCTTAATTGGAACACACGATCTCTCTCCTCTCCCCTGACAGAACAGGAATTTGTGTGTTTACACACACAGATCCCTGGTTCTCGCTCTGTCACGGTCATCGCGCCCACCGGGCACACGCGACGGCTCCGGGGATACACTGCGCACGCGCCTGCTACAGCGTCTTAAAGAGCCGATGTACAGCTACGACGGCTCGTGCAGCAGTGCCATCCTGCCGCAGTATAACTGCGGCGGCTGGTCAGGAAGGGGTTAAAGGTGAAACCACAAGGTATTGTTATCACCAGAAATACTTATCTATTGCAAGATAATTTGCATCACCTAGCAAGTGTTAATAGTTTATTTTTGTCAATTAATAAAATTAACAGAAGAGAAATCCAAATCAAATCAATATTTGGTGTGGGCACCCTTTGCCTTCAAAATGGCATCAGTTCTTCTAGGTAAACTTGCCTGTATTTCTCAGCATGGAGTACACCACTGAATCTGACCAAATCTCCAACTCTATTTGCAGATATGCAGCCCCAAACTTGCAAGGAACCTCCACCATGCTTCACTGTTGGCTGCACACACTCATTATTTTACTGCTCTCCAGCCCTTCAGGGGAAAACTGCCTTCTGCTACAGCCAAATATTAGAAATTTGGACTCATCAGTCCAGAGCACCTGTTGCCATTTTTCTGCACCCTAGTTCCTATGTCTTCGTACATAGCAGAGCTGCTTAGCCTTTTTTCCATGTCGGAGGTATGGCTTTTTGGCAGCAATTCTTCCATAAAGACCGCTTCTGTCCAGACTTCTCCAGAGAGTAGATGGGTGTACCTGAGTCCCTCTGGTTTCCACCAATTCTGTGCTGATGGCACTGTTGGATATCTTCCGATGTCGAGGTGAAGTAAGCATGATGTGTCTTTCATCTGCTGCACTACATTTCCTTTGGAGACTACAGCCGTGGCCAAAAGATTGAGAATGACACAAATATTAATTTTCATAAAGTCTGCTGCTTCAATGTTTTTTTTTTATGTCAGATGTTACTATGGTATACTGAAGTATAATTACAAGCATTTAATAAGTGTCAAAGGCTTTTTTTTTACAATTACATTATGTTTTTGCAGAGTCAATATTTGCAGTATTGACCCTTCTTTTTCAAGACCTCTGCAATTCACCCTGGCATGCTGTCAAACAACTTCTGGGCCACATCCTTACTGATGGCAGCCCATTCTTGCATAATCAATGCTTGGAGTTTGTCAGAATTTGTGAGGTTTTTTTTGTTCCCTCTCTTTTGACCACATTGACCACAAGTTCTCAATGGGATTAAGGTCTGGGGAGTTTCCTTGCCATGGACCTAAAATTTCGATGTTTTGTTCCCCAAGCCACTTAGTCATCACTTTTGCCTTATGGCAAGGTGCTTCATCATGCCGGAAAAAGCTTTGTCACCAAGCTGTTTTTGGATGGTTGGGAGAAGTTGCTCTCGGAGGATGTTTTTATACCATTGTTTATTCATGGCTGTGTTCTTAGGCAAAATTGTGAGTGAGCCCACTCCCTTGGCTGAGAGGCAACTCCACACATTAATGGTCTCAGGATGCTTTACTGTTGGCATCACACAGGACTGATGGTAGTGCTCACCTTTTCTTCTCTGGACAAGGTTTTTTCCTGATGCCACAAACAATCGGAAAGGGGATTCATTAGAGAAAATTACTTTACCCCAGTCCTCAGCAATCCAATCCCTGTACCTTTTGCAGACTATCAGTCTGTCCCTAATGTTTTTCCTAGAGAGAAGCGGCTTCTTTGCTGCCCTTCTTGACACCAGGCCATCCTCCAAAAGTCTTTGCCTCACTGTGCGTGCAGATGCACTCACACATGCCTGCCGTCATTCCTGCGCGAGCTATGCACTGGTGGTGCCCCGATCCCATAGCTGAATCAATTGTAGGACATGGTCCTGGCACTTGCTGGAATTTCTTGGGCGCCCTGAAGCCTTCATTACAAATGCAATGGAAATGTTTTTTATGGGATTAAGTTCATTTTTAAGGCAAAGGGGAACTTTGCAATTAATTGCAATTCATCTGATCATTCTTCATAACATTCTGAGTATATGCAAATTGCCATCATAAAAACTGAGGCAGCAGACTTTGTGAAAGTTAATATTTGTGTCATTCTCAAAACTTTTGGCCACGGCTGTACAGTCCTCAACATTGCATGTTTCTTTGACCTTCTTCAAAAGAGCTTGAACAGCACATCTTGAAACCCCACTCTGCTTTGAAAACTTTACCTGGAAGAAACGTTGCTGATGCAGTAGAACTACCTTGTGTCTTCTTGCTGTGCTCAGTCTTGCTATGGTGTATGACCTGTGAAAAATGGTCTTCCACAACCTCTCCTTAGTAGCAGAGTTTGGCTGTTTCAACCGACATATCAAATTGATGATCATTGGCACATACTTGGTATAATTGGTTTTTCATACACCTGACTCTATTCCTACAAAATCCCTGACTTTGTGTAAGTGTAAAAATGGATGCTGGGTTGAAGCCAAAGGGTAGTCACACCAAATATTGATTTGATTTCGATTTTTCTTCTGTTTGCTCTCTTTGCATCTTGTAAATTGATAAAATTAAACAATTAAAATATATTTTTGTAAGCATTTTTACATTTCTTCACACCTGCCTAAAACTTTTGCACAGTACAATATTTATCCAAGTGCTCCCTAAACAGGCGGCGTTCCTCATGAAATGGAAAACCCACTAGCAACTTTTTACAAGGCATTGCCGTGGACCAGCTTTTCAACCATTGAACCTTCTGCACATGGACAGACACTAGAGCAAAACAAGAGATCTGGATAGAATCCTTCAAGGCATCTATGGTAAAACAGAGTCCAGGGCAACTCTGCTAACCCTTCACCAGTGTCTACCATTGCATGGGATTTGTTCTTGACTAACCACCTAATGCAATCCCTAAGACTTTGGCAAACACCAATGGCTGCTACTGCTGGTTCCATAGCAGAGCCCGCCAAGGCAAAGGAAGCCTTCAATGGTGTCTCCAGTCTCTTGTCCACTGGGTCTTTAAAGACTTGGATATTATCCACTAGGCAAAGTCAAATTCTTGTTAAGACAAGATACAGCTGCATCCCCTCTGAGAATACTCCACTTTTTCAAAACATTTCCCTCCAAAGGATAAGGGAGAGAAAACCTTTTTGGCGACACAAACACTCTATCTGGGTGATCCCAATCAAAATACTACTCTTCCAAGTGAAGATGCAATAATAAAGCTTATGAGCCCTGAGGCAGACATAAAGACCACAAAGAGGAATACTTGACCAATGAAGATTCAGCCAGAGGAAACCCAAAGTCAACTTGAACCATCGTAGAGAGGGATTGAACTAATACCTTCTGAGACCAAGGACCCATGTACCTACTTAAGCTCAGACTCTGCAGAGGTAGTATCCACCACCTGACCCTCCTCTACACCAACCACCTCCTCATCAATGTCTACCCATTCCTCCTCTACTCCCTGAGGGGGGTCTGGTGAAGGGGACCTTTCCCACTTCTTGCCGCCCTGTGCCACTGAGAAAATCATACCCGCAATTTTTCTTTCTAGGCTCGCCAAGGCAGCTGCCAAATCATCCTTAGTGAAATAAACCAAGATTAATGCGGTTACAATACCAGACAGACACAGTGGCCGGGGGGGGTGGGGGGGTGGGGGGGTGGGTGGGAGCACAGCTATACTGGGCACATCTATAGTTCAATATGACAAGGTTTCAAAATCCTCAAATCATGTTATTTAGCAGAATTAAATTGCTATTTGTTAGATACTGCTCTGGGCATATGATAGTACTGATGTAAACATGAGTATAGGATACAAGTGTATGCAAAAAAAAAAAAAGAGCATCAAACAGAGCATCAAACAGAATGCAATGCAGAGGGACTACTAGCAAAGTATGAGCTGTAGTAGGAAGCAAGAGCCCGCATAAGCTGATTCCTCCTTGTAGTGCTGGCTCCTGTACCAGGCGGAGTGTTACCAACTACACGCCACCTCTTATCCCAGCTAGCGGTCTCCAGAGTGGTGCCAGCAGCAGGAAAAGACATCTTCAGGTCAGTGTGAAGCAATACACTGGGCATAATGGTATAAGGCTGCTTTCACACTGATGTGCTGAGGTTTACCCACATCGCGGGTGCAGTACAGTGTACCTGAAGCTTTCCTGCTGGTTTGCTGCATTTAGTCATAGATTTCTATTATATCCTGCGGGTTTGGTGCGCAATCTAAAAGCGGCTCATTCACAAGGGCAGCATGCACTGCTGCTCCTCTAAAAAGTGATCCCAGTGTGCTTTTAGAGAGTGCAATTAGAGGTTTAAATCAGGTGTGAGGAGGTGACACTGTGCCCGATGATCTTTAACTTTTCCCATGTTGTTCAGGTAGATCACCTATTTAAGGTTGCTTACCCCTGATCTATACACTATACTCATGTTCCAATAGCATCACTGTATACCCTCACCCAGCTCACGCAGGAGTAACTGTCCTCTCATGCATGCGCTCATCAATGCCCAGGACCAAGCGGGGCCGCGTTCATGTGAAAGTCAACGTGAAGGCTGAACCCCAGCTTAGAGATGAGCAGTACATTGTGTGTAGTTTACCATACAGAGTTCCTCTGTGAAGTGTTCAATCCGACACACCTTATCATGATTAATGTTGCAATTAGAAGGGACACTGCTGAGCCTATGCCCTCTCCACCAGTCCAGCATATCTCTGCCACCTCAATCCAGTGACAGAATGGGGTCCCGCCGTGCACCAGCACAGACCTCATGCGTGCACTTAATTAAAGTAGAACTATAGGCAAAACTTTTTTTTTCATTTTGGATAGAGTAAGGGAAAGTTATAACCCCTGTCAGATTTTTTTTGCCATATGTGTTCTTTTGCAGAGATTTATCTTAACTTCCTGTCCCATAGCCAAACAGGAATGAGAGGTGTGACAGGCCTAGCCGGGAGAGAGACTTTTGGAGGGGACTGAATGCAAGCCTCTTGCCGACCGATTATGGGCCCTGGCATTTGGGGAAACGATGCTCTTTGTGAGCTGTATGCCTGGGGACTCTTGAGGTGGTATTACTGTGGATTCGGGTCCTGGTCCCCCAGGACACACAGACTCTGGGGACCCTGTGTATGCCATATGGGAAATGGTGACTTAGAGGGTATGTCTTGGATTGCTTAAAATGGGACAGTAATATTTATCCCCAATATCTCCCAGGATATATATGTAAAGACTATTATTGGTTTGTTTGATTCTGAACTCAACATGTTAATTGAGTGAGCTGATCACATTAGCCTCCAGGACTGGCTAGGAGATGAACAGTCTACTCCTACTATAGTTGTTGATGACTAGGCTGAGGAGGGGGGGAGAACACTGTTTGTATTGTTAATTGTAATTAGCTCCTGCTATTGTGAAAATGTCCTGTGGTTGTACTTATGATAATGTATAATGTATTGTGTGAAGAAGAGTTCTGTGTTGATTTGTGATAATGTTGATTGTGTTTTCTGAGCTACAAGACGGCCAGTCTGGCCTAAAGGTCATGACTGAGTCATCTAGGCTGTCTAAAGGGATTAGTTAATTAGCCCATGTTAATTAGGTTTCTGGTCACAGGTGTATGTTCAGAGTAATATGAGCAGGAGGTATGCACCTCCTCTTTTACTTTATAAAAGAGCCTGTATTCCTTTCAATAAAAGAGATTCCTGGTTGAACTTACATACAGCCTGCCTGGTGTTTGTTCTGAGCTACACAACTGGATTAGAATGGCACATAGCTGTAGTTCTAGTCCCGGAGCATCGGATGACCGAACCATCAGATGTTGCGATCTGCAATCTGATTCTATAGCCGCAGAGGAGTGTCGGGAGAGTGGAACCGAGCGAGCAGGGGCTTGTTACATTGGTTGGCAGCCGTGGGATTTGCTCTCCGGTTACTGGGACACTCCAAACCAGCCTGCAGGAGAGCCGCGCTGAAAGACTTACTTGAGAGCCGTGGAGGGAATGTTGGGATCGTGCTTCCTTCCGTGAACACATCCAAACCATCACCTGGATCCAAGGTCCAGATAGCAGGAGAGGAGAGGTACAGATACCAGCCACCATGGAAGAGGAATTCAGAAGGAGGTTGTGAGAGATGCAGATACAGCACAGAGGACCAGTATCAGAGCAGGTCCTGCTAGGATGGTTTGATTCTATCCGCTGCGAACTCTGGAAGGAAGCGCTAGCCCATGAGCAGCGAAACTAGGGAAAAGTTCTCCCCTCCATCCATGTAAGGTACTGGTCGCAGTATGAAGTGCGAATGCTGTTATTAGGGGAACAGCAGAACCAGGAGTGGACAGCTGAGTTAAGCAGGCTGATCTGGGCAGAAATGCGGTTGGACGAGAGCTACAGAGCCCTCCAGTGATATGTAGCCCAAGTGTGCCCATGGACAGCGGATGGCAGCCCCACGGAAGGCTTTGACTACGATGGCCTGGGATTGTTGTACTGGAGGCTGTCCAGGGACCCTGGCTTTGGGAGTGATCGGGAGTGGCGTTTGGAGGAAATAATGGAGCACAGAGAGTGAAGACTGAATGTCTCGGAAGTGCACTGGGCACAGGAAGATTTGGAGTTTCTGGCCGTTCAGGAATTGGAGCTTGAGATGGCCTACAGACAGCTGCTAGACTCTGCTCAGCAGCAGGGTGGGGCTCCCTTTGCCTGGGACTATCAGGAAATACCAGTTGACAACTCTGAAATCCTGGCTGAAGAGTTGACAATGTGGCAGAGTAACAGTGTGCTTTGCCAACCTGCCCCCGCAGCTATGGAGGCGGAGGTCTTATGGCGGATGCAGCAAGTGCTGACTGACCTTGATGAACCTGTTTCTGCATTGGATGATCTTGGATGGAGGAATGTGCCTGTCCAGCAGAATGCCAGAGAATCGGCAGTGGAAAATCTGAAGATTGCCATCCCCAAACCTGAAGTGCTGACAACAGGGCAGAGCTCTGCTAACCTCTGCTCAGCACTGATAGCATCTTCTGGGTTCCACGGAGAGAAGATGGTGAACCTTTATCCCCAGACACCAGTTGCAGAGACAGGGGATTTGATAGACTTTTCTGCTGAGGAAGAACAACCTGGTGAGCCTCCAGCAGAAGAAGAGCTGTTATTAGGGCCAAACTTCACTGTGCTCTGCCCAGCACCAACAGAAGTATCTGTGAAGTTACAAGGAACTTCCCTAGCTGAAGCGCTGGCAACCGGACAGAGGGTCCAAGATCTCTGCCCTACACCTGCGGCGGTTCTGGAGGCTCAGGGTGAGAAGGAGGTGGTCATTTCCCAGCAGCAGATCAAGATACAGGGGGAGAAGGGAGAGGAGGTGTTCGTCGTCCCTCCCCAGCAAAGATCCGTGCACCTGGGAGACAGTACCACAGACATATCGTCCCAACATCCAGATGAGGGAATGGAAAAGGAAGCAGCCGGCTCATCTCCCCAATGGCAGCTACACAGTTTTGGGAGTGGAGGAAGCCAGCAGAAGTGCTGTCAACAGGGCAGAGTGCTACCAACCTCTGCCCAGCACTGGCAACAACTACAGAGTTCCAGGGAGGCGGGGCAGTCGGCCTCCCTCCCCAACAGTTAGCCGGAGCAGATGGTGTGGGGTTTCCAGCAGAAGGGCTGGCAACAGGGCTGAGTACTGCTGGACTCTGCCCTCAACTAACAGAGGATGGATTTCCTGTGAAGGTGGATGGGACTTCAGTCTCCACCTGTATACCCCAGGGATGCTGGGCAGTCGGCCCAGATCCCTAACAGCATGACGGAGTGAGCCCAGGCACCCTGTCTTCTCTCCAGCGGCAGAAAGGACTCCAGGGAGAAGGGCCAGTCCAGGCCTGTCCCCAGCGGCAGATATGTTCTCTGAGAGAGGCAGAGGTTGGCTGGGTGAGTAATGCTCTGTTTGGAACAATTTGTTTGGGGTACTGTGTGGGTACAGGCATTAGAGGACTGGAACTACTGACTAACTTCAGAGTCAACCCGTCTGGGGTCTCCTCCTGTGTTAGTCTCCTGCCGAAAGGGGAGAAATGTGACAGACCTAGCCGGGAGAGAGACTTTTGGAGGGGACTGAATGCAAGCCCCTTGCCGACCGATTATGGGCCCTGGCATTTGGGGGAACGGTGCTCTTTGTGAGCTGTATGCCTGGGGACTCTTGAGGTGGTATTACTGTGGATTCGGGTCCTGGTCCCCCAGGACACACAGACTCTGGGGACCCTGTGTATGCCATATGGGAAATGGTGACTTGGAGGGTATGTCTTGGATTGCTTAAAATGGGACAGTAATATTTATCCCCAATATCTCCCAGGATATATATGTAAAGACTATTATTGGTTTGTTTGATTCTGAACTCAACATGTTAATTGAGTGAGCTGATCACATTAGCCCCCAGGACTGGCTAGGAGACGAACAGTCTACTCCTACTATAGTTGTTGATGACTAGGCTGAGGAGGGGGGAGAACACTGTTTGTATTGTTAATTGTAATTAGCTCCTGCTATTGTGAAAATGTCCTGTGGTTGTACTTATGATAATGTATAATGTATTGTGTGAAGAAGAGTTCTGTGTTGATTTGTGATAATGTTGATTGTGTTTTCTGAGCTACAAGACAGCCAGTCTGGCCTAAAGGTTATGACTGAGTCATCTAGGCTGTCTAAAGGGATTAGTTAATTAGCCCATGTTAATTAGGTTTCTGGTCACAGATGTATGTTCAGAGTAATATGAGCAGGAGGTATGCACCTCCTCTTTAACTGTATAAAAGAGCCTGTATTCCTTTCAATAAAAGAGATTCCTGGTTGAACTTACATACAGCCTGCCTGGTGTTTGTTCTGAGCTATACAACTGGATTAGAACGGCACATAGCTGTAGTTCTAGTCCCGGAGCATCGGATGACCGAACCATCAGATGTTGTGATCTGCGTTCTGATTCTATAGCCGCAGAGGAGTGTCGGGGGAGTGGAACCGAGCGAGAGGAAAAACAGTCATGGCCATAAATATTGGCACCCCTGCATTTCTGTCAGATAATTCATCACTTCGCCCAGAAAACTGTTGCAATTACAAATGTTTAGGCATTCTTGTGTTTATTTATTTTATTTATATTGGTATGACACAAAAAAGTGGAGAAACAAAAAGCCAAATCTGATACATTCCACGCAAAACTCCAAAAATGTAATGGACAAAATTATTGGCACCTTCTCAAAATTGTAAGAAATAATTGTATTCCAAGTTTGTGATGCTCCTGTAATTTGTAACTAAAATCACCATTAGAGGCGGGCCGAAACTCTGCCCGATCCGACTATACTAAATGTCCATCCCCTTCCTTTCACAGCCCTTCAACTACATACGGTGGAAATGACTCATGAACAACAGCTATATCTAGCTGCCCGACTTCATAAGCACAATGGTAAGAACTGGAAAATGTTGGCTTACCGGTCTCGACTGGACGCTCCGGATACTACTATATCTAGTATTACACTACTGGATGGCTCAGTATCTACCGATCCTATCGCTATTAATGGGGCCTTTACCACCTATTATCAAACCCTATATGCTGACTCCTTTACGCCTCCCATAGAGTTGTTAGAGCCCTTTTTCGAACCTCTTACTATCCCACAGCTGTCTGACACTGACCGACGACTTCTGGATAAGTCTCTGACCATAGATGAAATCACTAATGCGATCCACCCCATTCCAGCTAATAAAACCCCAGGCTTGGATGGTCTCACCGCTGAGTGGTACCAGGTGTATGCTGACTTTCTGGCCTGTTTAAACTATACACTGGTGCAATGAAAGAGGGAAGGCTCCCAACTTCTATGTTGGAGGCGCTTATAGTAGTGCTTCCGAAACCTGGAAAAGACAAATTATTGTGTGGTTCTTATCGTCCCATATCATTACTGACTTGCGACATTAAGATCTTGGCTAATGTTGGCCATACATTATACAAAAAATCGGCCGAACCCATGTTCAAAAAACGAACATTCGGCCATGAGAGCAAACGATAGTGCCATCATGTAATGACCGAATAAATTGTTCAGTGGACATAAATTAATGCATTTTTTTTCATTTTTTTACATATACCTAGTGCAGACAGTTCGGACGGGAAACACATTAACCTTTCAATTTATCATTCATTCACCAGAAAATTTCCAAACTTGTCCTTCCTTTTTTCGGCTCAAAAATGTCACAACGATTATCGATTTTGTGCCCATTAACTGGTCGAAAAATGAACAAACTGCCCAAATGACCGAATTTCGGCCAATTTTTCGTATAGTGTATGGCCAGCATAAGTTGCTCTCACTTAGGCTGAATAAAGTCATTCTCTCTGTTGTGCTTTCTGATCAGTTGGGCTTTATGCCAGGTAAGAGCATATTTGACAATATAAGAAGATTGTACTTTTATATTTATGGGGCCGCACATCACAAGCAGAGTGGACTGGTGTTAGCCTTCGAGATCAAAAAGGCATTCAACACTGTTAAGTGGAAATTTAAATGGGAAACCTTGTTCAGATTTGGCGTTGGGCCCAAGTTTAATAAAGCGGAGTTCCACACAAAAATGGAACTTCTGCTTTTCGGAACCCTCCCCCCCTCCAGTGTCACATTTGGCACCTTTCAGGGGGGAGGGGGGTGCAGATACCTGTATAATACAGGTATTTGCACCCACTTCCGGGCATAGACCCCCGCGGGGGGGTCTACGCCACTTCCCGTCCCCCTGCTGTCTGCTGGGAGACACACGGACACATTCGGATTGCGCAGCGCGACTCGTGCATGCGCAGTAGGGAACCAGCCACAAGGCTTCACTTCCTGATTCCCTTACCGAAGATGGCGGGGGCAGCATCCGAGGACCGAGGGACGGTTCAGCCACGGGTGCCGACAAGACGGGCGCCCTGGACAGGTAAGTGTCCTTATTTTAAAAGTCAGCAACTGCAGTATTTGTAGCTGCTGACTTTAAAAAAAAAAAAAATTGGCGGACCTCCGCTTTAAATGGGTTTAGCTTCTCTACATCAATCCATGTTCAAGGGTTCGTACGTACCGAGATATATCACCACTTTTCTCCCTCCAGCATGGTACCCAGCAGGGTTGCCCCCTTTCACCTCTTTTATTTGCCTTCATCATAGAGATATTGGCTATCCTTGTTAGACAAACCCCAGAGGTTGGTGGAATCTGTTGGGGCCCGCTGCAGGAGAAAATCTCACTTTACGCGGAAGACGCTTTGGTGTTTCTTAATGGCACTGAGGCTTCTTTCCGTGGGCTCATGCAGGTGGTGGAGGGTTTTGGAGTGGTCTCGGGTCTTAAAATTGGCTAGGACAAAACTGTTGCATTTCCTATAGGCCCCCCTCTACCATATGAATATTTACAAACATCTGAGTTGCAGATCTCCTCTAAGTTCAAATATTAGGGAATTGATATTAATGCCAATTTAATGGAATATGAATCCCTTAATATTTACCCAGTTGTATCAAATATGGAAAAGATTTCATGCGTGGGCGTCTTTGCCTCTACCTTTTTGGACGTATAAATATAGCAAAAATGATCTTTCTCCCTAAACTTCTTTATCTTCTACGAGCATCCCCAATTTTTCTTCCAAATCGATTATTCCAACGCATAGATTCTCTTATATCTTTGTTTATTTGGAGCAAATCACGTCCACGGATTGCTAGGGCCTCCCTTCAAGCCTCTACTTTGAGGGGCGGCTTAGCTTGCCCTAACTTTTACAATTATTTTCTAGCCTCCCAGCTGACCTATGTGCATAATTGGTTCCACCCGGATGCTCCTGCCCCTTCCACTTCCTTGCTATGAGCTCTCAAGGGTACCTTCCGGAATGAGGTTCACTGTCGGATACCATCATAGTGTGTGAAATTCTCCCCCATAGGTGTTTGTTTTTTAAACATGGTCCACAGAAAAGAAGATTCTCTCTGGGGGTAAGGATATCCTTGAATCGAATGCACCATTATGGCACAACTCTACCTTCCAGGAACTTTACAACCACCCGGATACGTCTTGGTGGATAGCTAAAGGGATTATTTATCTATCTCAGCTGTATATGGAGGGTACCTTTATCTTCTTTGATGCTCTGAAGGAACGAGCTGATGTATCCAATAAATTCTTTTTCAAGTACCGCTTATTACGTCATGCAGTGCAGGCACAATTTGGACTGCTGGGTGTGGACTTGATCACATCTCCTTTAGAGCATCTTATGGCAAACCCTTATATCGACAAATTGGTAACTATATTTTATAATGCCTTACAAACTTCAGGTCCTCATCCCTTCACTTCTTCTTGTGCAAAATGGCAGGCACTCCTTCCTGACCTTGCAGATGAAGATTGGGAAGAGGTCACAGAAACATTCATGTAAGATGTTATTAGCACGGCGGATAAACTTATACATTTTAAACTTATACTATACTCCTGCTAAATTGAATCGTATGGGATTGACGAAGTAAGCTTCTTGTCCTAGGTGTGGAGAAGTCTCAGTTAATGCTCTGCACGTTTTGGTCTCGTCCAAGCCTATCCCAGTTCTGGGCTGAATTGTTTGACATGTTGACAACCCACTTTGATCTACAAGCTCCCAAAATTCCGGAAGTTTGTTTACTTGGGAACATAGATAATTGTGTTTCACTTACATGTAAACATATTATATTTTTCTATGCAAAAAAGGCTATACTGCTGCATTGAAAGAATCCAGCTCCGCCCTCCCTGTCATATCTCTGCCGTTTAACCACTTCAGCCCTGGAAGGATTTCCCCCCTTCCTGAGCAGAGCATTTTTTGCGATTCGGCACTGCGTCGCTTTAGCTGACAATTCCGCGGTCGTGCTACGTTGTACCCAAACCAAATCAAAGTCCTTTCTTTCCCACAAATAGAGCTTTCTTTTGGTGGTATTTGATCACCTCTGCGGTTTTTATTTTTTGCGCTATAAACAAAAAAAGACCAACAATTTTGGAAAAAAAAAAAACAATTTTTTTTACTCTTTGCTATAATAAATATCCCCCAAAAATGTGTATAAAAAAATTCTTCCACAGTTTAGGCCGATATGTATTCTTCTACATATTTTTGGTTAAAAAAATTGCAATAAGTTTATATTGATTGGTTTGCGCAAAAGTTATAGCGTCTACAAAATAAGGGATAGATTTATGGCATTTTTAGTATAATTTTTTTTTTTACTAGTAATGGCGGCAATCTGCGATTTTTATCAGGACTGTGACATTATGGTGGACATTTTTGACACTATTTTGGGACCATTGACATTTATACAGCGATCAAAGCTACAAATAGCCACTGATAACTGTATAAATGACACTGGCAGGAAAAGGGTTAAACACTAGGGGGCGATCAAGGGGTTAAGTGTGTTCCCTGGATGTGTTCTAACTGTAGGGAGGATGGGCTCACTACAACATGACAGGGATCACTGCTCCCGAAGACAGGGAGCAGTAAATCCCTGTCATGTCACTAGGCAGAACAGGCAAATGCCTTGTTCTGCCTCTCCTCGCCGCAATCATGGGCCGCCGGCGAACATCGAGTTTGCAGGACCTGCGGGTGGCAAATTCAAAGGGACATACAGGTGCGCCCTTCTGCCTGCCCGTGCCATTCTGCCGATGTAAATTAGCGTGCGGCGGTCGTCAGTGGTTAATATCCAAGCGCTGCCTTTGTATAAACTTATTTGCAAGGGGCGAGCCTGCTCTACAAAATTCACCAAAGTATGGCAGCCGTGGCTGGATAATACACCTTCTCTGGTGGCGGATTTGGTCTCCTCTCAATTGTCTCTTTAATAGGTCTGCTATAAACCTTTTATTTGAAAATTGTAATAAGCATTGTGTGTGTGTGTATGTATGAGGTAGTGAGTGGTTGTGCGTATAGCTGTTCTGCTGTCTTAGTTTACTTTTAGGGCCCCCCCCCCCTTTTTTTTCTCTCTCTTTCTCTCTCTGGCTGCTATGGCTGGCCCCGGCTTGTCGTACAAACTACTTGGGCTATTTTATGGTAAGGGACATGCTATTCCAAAAAGGGTCTAGAATGTGTTATTCCAATCTGTAATTGTAATGCTACCACTGCCATCACCATGTTGGCTGGCATTTATTTATTTATAATTTTCACTTATAAACATAACAAACGCCCCTAAAAAAACAACTCACCTGTATCAATTAACAATCAATTAACAGGTGCTGATAATAGAGAAATCACCCTGGCCACCAGTTAAAATGGTGAAAAATTGACTCAACCTTTCTGCTGTGTGTCTCTGTTTCCCACACGGAGCATGGAGAAGAGAAAGAGCACCAAAGAATTGTCTGAGGATTTGAGAACAAAAATTGTGGAAAAGCATGGACAACCTCAAGGTTACAAGTCCATCTCCAGAGATCTGGAGTGTCCAGTGTCCAGTGTGCGCAACATTGTCAAGAAGTTTAGACCCCACTGCTGACACAGAAGCATGAAAAAAGCCAGATTGGAGCTTGCCAAAACTTATAGTACACTCCTCAGATTTTTGTAAATATTTTATATCTTTTCATGTGACAACACTGAAGAAATAACACTTTGCTACAATGTAAAGTAGTGAGTGTACAGCTTGTATAACGGTGTAAATTTGCTGTCCCCTCAAAATAACTCTACACACAGCCATTAATTTCTAAACCGCTGGCAACAAAACTTGGCACACTCCTTAGTAAAAATGTCCAAATTGGGCCCAATTAGCCATTTTCCCTCCTCGGTGTCATGTGACTTATTAGTGTTACAAGGTCTCAGGTGTGAATGGGGAGCAGGTGTGTTAAATTTGGTTTTATCACTCTCACTCTCTTATACTGGTCACTGGAAGTTCAACATGGCACCTCATGGCAAATAACTGAGGCTCTGAAAAAAAAATTGTTGCTGTACATAAAGATGGCCCAGGCTATAAGAAGATTGCCAAGATCCTAAAACTGAGCTGCAGCATGGTAGCCAAGACCATACAGCGGTTTAACAGGACAGTTTCCATTTAGAACAGGTCTCACCATGATTGACCAAAGAAGGTGAGTGCACGTACGTGCTCAACGTAATATCCAGAGGTTGTCTTTGGGAAATAGACATATGAGTGCTGCCAGCATAGCTGCAGAGGTTGAAGGGGTGGGGGGTTAGCCTGTCAGTGCTCAGACCATATGCCACACACTGAATCAAATTGGTCTGCATGGCTGTCATCGCTGAAGGAAGCCTCTTCTAAAGATGACCCACAAGAAAGACTGCAAACAGTTTGCTGAACACAAGCAGACTAAGTACATAGATTACTGGAACCTTGTCATGTGGTCTGTTGAGACCAAGATAAACCTATTTGGTTCAGATGGTGTCAAGTGTGTGTGGTGGCAACCAGGTGAGGAGTACAAAGACGTGTGTCTTGCCTACAGTCAAGCATGGTGGTGGGAGTGTCATGGTCTGGGGCTGCATGAGTGCTTCCTGCACTGGGGAGCTACAGTTCATTGAGGGAACCATGAATGCCAACATGTACTGTGACATATTGAAGTAGAGCATGATCCCCTCCCTTCGGAGACTGGGCAGCAGGGCAGTATTCCAACATAACGACCCCAAACACACCTCCAAGATGACCACTGCCTTGCTGAGGGTAAGGGTGATGGACTGGTCTTCAGACCTAAGCCCTATTGGGCATCTGTGAGGCATTCTCAAACAGAAGGTGGAGGAGTGCAAGGTGTCTAACATCCACCAGCTCTGTAATGTCATCATGGAGGAGTGGAAGAGGACTCCAGTGGCAACCTGTGAAGCTCTGGTGAACTTCATGCCCAATATTGACACTTTGGGCCCAATTTGTACATTTTCACCTAGGAATGTACTCACTTTTGTTGCCAGCGGTTTAGACATTAATGGCTTGGTGTTGAGTTATTTTGAGGGTACAGCAAATTTACACTGTTATACAAGCTGTACACTCACTACTCTACATTGTAGCAAAGTGTCTTTCCTTCAGTGTTGTCACATTACTCACTTTTGTGAGATACCCTACCTGAGGAAGTCAAACCCCTTTTGGGAGAATGTGCTGTGGACAGACAGAACAAAATTACAGCTTTTTGGTAAAGTTCATCATTCTACTGTTTGCAGAAAAAGAAATTAGGCCTTTAAATAAAAGAATGCAGTCCCCACAGCCAAACATGGTGGAGGTTCACTGATGTTTTGGGGCTCCTTTGCTGCTTCAGGCACTGGATGTCATCTTTGTGTGCATGGCATTATGAAATCTAAAAACTAACAAAGAATTCTGGGGTGCAATGTAGGGCCCAGTATCAGAAAGTTGGATCTCCATCAGAGGTCATGGGCCTTACAGCAGGACAATGGCCCAAAGTACATGTCAAAAAACACCCAGAAATGGATTAAGACAAATCCGGGAGAGAACTGAAATGAACAGCAATGAGTCCAGATCTAAATCCCATTGAGCACCCATGGAGAGATCTCAACCCTTCCAATCTGAAAGACCTGGAGCAGTTGGCAAAAGAAGAGTGGTCCAAAATTCCAGAGAAGTGTAAGAAACTCATTGATGGTTACAGGAAGCAATTGATTTCAGTTATTTTTTCCAAGGGGTGTGCTACCAAATATTAAATTGAAGGTGCCAATACTTTTGGCCAGTCCATTTTTAGAGTTTTGCGTGGAAAGTGTCAGATTTGGCTTTTTTGTTTCCCCACTTTTTTTGTGCCATACCAATACAAAAGAAATAAACATGAGAATGCCTAAACATTTGTAATTGCAACAATTTTCTGGGTGAAGTGGTGCTTTATCTGACAGAAATGCAGGGGTGCCAATATTTTTGGCCATGACTGTACCTTCAAATTAAGCGAATTTCTGGGGACCCCTGGGTCACCGGAACTAGTACCCCTATTGGTTCCCCCCTATTATTTTTCTGAGGAAAACCCAAAATTTGGGGGTTTCTTTTATTTTCACTTTCAATAATAATGGTAAACAGGACAAATAGGGTGAATCTCCTTAACAGGGGGCACAGGCAGCAATAAAAACTGACAAACATTCTAATCCCTCTGCACTCTATCCAAAAAAAAAAAAAAAAAAAGTTTGGCCTTTAGTTACACTTTAACCACTTCCCGCCCGCCCATTAGCGGATTGACGTCCGGGAAGTGGTTCTGATATCCTGACTGGACGTCATATGACGTCCAGCAGGATAACATGCCGCAGCGCGCCCCCGGGGGCGCGCATCGCAGCGATCGGTGGAGCGGTGTGTCAGTCTGACACACCGCTACACTGATCTTGGTAAAAAGCCTCCGGCGGAGGCTCTTTACCACGTGATCAGCCATGTCCAATCACGGCTGATCACGCTGTCAATAGGAAAAGCCGTTGATCGGCTCTTCCTCACTCGCGTCTGACAGACGCAAGTAGAGGAGAGCCGATCGGCGGCTCTCCTGGCAGGGGGGGGTCTGCGCTGATTGTTTATCAGTGCAGCCCCCCTCAGATCACCCCACTGGACTACCAGGGATGCCACTAGGACCACCAGGGAAGGGGCAACGTGGATGGCCAGGAATGTACCCCATGGCCATCCACATGTGCCCAATCTGTGCCAATCAGTGCCCACAAATGGGCACTGATTGGCACTATTATGTCAATGATCTGCCCAGCAATGCCCAGATCTGCCCAGCAATGCTTTATCAGTGCCACCTGTCATTGCCCATCTGTGCCACCTGTCATTGCCCATCTGTGCCACCTGTCATTGCCCATCTGTGCCCATCTGTGCCCATCAGTGCCCATCTATCAGTGCCCATCAGTGCCACACATAAGTACCCATCAGTGCCACCCATATACACCAATCAATGCCACCTACGAGTGCCCAGTGCCGCCTATGTGTGCCCATCAGTGCCACCTATGAGTGCCCATCAGTGCCGCATACCAGTGCCACCTATCAGTGCCCATCAGTGCCGCCTATCAGTGCCCATCATCAGTGCCCGTTAGTGCCACCTCATCAGTGCCACCTCATCGGTGCCCATCAGTGCCGCCGTATCAGTGCCCATCAGTGCAGCCGTATCAGTGCCCATTATTGAAGGAGAAAGCATACTTATTTACAAAAAAATTTAACAGAAACAAAGAAAAACTTTTTTTTCGAAATTTTCGGTCTTTTTTTATTTGTTGCGCAAAAAATAAAAACCGCAGAGGTGATCAAATACCACCAAAAGAAAGCTCTATTTGTGGGAACAAAATGATAAAAAGTTTGTTTGGGTACAGTGTAGCATGACCGTGCAATTGTCATTCAAATTGCAACAGTGCTGAAAGGTGAAAATTGGGCTGGGCGGGAAGGTGTCTAAGTGCCTGGTATTGAAGTGGTTAACTTCTTCACTCCCCCGTAACATGCAGCTGGACACATATGGCCACAGTACCTCAGGTTCAGTCCCGTTTGCTTTTGGGGGAACTAAACACTAGGCAGAGAGCCAGAGCACTGACCCTCTCACTACTGGAGGACGTCACCCAAGCCTGGTACTGCTTCTTGCTGTCTGGGTGCTGTTCTACTTCCCAGTTCATGGTTACCCAAAGCAACTATTATTCTACTCCAACTCTCCTGCTGAGTTAACCCTTTGTGGTGGCCTTCCTCCTGTACCCTGTGTGTGCTTTACAGGCCCTGTTTCTCCTGATAGCAATATGACTCCTTCAAGGGCCAACTCACCATCCTCCCACCACAGGGTCCTGCAACCAGGATCCAGACTTCACCCATCACAGCGGGCACTGTCACTCCAGATAGGTGTGTGGGATAAATCCGCGCAGTGGTTAGATGTTTACTAGGATATGGCTGCTGCCTCTACAGATACAATGCCACCTAAGTGGAGTGTATTAGAAAATGGTAAAAAGCAGAAGTAGTTATGGCGCTGCCCTTGTGGAGATAAAATTTTTTTCTTATAATGAACAATTCCTCTATATGTTACCTGGTATACATAATTCGTAGAATATTACTTCTAGAAGTAGATATTATGAGAAAACTGTGTGTGCCAAAAAATGGTGTGAATATTTTAAATCTGAAATCTGTGACTGGTGCTAGATTCTTACTTGTTTCATTGTAATAAAGGTGAAATTGCAACATAAGGTGCTTCAATTATTTCGACAAAGTGTATTTGTGCAAAACCAATAAAAACCATAAAGTGACCAGTGCTAAATCATACAAATTCATACAAAATTATACAAATTATCCAACATAAATAGTGACTAATGTGTTTTTAGCCAGTATTATTGGATAGGAAAAGTTCCATTTATGAGAAAAGAGTTCTTTTTGGAGTGTTTTGAGGTGTTCAATCTCTGGGGATCAAATTTCTGTAGGAAAACTTCTTATCCAGGTGCTGGCTCTTTAATTAGTGCCTTATCTGCATGCTCTGACAGTGCTTGCACTCACCGGATTTTCTTTCCCCTGCAGGGGTATAGGCAGTCACAGTATCTGCCACTGTGTAGCAATCATGGATGTCCCCAAACTTTACTTTGCGTGTTGTTGTGATGTGTTTACATATGAAAGAAAGAAGGGATACCCATCGCGTAAAACCGTATGAGAACTTTTATTAAAGCTTAATAAAATTATTGTACTCACATTTTCAATGAAAAAACAAGCATAAGAAAAGGTATCAAAATCACTTTGTTAGAGGTGCTGCAAGACGTCCGTAGCCCGCCCTACGTGCGTTTCGTCATCGGACTTCTACTGGGGCGTCCCTTCTTTCTTTCATATGTAAACACATCACAACAACACGCAAAGTAAAGTTTGGGGACATCCATGATTGCTACACAGTGGCAGATACTGTGACTGCCTATACCCCTGCAGGGGAAAGAAAATCCGGTGAGTGCAAGCACTGTCAGAGCATGCAGATAAGGCACTAATTAAAGAGCCAGCACCTGGATAAGAAGTTTTCCTACAGAAATTTGATCCCCAGAGATTGAACACCTCAAAACACTCCAAAAAGAACTCTTTTCTCATAAATGGAACTTTTCCTATCCAATAATACTGGTTAAAAACACATTAGTCACTATTTATGTTGGATAATTTGTATAATTTTGTATGAATTTGTATGATTTAGCACTGGTCACTTTATGGTTTTTATTGGTTTTGCACAAATGCACTTTGTCGAAATAATTGAAGCACCTTATGTTGCAATTTCACCTTTATTACAATGAAACAAGTAAGAATCTAGCACCAGTCACAGATTTCAGATTTAAAATATTCACACCATTTTTTGGCACACACAGTTTTCTCATAATATCTACTTCTAGAAGTAATATTCTACGAATTATGTATACCAGGTAACATATAGAGGAATTGTTCATTATAAGAAATTTTTTTTAATCTCCACAAGGGCAGCGCCATAACTACTTCTGCTTTTTACCACTGTCACTCCAGACTCTCAGGAACGCAGTCCCCCAAGAAATTCAGGATCCACTGCCCTTGACTTGTACATCACCCTACCAGAACACCTTGGTTAGTATGAAACTGCTTAGGGTTCCATTCCAAAAGGACACATTACAGGCAATCCCCACTGAACTTCCATCTCCATTGTAGTGGGGCCAAGGTACCATGCATCTTACCGTCCAGTTATATAAATGGTTTTGGCTAATCAATCTCCTGATCCCTGCTGGAATAATTTGAGAATCTGGTAACACCATACACTGAGTTATACTTCAGTGACCCTCACCTTCAAGACACTGGCAACAAAACTGAGGAGCTCCTGGAGTGGGAGGAGTTATAAAGGGAAGGGCTTTCTGTGTGTTTTATCTGTCAGTGTCCATTACACCTATAGGTGGTGCATAACCCTGATAGTCATGATTATGGCCGGTGTTCTGACGATAAGTGTCCTCCTATCGGATAGTGTCCGCCCCGTACTGCGCAGGCGCAGTGCTTGCGCAGTACGGAGGGGAAGGAGATGCCGAAAGTATCCGAAGTTGATCAGCTGACCATCAGCTGTACACGGCGTTTGGGCACTTATTAGTGATGGCTTTGTAAGAGGGCCCCTCACGGGCTCGCCACGCTTCGGGCACGGCCTCGCTGCGCTCGGCATCTATTTATTCTAACTCTATGTCCACTTGGATAGTAGGGAATGAACCTGGACACAGGGTGAGAATAAAAGCGCAGGCGCCGTGTACTGCTGATGATCAGCTGTTGAACATCGGAGGCTTTCGGCGTCTCGTTTGTCCTCTGTACTGCGCCTGCGCAGTACAGGGCGGACACTATCGGATGGGGGACAGTATTCGACAAGACACCGGCTCTGCGTCCAGGGCCGTCTTTAATATTGATTGGAGCCCGGGCAAAACTATTCTTGGGGCCCCCCCACCTCCATGCAGTTTTGCTCTCCGCCTGCTCTGAGACATACAATAAATAGCAGCTAGACTCAAAATCAGTTTACTGAATCAGATCAGGCAGCTATTGCGATTGGTTGCCAGAGGTTACAGTGTATCATTACTGCTCACTGACTGGTTGCTAGAGGTTACAGCACACATTACGGCTCACTGATTAGTCGCTAGAGGTTACAGCACATGATTTCTGCTTGTTGATTGGTTGCTAGAGATTACTATGGATATGACCTCAGGGGGGCATAATATACATATCAATGCCACCGGCCGCCGCTATTTACATATGAATGCTGGTAATTTACATGTAAACACAGGGTCTGCTGGTGAGTCATCTGTACAAAACAATAGGGCAGAGCTGGGCAGCATTAGTAGCAGCACTTCACACTGAGATATTGGGACACCGCACAGGACTAAAACCTCAAGGGGCGCGGGAATTTAAACCAGGATAGCTGTCAAGTATGAGGCAGCTGCTTTGGGCCCCACAACAATGACAGGGCCCAGGGCAGCTGCCCCTTTTGCCCTGCCTTAAAAACGGCCCTGTCTGCGTCCCATGATGTTACGAAAAAGAAAACAACGCAGTTACAAATTTGTTTATTTACATTTATCTAAATGCAGCTCAATTGTTTTCAATGGAAAAATTCACACACGCACTGCATTCAAATAAAAAAATCTGCATCTAAGGACATACAGTACATAATCCATATGCCAGATGCTGGTATTGGGGGGGATATTTACTGATCCTTATGCAGAAACTTTTGTGCTAGAAAAAAAAACATGCATAATAAGATCAGTAAAATTGTTTCGCCCATGCAAATGTAGCCTTATACAGCCATGAATGAGTACAGAGCTGTAAAATGTATTTTTTTACATTTTAGTGCACTTATATTACACATGAGCACATGCATATACTGCAACACTAAGTCTTCGGTCAAACTGAATCTGACTTTGAAATCGTGCGACTTCATGCTCGCGTTCAAAGTCGCATGTCAGTGCGACTAGGAAGACATCTGTGCGACTTCATGCACAGATGTTTATGCAAGTTGCACCTGAACTTGCAAAAACTACTTTCAAAATCAATGCAACTCCGATAGAGTCAAAGTCGCACCAATTTGACCGCTTCCATTGTGGACAATAGGGTGCGACTTGCCATGTGATTTGAAACTATCAAATCGCATGACAAGTTGCGCTGGTGTGACCGGGGACTGACAACTAGAAAAGGATGAAGAATTTTACACATGCTTATGCAAGGTCTTCATGGAACATTTGGAGAATTTCTAAAATGCACCACTTTTACATAGTTACGTAGTAGGTGAGGTTGAAAAAAGACACAAGTCCATCCTATGTGTGTGATTATATGTCAGTATTACATTGTATATTCCTGTATGTTGCAGTCGTTCAGGTGCTTATCTAATCGTTTTTTGAAACTATTAATCCCCCCCCTGCTGAGACCACCACCTGTGGAAGGGAATTCCACATCCTTGCCGCTCATATGCCCCGTACACACGGTCGGATTTTCCGATGGAAAATGTCTGATCGGAGCGTGTTGTTGGAAATTCCGACCGTGTGTGTGCTCCATCGGACATTTTCCATCGGATTTTCCGACACACAAAGTTGGACAGCAGGAGATAAAATTTTCCGACAACAAAATCCGATCGCGTCAATTCCGACCGTGTGTGGCCTGTTCCGACGCACAAAGTGCCACGCATGCTCAGAAGAAATTCCGAGACGGGACAGCTCGTTCTGGTAAACTTAGCGTTCGCAATGGATACAGCACTTTCGTCACGCTGCAATGTTAAAAATGGTTTAATACAGCGCACTCTCTTCTTCTTTATAATGTGACAAGAATATAGTAGTTTTGATGCTCATATTCACACACACTTCTCACAAACTTCTTTCG
The DNA here is from genome assembly GCF_042186555.1 of Aquarana catesbeiana. Taxonomy (NCBI): domain Eukaryota; kingdom Metazoa; phylum Chordata; class Amphibia; order Anura; family Ranidae; genus Aquarana; species Aquarana catesbeiana. Next base: position 209,695,888 of record NC_133334.1, on the reverse strand, counting down.
TTACTATTTATCTGGATTCCCTCAATATATTTTGATTTCTCACATCTGACAACATTTTTTTTATATTTTATTTATTTTTTTTGGCTTTAATGTTGAATTTTTTTTGTGTTTCTCTTTTTTTTTATTTTTTGGTGATTTTGATTTGTACTCCCAAAAATGTTTGTGTGTGTTTTTTGTGACAAGTTACCACAACACCATTAATATGTTGTTCTATTTAATGTGTAGGAGATTGTTTGGTGTTGTTGTCCCTTGTTAATTTCGCATTGTACTTTAGAAATGTACCTGAATCGTCACCAACAAACTGTCCTTTTTGGATGAAAACACACACAGGAGAGTATAATTTCCCCCAAAAAAATTTTATTAAGGGGTCACAACTATAAACAAAGAGGGAGGCAACGCTGGAGAAACTGCAGAAGTGGGTGAAGCCTTGGACCCCCAGGTCAGACATCAATTATTTAAAAGCCAAATTGGTGGCCTGAGGAGTCCTTATCTAAGGGAGGGCAGTCTGGTCCAGAAGTCCCAGAGATCCGGAAAGCAGCAGATGACATCTATGTCCCCAGGCTGTGGTCATACGAGAGACTGCAGCTTCTGTCAGACCAGACTGAACCCAGGGTCATCACTCTTTGGTCTTCCTTCCACGCTTCCTTCCAGGCTGTGGCTGTGGTGGTGGAGTTGTGGCAGCAGGAGGAGGAGGAGGAGGATCATCGATCTCAATGACATCCGTCTTGGGTGTTAGTTCCCCACTCAACCCCTTACGTAGGACTTTATAAATCAGGTCCTCAGAGAGCCTGCGTTGGCCCTCCTGCATGCCCTGCAATTTTGTGGCAGCCATGCAGGCAAAGGCCTCTTCAGGACTGGGGAAGGCTCTGAGGGATGCAGAAGCCTCCTGGATCAGCCTGTACGCTGAATCCTGCACAGGACTGGGAGTCCTCTTCCTGGCTCGTTTATGTGGCAGGCGGAGGGGAGGGACCTGAGACTCAGTCAGGCTGCGACTGGTCCCAGGCTTCTCTTGGCTGACACTTAGCCCCGCCTCCTCCTGGCTGCCACTAATCCCCGCCTCCTCCTGACTGCCACATTCCACAACCTCCTCCTGGCTGAGGTCTTCCTGTGTATGAAAAAGGGACATAGTTTGAGATTTTTAGTCATCAATCACACACAATTTTCACCTCCTGACTGCTGCAAATTCAATGTTAACAAATATAACAGACTATCCTTCTGAGCCCAGCAGTTTTCATTCTTGTCCCAATTTTGGGTGCCCACTACTGTCTATTGATATGTAAAACACTTTTTTTTATCAGCAATTAGTGATTAATAATAACATCTAATAACATAATTTCTTTATTGACCAGAAATCTGCAGAAGAATGCTATACCTGACTCCAGCTGGGCTCCTCCATTTCTTCCTGGCTGGAAGGCCCAGGTTGGACATCGGAAGCCTCAGCTGGGGTGGAAGGAAGTGTGGAAGGAAGAGTAGAGAGGGATTCCCTGACTTCAGTGTGGTCTGACAGAAATCGCAGTCTCTCATAGTACCACAGCCTGGGGACATAAACATCATCTGCTGCAGCTCCGGATCTCTGGGAATCCGTGACCTTCTTGCACTCCCTAAGATATGTGCTCCTCAGGCCACCAATTTTGGCTTTTAAATAGGGGATGGTTGCCGTGGGGACCACCGGCGTCACCAACTCCAGCAGTTTCTCCAGCACTGTCTGCCTCTTCTGTTTGTGGTTATAGTGGGGGTGTCTCACTTGCCACAGACAGGGCAGCTCTCTGTACTTGTCAATAAACAGGGGCAGGAAATTGTGGTCGTTGAACCCATCCATTTTCTCTGCAATACACAAGACAAACCCTAATGTCAGGCCAAACTCCCCTAATATTGTTACAATATAGGCTTCCATTTTGAAGCAGTATAGGCCCAAGTTTAGATCCTACCTTCGTTAGCACGATCGGCGTCTCCGATGCTCCTTCCTCCGCTCACAGATCGTACGTAAGACAAACGTGTGTTACGCTTTATACACACTGCGCATGCGTATAACTCCGCCCGCCCCTGACGTTCTTTCTAGTCTATTCCCCGCCCCATTTCGTTCGGCGCAGTGGGGGAAGAGCACATGGCGGATAGACAGCAGGTGCGTGCTAATTGTAGCAACGAGGAGGAGGAGGAGGAGGAAAGGCCGGAGCCTGAAACGTCCCGATCCAGAAGGAGATTAAAGGACTCAAATATGTCCTTTGGGGAGATGTTGGAGATGGTGGACATCCTGAAGAAGGCCGACTATGATGGAAAGTATGGGCCTTACCCCAACCCCAATGTCCGAAAGGTCAAGATCATGGCGAAAGTGGTCAGGAGTCTGCACCGGAAATTCGGGGTACGACGATCGAAAGATCAGCTCAGGAAGCGGTGGTCGGACCTGAAATTACGAGAACATGAGCAGTACAGAAAGATCCGGAGAGTGCTGCAAAAAAGTAAGTAGTTGTGCTGTGTTCCTATTCTTTATGTTTATTACGTTCGTGCTGCTCCATGTGCTTTTAGGAACTGTTGTACAGTTTAAAATGGCAACTTTCATGTTCATGGGCACATTATTCGTTCGGATCACACATTTTTCTTTCGGACTATAAAATACCATTGTTTAGGCCATATGCATTTGGCCAGCATTTTGAGGCCCTATACTTGTCTTCAAAGAATTGGGTTGTGTAGATGGCTTTGTTACTAGAATGAAATGCAAACTAGATTCTGTGTAAGGAGAGGACACTCAGCAGCTGTTTTCACATCTGGACACTGGAGCACTAGTGTGGGACCCCAGAACACCATTTTTATTAGGGGGCCACACAGGTGCTCCAGTGTATACTATAGGGGGGTCTCCATCTGTGAAGCTTGTACCAAACAGGTAAAGTATTGCAGCTTGACAAAGGGCATTTAAAAAATTACATCTTGGAACTCTGCTAAAATAGATAATTGTACCCCACTTCCAAGCAATGTTTCCTATTTATAGTTCTGCCATCAAATATCTGTGTGCTAATTATACCATTTTTGTTTTACATAGGGGAGAAAAGACTCGGAGGACACCCCTCATCCGAGGAGACCAGAGACCCCCACCTCTGGAAGAAGGTGAAATACCCCCAACACAAGCTGAGCAGGAGGAAGAAGACGTGGTGGAACTAGTCACCACAACAGGTGAGTGTCTGCGACCACAGGCTCAGATAAGAGATGGATTGCGGCATTTTTTGGAAACAAAAATTATTTTGGGGTTCCTCTCTTTTTAGGTGATCGTGATGGTGTGGATCCAGATCCTTTCACATCCGAAAGTGCCCAGATCCTGATCGGGGAGATCATGGGGTGTAATTTACAATTGGAAATCATCAAGCAAAACATCAATGATGTTATTCCAAAATATAAAAACATCATTGATGTTTTGGGGCGAGTTTAAAGCCCCTCCAAATCACTTTCTTCTTTTCATGCTACAATGTGCGAAATGTTTTTGTGATTTTTCCCAAAGCCAAATTTGCAAGATGCACACAGTGTGTCAACATGTGCTATCTGACATCACGGGAGATCAATGGACGCGTTTTGGGGGTGCAACCCCTTCCTCAATAATAAAGTAGCGGTGAGGAAGGGGTTTCTCCCCCAAAACACATCCCTTGATCCCCCCTGATGGCAGATAGCACATGTTGACATTGTGAAATTTGTGTGCATCTTCCAAATTAGGCTTTTCCAGGGGTGATTTCCCCCCATCTGAACGCTATATCAAACCCAGTTCCTAAATACTGATGTCTGATATAGCCTTCAAGTTCTACCAAATGTGAACTTTGTAAGATCAAGATTTGTGTCTTTCTTGTTGGTTTTACACAGGCCTGTTTTCTATAAAATGCACATTTTGATTTTGTATAATGCCACCACAAAAATTGGTATACAACAAACATGTTGGTTTGTCAGAAAAACCTTGGGTAAATGCACATGTGATTGTGCTGGTATTAAAAAGATTGTTCATCAAGAATGTGTGGATTATTGTCTCAACGCTACAATGTTTTTGGGGTGATGTAATTGTTGTTTTATGAGAAAATGGGGGTTATTTCCTAAGGGCAAATCCACTTTGCACTACAAGTGCAGTTTAAGTGCAGTTGCAAGTGCACTTGTAGTGAAAAGTGTCTTTACATTTAGTAAATAACAGCCAACAGTGCTTTGTATAAGGTTACACAATCACGCCATTTTCTGGACTCCACACATTTCTGTCAGGGTCAGCTACAACAAACACAAGCAGTAAATGTCCACAAAGATTTTATTTTTTATTATTAAAAGGCTTCACAGATTGTCTGGCATATTGATAGCCCCCCTACCCGCAAAGAACTCCAGGTAGCGTAACCGGACATCACGGGCACTCAGGGAGGGCAAGCCAGGACGGCCACTTTCAAGCGCCGTCAGTGTGGTTTGATGCATCATTCCGGCCTCAGGCCCAACTGAGCCAGCATAGTTGGCCGAATGTTTCCTTAAAAAGTTATGGAGAACACAGCACGCAAGTATTATATGGTTCAGTTTATACTCCGCCATATGGATGGGTGTCATAAATAGGCGGAACCGGCTGGCCAGGATTCCAAATGTGTTCTCCACCACTCTTCGGGCTCTGGCCAGCCAGTAATTAAAAACCCTCTGTTCCGGGGTGAGGGTCCTCATCAGGGAATGGCCGCATCAGGTGGTCCCCCAGCGCAAATGCTTCATCAGCAACGAACACAAATGGGAGACCTTCCACATTGTTCTGTGGAGCTGGCAAGTCCAAGCTGCCATTCTGGAGATGCCTGTAGAACTCCGTCTGGGCGTTGACTCCACCATCGGACATCCGGCCATTCTTCCCCACGTCCACATACAAGAAGTCGTAATTAGCCGACACCACCGCCAACATCACTATACTATTAAACCCCTTGTAATTATAATAGTACGACCCCGAGTTGGGTGGTGGGACGATGTGGACGTGTTTCCCATCAATTGCCCCTCCGCAGTTAGGAAAGTCCCACCGCTGGGCAAAGTGGGAGGCCACAGTCTGCCGTTCCTGTGGCGTGGAAGGAAACTGTTGAGGAAAAAACAATAAACATTACTATTTTTTCACAGAAACATGGCAAGCAGATTAGACACAAACATTATGGGGCAACCTCCAGATAGCATTTATTAAGGGGAATTTAACAAGGCCAACGTATAAGGTACACCTATCATATTCCCCCTCCCCCCCCTCTCATGGGCCATTTCTAACATTATAGGGGGTGTGTGGAAATCTTGGACAGGTAACCCTCTTCACTTCATTGAGAGATGAATGCCTAAATAATGGGTATTACTTTGAACAGACCCTCCTTAGTTACACTATTGGCAGCCCACTGGACAGGTAAGAAGTGTCATAATACAAAGATATAAATACACACTGTACACATTTGGACATTCTGCTATTACCTATCAAGATAATAATAGGATACAAAAACTTTAAACAGTACCATTGGAAAGTATACAGGCAGGCCCTTGCACTACATGCTTTGGGGAATTCATCCATAAATCTGAGCACAAAATAGATGGGTATAGTGTGTATGGGTTTGGCAAAGTCAGCAGATAGATGATTGAGGATAGAGAATTGGGATCAGCTGACTTAGCAGTTGGGAGAGGGAGGGTTACTAAAAATTATTTGGGGACACCACAAAAAAAAGCCTCTGCCACTCTGCCTGAATTTAAATCAAAAATAACATTTACAAACATTTTAGGGGGTGTTTGGGGTAAAGCACTACTATGGAGCTGATAAAATACATTGTTAAGTGACTACATGAGATGAATATAGGGCCAGGAGACACCATGCTGGGGAGGTTAGTGAAGGGCAAATATGTATGAAGGACCTAAAATAATAATTACATAAAAATCCAGCATGCATGAGAACAAAGGGGATATTCACAGCATATTCCAATCATGGTAATTAGGTCATGAGGAAAGAAATACAATATATTAGCAAACATTAAATACACTAAAATGTGATGTTAAAGGATAAAAATCTTACCTTCATATACTCCTTCTAAAGGACCTGGATGATGGCAGAACAGGTCTCTGGGATAATGATCCCCAGAGCCTGGGGGGAGATGCCTGTCGAGAACTTCAAGTCCTGCAGACTTCTCCCTGTGGCCAAATACCGCAGGGTAGCGACCAACCTCTGCTCCGGAGTGATGGCTTGCCTCATGCAGGCATCCTGCCTGCTGATATAGGGGGTCAGCGAAGCCAACAAATGGTGAAATACGGGGTCCGTCATCCGGAGAAAGTTCCTGAAATCATCAGGATTATTCTCATGGATCTCACGGAGCAAAGGCATATGACAGAACTGGTCACGCTGAAGCAATCAATTCTTGGTCCATGAACTCCTCCTCACCCTGTTCATGGACTGGACTTGTGTCAAGGTCAGGACCCCAACACCAAGCCCCCGCACAGCACGAACTCTACGAGGAGTACGCATACGAAACATGGCTAGAAAACGGTCGGCTGCTCAGAACGAAGTAACAGAACGCACTGAAGAACAGCAAGGCCTGTGAAGAGCGACCTGAAAAACAGCAACGAGCAGGCAAGATCACACAGAAAACTCTGATACGAACTGACTGCACGCACTGAAGAGCAGATACAAACCCACAAGCACAAACTGAACGGCAGAAAAAGATCTGAAAGCCACGAGTCTGAAAAAGCGCGAATCATCTCTCACCAAACTTTTACTAACACGAGATTAGCAAAAGGAGCCCAAAGGGTGCCGCGCTTGGTTCTGAACCGGCCTTTTCTAGTCTCGTTGTACGTGGTGTACGTGACCGCGTGGTTGCCGATCGGAAATTCCAACAACTTTGTGCGACCGTGTGTAGGCAAAACAAGTTTGAGCCAAGGATTTTGTTGTCGGAATGTCCGAACAAAGTCCGACCGTGTGTACGCCCTAATACAGTAAAGAACCCTCTACGTAGTTTAAGGTTAAACCTTTTTTCTTGTCATTTTAATGAGTGGCCATTTGTCTTGTTAAACTCCCTTCCGCGAAAAAGTTTTATCCCTATTGTGGGGTCAGTACGATATTTATAAATTGAAATCATATCCCCTCTCAAGCATCTCTTCTCCAGAGAGAATAAGTTCAGTGCTCGCAACCTTTCCTCATAATTAATATCCTCCAGACCCTTTATCAGCTTTGTTGCCCTTCTTTGTACTCGCCCCATTTCCAGTACATCCTTCCTGAGGCCCGGTGCCCAGAAATGGACAGCATACTCTAGGTGCGGCCGGACCAGAGTCTTGTAGAGCGGGAGAATTATAATTTTATCTCTGGAGTTGATCCCCTTTTTAATACATGCCAATATTCTGTTTGCTTTGTTAGCAGCAGCTTGGCATTGCATGCCATTGCTGAGCCTATCATCTACTAGGACCCCCAGGTCCTTTTCCATCCTAGATTCCCCCAGAGATTCTCCCCCCAGTGTATAGATTGCATTCATATTTTTGCCACCCAAATGCATTATTTTACATTTTTCTACATTAAACCTCATTTGCCATGTAGTTGCCCACCCCATTAATTTGTTCGGATCTTTTTGAAAGGTTTCCACATCCTGTGGAGAAGTTATTGCCCTGCTTGGCTTAGTATCGTCCGCAAATACCGAGATTGAACTGTTTACCCCATCCTCCAAGTTGTTTATGAACAAAATAAATAGGATTGATCCCAGCACAGAACCCTGGGGAACCCCACTACCCACCTCTGACCATTCTGAGTAATCCCCATTTATCACCACCCTCTGAACTCGCCCTTGTAGCCAGTTTTCAATCCATGTACTCACCCTATGATCCATGCCAACGGACCTTATTTTGTACAGTAAACGTTTATGGGGAACTGTGTCAAATGCTTTTGCAAAATCCAGATATACCACGTCTACAGGCCTTCCTTTTTCTAGATGGCAACTCATCTCCTCATAGAAGGTTAATAGATTGGTTTGACAAGAACGATTCTTCATGAATCCATGCTGATTACTGCTAAGGATACCGTTCTTGTTACTAAAATCTTGTATATAGTCCCTTATCACCCCCTCCAAGAGCTTGCATACTATTGATGTTAGGCTAACTGGTCTGTAATTCCCGGGGATGTATTTTGGGCCCTTTTTAAATATTGGTGCTACATTGGCTTTTTTCCAATCACCTGGTACCATTCCAGTCAGTAGACTGTCAGTAAAAATTAGGAACAATGGTCTGGCAATTACTTGACTAAGTTCCCTAAGTACCCTCGGATGCAAGCCATCTGGTCCCGGTGATTATTTAATGATACGTTTCCCAAGTCTAATTTTAATTCTGTCCTCTGTTAACCATGGAGGTGCTTCCTGTGATGTGTCATGAGGATAAACACTGCAGTTTTGGTTACTGAAGCCCCCCGATTCCCTCTTGAGGACTGAGGAGAAGAATAAATTCAATACCTTCGCCATCTCCCCATCCTTTGTAACCAGATGTCCTTCTTCATTCTTTATGGGGCCAATATGGTCTGTCCTCCCTTTTTTACTGTTTACATACTTAAAGAATTTCTTGGGATTTTTTTTGCTCTCCTCCGCCATGTGTCTTTCATATTCTAGCTTAGCCTCCCTAATTGCCCCCTTACATTTCTTGTTGCATTCTTTATAAAGTCTGTATGCTGATGATAATCCCTCAACCTTGTATTTGTTGCAGGCCTTCTCCTTTGCTTTTATATGCATTTTTACATTGGAGTTAAGCCATCCAGGACTTTTGTTCACTCTTTTAGAGCTGTGCCAAAAAAATAAAATCAAAATACTGACAGTTCACGTCTTATGAAAGTGGAGCTAATTAGGACCAATTCTCTTTTGGCGTACAGAGAGAAAGAGACCCTGGCACAAACTTTGTAAAAGCATCTCATGTGCATTCTAAAGCTTGCATCAAGTTCAAATAAAAGTTTTAGAATGGTACATGAATTTGATGCGATGTGCCACTTTTAAGACCCATGCACACCTGAGTTTTTTGAAGCTCGAAGCTCTAAAACGATGGAGAAGGGAAATTCAATGCATCTCTATGGAGTTGGTTCACGTCTTCACTCTAAGTTGCCTGAAGCCAAAAACCTGAAGCTCAAAAAATTTTGGAGCTACTTTTGTAGCTCAATTCAAGCAGATTGGTGCGTTTTCTAAGCATTCCCCCCCCCCCCCCCCATTGAAATGCACTGAAACACGCAATTTGCACATTTTGTCCTGCTTTTTTTGCTCAAATGCAATAAAGATAAATAAATAAATAATTTCTCTAAAATAAACTAGCCCCGAACCCTGGCGTTTATTTTTTTGTTAGGGTTAACCCCTAATCCTAACCAAATAAATAAAGAATAAATAAAGAATAAATACAATAATAAAAAAAAAAACAGGAAAAAGAAGAGGATGGAAAAAGCTCAAAAACATAGAAACAAATGATGAAACACATAATATTTTTTATTGCTAATAAAAAAATGGCAAAGCTCAAAAACGCTGTACAAAAACACCCAAAAAAACACAACACTCAGGTGTGAAGGCAGCCTTAAAGTGATTGTAAAGTCTTGTTTTTTTTTTTTGTTAAAAACAACAAACATGTTATACTTATCTGCTCTGTACAGTGGTTTTGCACAGAGCAGCCCGGATCCTCCTCTTCTCGGGTCCCTTTTCTGTGATCCTGGCCACTCCCTCCTGTTGAGTGCCCCCACAGTAAGTAGCTTGGGGGCATCTGAGCCGAGTCACAGCTCCATGTATTCATATAGATGCAAAGTTGCGTCCCAGCCCCGCCCCTTTTCTCATTGGCTGACTGACTTTGATTGACCGCAGCGGCCAGGAGCCAATAATGCCGCGCTGCTGTCTCAGCCAATGAGGAGGGGAGTTCCGGGCAGCCGAGACACTGCTGCAACATCGCTGGATCTAGATGGGGCTCAGGTAAGTATTAGGCTTAATGTACACGGGACGTTTTATAACCTCCCCTGAACAATTTAACTTTAACAAAGTTTAAAAATGTCAATGTTGCTGTTTACATGCCGCGTTTAGAAACGTTTTTATTTTTTTGCAGATAGTCAAAAATGAAAAACGCCTGCAAACAAAACATAGCTAAACGTGAGTTACCGCATATACAAGCTGTTACAGGCATTTGGCGTTTCAAATGCCTCTGAACATCCGTCCTGAATGCATTTTTCTGCTTTCCAAAAAATGCTTCGAAACTCAACTGCCTAGAAACTACTATAAACGACCCTGTGTACATGTACTGATAAGATAACATAGAGGAGAGTTCAGGGGCCGCTGAAAAAAATGCCCAACTGCTCCTAAACGTCCATTTACCAGCAGCAGTGTACATGAAGCCTTATGGCCCGTACAGTCAGGTCCATAAATATTGGGACATCAGCACAATTCTAATCTTTTTGGCTCTATACACCACCACAATGGATTTGAAATTAAACGAACAAGATGTGCTTTAACTGCAGACTGTCAGCTTTAATTTGAGGGTATTTACATCCAAATCAGGTGAACGGTGTAGGAATTAAAACAGTTTGTATATGTGCCTCCCACTTTTTAAGGGACCAAAAGTAATGGGACAGATTAACAATCATCCATCAAACTTTCACTTTTTAATACTTGGTTGCAAATCCTTTGCAGTCAATTACAGCCTGAAGTCTGGAACGCATAGACATCACCAGACACTGGCTTTCATCCCTGGTGATGCTCTGCCAGGCCTCTACTGCAACTATCTTTGGGCAGCACAGTGGTATAGAGGGTAGCACTCTCGCCTAGCAGTAAAAAGGGTCGCTGGTTTGAATCCCAACCACGACACTACCTGCCTGGAGTTTGCATGTTCTCCCTGTGCCTGTGTGGGTTTCCTCCGGTTTTCTCCCACACTCCAAAGACATGCTGGTAGGTTAATTGGCTTCTGTTCAAAATTGGCCCTAGTATATGAATTTGAGTTGGGGACCTTGGATTGTGGGCTTCTTGAGGGTAGGGACCGTGTGGGTGTACGATGTATGTGTGGAGTGCTGCGTGAGGTGGCGGCGCTATATGGGTACCTTAAATAAATAGGGATGATTGTAGACACACACACTCACTCAGGTTGAACTGGATGGACTGGTGTCTTTATTCAACCTAACTATGTAACTATCTTCAGTTCCTGCTTGTTCTTGGGGCATTTTCCCTTCAGTTTTGTCTTCAGCAAGTGAAATGCATGCTCAATCGGATTCAGGTCAGGTGATTGACTTGGCCATTGCATAACATTCCACTTCTTTCCCTTAAAAAACTCTTTGGTTGCTTTCGCAGTATGCTTCGGGTCATTGTCCATCTGCACTGTGAAGTGCCATCCAATGAGTTCTGAAGCAGGTATTCAGCATTTTGCTGAATATGAGCAGATAATATTGCCCGAAACACTTCAGAATTCATCCTGCTGCTTTCGTCAGCAGTCACATCATCAATAAATACAAGAGAACCAGTTCCATTGGCAGCCATACATGCCCAGGCCATGACACTACCACCACCAAGCTTCACTGATGAGGTGGTATGCTTTGGATCATGAGCAGTTCCATTCCTTCTCCATACTCTTCTCTTCCCATCACTCTGGTACAAGTTGATCTTGGTCTCATCTGTCCATAGGATGTTGTTCCAGAACTGTGAAGGCTTTTTTAGATGTTGTTTGGCAAACTCTAATCTGGCCTTCCTGTTTTTGAGGCTCACCAATGGTTTACATCTTGTGGTGAACCCTCTGTATTCACTCTGGTGAAGTCTTCTCTTGATTGTTGACTTTGACACACATACACCTACCTCCTGGAGAGTGTTCTTGATCTGGCCAACTGTTGTGAAGGGTGTTTTCTTCACCAGGGAAAGAATTCTTCGGTCATCCACCACAGTTGTTTTCCGTGGTCTTCCGGGTCTTTTGGTGTTGCTGAGCTCACCGGTGTGTTCTTTCTTTTTAAGGATGTTCCAAACATTTCATTTGGCCACACCTAATGTTTTTGCTATCTCTCTGATGGGTTTGTTTTTTTTTTTCAGCCTGATGGCTTGTTTCACTGATAGTGACATCTCTTTGGATCTCATATTGAGAGTTGACAGCAACAGATTCCAAATGCAAATAGCACACTTGAAATGAACTCTGGACCTTTTATCTGCTCTTTGTAAATGGGATAATGAGGGAATAAAGCTGAAAGTCTGCAGTTAAAGCACATCTTCTTCATTTCATTTCAAATCCATTGTGGTGGTGTATAGAGCCAAAAAGATTAGAATTGTGTCGATGTCCCAATATTTATGGATCTGCCTGTACATACGATCCAAAAATTGTACTAAAAAAATAGGATTTTTATAACAGCTTACCTATAAAATCCTTTTCTTGAAGTACATCAAGGGACACAGAGCACCATAGTAATTACTATGTGGGTATATAGGCACCTTCAGGTGATGGACACTGGTATACCGAATATAGGAAGTTCACTCCCTATATAACCCCTCCTCTTACCAGGAGTACCTCAGTTTTTGTAGCAAAGCAATATACTTAAACCCCAGAAAGAGGGGCGGGACCTCTGTGTCCCGTGATGTACTCCAAGAAAAGGATTTTAAAGGTAAGCTGTTATAAAAATCCTATTTTCTTTATAGTACATCACGGGACACAGAGCACCATAGTAATTACTATGCGGGACGTCCCATAGCAATACTATTTGAGGGGAGGGAGAGACAACCCATTGAGCACCCCCAGACTTGAGGACCTATACTGCTGCCTGCAGCACACTACATCCCCAAAGGCGATATCCTCATGCCTGCTTACATCCACCTGGTAAAACTTGGTGAATGTATGTACTGAAGACCAAGTTGCGGCCTTACAGATTTGAGCCATGGAGGCCTGGTGACGCACTGCCCAAGAAGCACTAGCCGCCCTGGTAAAGTGCGCTTTGACTTGAAAAGGTGGAATTTTACCCCTTAAATCATAAGTCTGAATTATAACTTGCTGAATCCACTTAGCGTAAATGAAAATTCAGTCAGCGCAAATACTAAATGCTAACTGTAAAATAGAAGCAGCTGAACACTGAAGGCAAACAAATAAAACCTTAAAGTATACAAAATAAATGAGCAGTGCAGCGCTATATGTACAACCAGAAGACTCAAATGTCACTCATAGTTGTGTTTTAGATGATGCCCAGGTTGCTATAGTTACCCATGAGCATCAGCAGGAAGTGATTCCCTTTGACATTGTAGTGGCCTGAGCCGATTGGACGGTGCCTGTGGGAGTTTTTTTCACACAGAAAAACGTGATATGGGGCTCACTATATATATATATATATATATATATATATATATATATATATATAAAGATGTGATGTCTGGGACTCTATTGCCGCTGAGGAAGTCCCGATTCGGACGATACGCGTGCGGGAGTTCCTTTGGACATCACTGCAGCCACCTTTTCTATTTTGTTGTTTTCTTATGATGTCATATACACCTTCATCCCAGCACTAGGGTTGTAGTGCTTATTATGTGAGTACCTGACTTTCAATAAATGTGATTGTTTTAGCCACACAGCGTGCACTATATATTCATTTTTATATTACATGTGAATATGATCACCAACTGAGAACTACTGAGTGTGGTCTTCTATTATCGTGTGACTGTCGGCCCATGCAAGTTCCCATCTATGTCCACTGAGAGTGGTAAATGCCTTCTTGACCCATCTGTTAGCTCAGGGGTCCATTTGCTGAGGTGAGAGGTTTGGCTAACTGGTGGTGGAATCACGGATTGCATTGCACTATATGAACTGTTATGAGCACCTAGACCACCGCAGAGGAGACCTTTTTTCTATCAACCTTCCTATTTCTATATTTAAAGGGGACTGTATTACATTTACTATGAGTGACATTTGAGTCTTCTGGTTGTACATATAGCGCTGCACTGCTCATTTATTTTGTATCCACTTAGCGACAGTGGATTTTGACGCTGCCTGTCTTTTCTTAGGACCCTCTGGCAGTACAAATAATCTTCCGGATCTGAGCAGTCGTCTTTAACCACTTGCTGACCATCCGCCGCAGTTGTACTGCGGCAGAATGGCACGGCTGGGCGAAACGACGTTATGTAACGTTGCTTCGCCCTGTGGCCCCTGCTCACCCACGGAGCCGATGTGAGTGCCCAGTGGTCGCAATCACCGCTGGGCTCCTGCGATCGTTCGGGGCACACGGAGAACCGGGATCTGTGTGTGTAAACACACAGTTTCCGATTCTCTGAGGGGAGAACAGACAGATCGTCTGTTCATACAGAGTATAAACAGCGATCTGCCATCTCCCCTGCACAGTCCCCTCCCCCCTTCAGTTAGAACACACAATAGGGAACACATTAACCTCTTGATTGCCCCCTAGTGGTTAACCCCTTCACTGCCATTAGCATTTTTACAGTAATCAATGCATTTTCATAACACTGATCGCTAGTAAAAACAAAATGAATAATAAAAATGCATTAAAACGATGCCCTATTTTGTAGATGCTATAACGTTTGCGCAAACCAATCAATATACCCTTTTTGAGATTTTTTTTACCAAAAATATGTAGAAGAATACATATCGACCTAAATTGAAGAAAAAAATAGTTTTTTTATATATTTTTGGGGGATATTTATTATAGCAAAAAGTAAAAAATATTGCATTTTTTTCAAAATTGTCGCACTTTTTTGTTTATAGTGCAAAAAATAAAAACCGCAGAGGTGATCAAATACCACAAAAGAAAGCTCTATTTGTGGGGGAAAAAGTACATCAATTTTGTTTGGGTGCAATGTCGCAGGACCGCGCAATTGTCAGTTAAAGCGTCGCAGTGCCGAATCGCAAAAAGTGCTCTGGTCAGGAAGGGGGTAAAATCTTCCGGGGCTGAAGCGGTTAAATAGACTTTGACCGCTCTCACTACATCAAGACAATGTAGTGACTTCTCTTCCCTGGAACATGGTTTTGGAAAAAACGATGGCAGGACAATATATTGGTTCAGGTGGAAACCTGAGGCCACTTTTGGCAGAAAATCTGGACGAGGTCGCAACACTACTCTGTCCTCGAGAATAATCAAGTATGGCTCTTTACAAGAAAGAGCAGCCAATTCCGAAACCCTCCTTGCTGAGGATATAGCAACCAAGAACACCAACTTCCTTGTCAGAAGGACTAAGGGAATATGCTGTATCGGTTCAAATGGCTGTTTTTGTAACACTGAAAAAAATAAATTAAAATCCCAAGGCGCTCAAAGGTGATTTAACTGGTGGATTAAGCCGCATCACCCCTTGCATAAAACCCCAGACTAAAGAATGTGTAGCAAGAGGTCTTTGAAATAAGACCGATAAAGCTGAGACTTGGTCCTTAATAGTACTCAAGGCCAACTTAATCTCTACCCCTAATTGTAGAAAGGCAAGAATTCTGCCTATGATATACCTCCGAGGGTGCCAACCCTTGGATTCACACCAGGAAACGTAAGCCCTCCAGATCCCCTCAGATAACTTACCCGGAAAGCCCACATTTCTTCAGAATGTGGGTTTCAATAGCCGAGCCATTAAATTTAGAGTTCGTAAGGTAGGATGGAATATCGGCCCCTGTGAGTGTAGGTCTGGCCATAGTGGAAGGGAGCATGGATCCTCCACTGCCATCTTTACGATTTCTGCATACCAGGACCTTCTGGGCCACGCTGGGGCTACCAGAATTACCGGCTTTCTTTCCAGCTTGATCCTGCAAAGAAGTCGTGGCAGCAACTGAATAGGGGGGAATGCATAAATCAGTGAGAACTAAACCCACGGGGTCACCAACGCATCTGTTCCGCATGCTAGTGGATCCCCTGTCCTGGACACAAAGTTGACCAACTTCATGTTGAATCTGGACGCCAGAAGATCTACATCCGGAGTCCCCCATCTTTGGCAAATAGCCCAAAAAATGTCGGGGTGAAGAGACCATTCCCCCGGGAATAACTGTTGGTGACTCAGGTAGTCCGCCTGCCAATTTTCTACTCCCGGAATGAAGATTGCCGACAGGCACGGAACATTCCTTTCTGCCCAAGTTAGAATATGGTTCACCTCTGTCTGCGCTGCGAGACTCTTGGTGCCCCCTTGGTGATTAATATAGGCCACAGCTGTGGCATTGTCAGATTGGATCCTGACAGGACAATCCCGTAACCTGAAGGTCCAGGCTGGGCAAGGCTTTTTCGGTTCTTGACCACTGTCCCTGGACAGTTGTCTTCTCTAGCACTGCTCCCCAGCCTGAAAGGCTGGCGTCTGTCGTTACCACCTTCCAGATAACTGGTCTGAAGGATTTTGCTTTCAGCAGATTCTGGGTTAGCAATCACCAACTGAGACTTTGGGACACCCTTGGGGACAGCCGCATTGAATTGTTTTGTTCCAAGCAGACAGGATGCTGTTTTGCAACAGTGTCGAATGGAACTGGGCATAGGGAACCGCTTCAAATGAAGCCACCATCTTTCCTAACAACCTCATGCAAAGGCGAATGGAGGGATCTCCTTTTGACCTGACCATCTGCACCAGCTCTCTTATGGAGTTGATTTTTGCCTGAGGCAAGAACACCTTTTTCTGGGCTGTGTCTATGATCAGGCCCAAGTACTCCAGCCTTTTTAGTGGTTTTAAGGAAGACTTCTCTAGGTTGAGAATCCAACCTACTTACCAGGTAACTGGTTGTAATGCGTACACTTTGCTCCAAACGAGCCACTGACTGGTCTATTAGCAATAGATCATCTAGGTACACCAAGACTGTTATGCCCTGTGCCCTTACCCTGGCTAGAGGTGCGGCCAACAATTTTGTCTGCCAGTGCAGACCCATGGGAGGGGAGGCTCTGTCCTCTGTAAAATAAAAACAAGTATGGACAAGGGTTGGGGAGGAATAAAGCTTCATGGCTTATGTGGGGGATATTTCAGCTGCTCCGTTATTGGCATGCAAAGGCTGTAAGTAAATACAACATTGGGAAGCCGCCACCGCACCCCCTGAGGGGGGGGGGGAGGAGGAGAGTACCAACACTGTTTTACCTCAAAACCCCATTAGTTCCCCTGGGGGGAGAAGAACATGCTGCTTGTTCAGAATTTAAAAATCCCCCCTGGCTGCTGAGACCACACATGCTGTTTTTAACTGGACACTGAGCTGACTGGGAAGCAACGTATCAAGGTATGTGCATTTACTCCCACTAGTGGAGACTTTAAGGCATGACATTTTACTCGTGGAAGAAAAAAACCATAGGTGGACTTTTTACAGTTCCTAGGCTTCTTCCCTTACCTTATCCTCGCTGTAGGATACTGCTGTAACAGACAGATCCAAACTTCACCCATCATGGCGGGCTGTGTTAGCAAACCTTCAAGGACCGGGACCCTTTTATAGGAGTTCCACTCCCTTGGACCTGTATTAGCAACCGCCAGGAAAAACTTTAGGTAATGTAAGCATGACCAAAAAGCCCTGGGTCCCGGGGTCCAGCCCTGCAAAGAGAGGCCTTACAGGCAAAACCTTGTGCTTCATATGCGAGGCCTGGGTACCATTCACCTTGTCCTCAGCGGCACTTTGAATGGATCCGGTCTAAGGAGGTTGTTTAAATCTAGCAAGGATCCCTCCAGTGGAGGTCTTCAGAGCACTTCTTCACTCTTGACCAACACCTTAGACACTGGCAAAAAACTGAGGTACTCCTGGAAGGAGGAGGAGTTATTTAGGGAGTGAACTTCCTATATTGGGTATACCAGTGTCCATCACCTGAAGGTGCCTATATACCCACATAGTAATTACTATGGTGCTCTGTGTCCCGTGATGTACGATAAAGAAATACTGCTTTCGACGTGATCGTACGATAATCGTATCGTTAGTACAGAGCTTTCGAGAGCCGATCACAACAGTTCAATCCGATATTATTCGGTCGGACATACGCGGGAATTTTCTTTGTACGATACCAGATACTCGTACGATTTTCGTTTAGTCAGTACAGTTGTCATCCGAAAATACAATATAAATACACTACAAGACATTACATCACTTCCGATTTTTTTTTTCTGTCATACGAAAATTTTTGTGACTTTAGTAACCTGTTCAATTTCTACTTGCGACTAGTAAGCGAAAAAAGGCGGGTGATCTGTCGTCCAATTTTCAGATCGTGTGTATGGAGCATTAGAATACATTAAGATAAAAAAACCTTCTGCCTTTACAATCACTTTAAGCCTGGTAACACACGATGGGAATATCAGATGAATGATCGTGTTTTTTTTTTGTATGCTAGTCTCATATCGAAAACGGATAGTTTACTAGAGTTATGAAAATTCTGTTAAGACAGAATATAACTTCCCGCAATGACGTATTGTATTGTTACGTATTCTTTTGTTTCCGTGCATGTGCAGTCCTGGACACTTGATGAAAACTGTACTGATTAAACGAAAATTGTTTGTTGTGTTATTGTACGAGAAACATTTTTGTGCTTGTCCCTTTGGATAATTTCGCATGAACTGTCATGATCAGCTTGCAAAAGCTGTGTACTAACGATCAGATTATCGGACGATTCTGTCTGCACCATTCCTTATGAATTCCATAGTATATGTGTGTTCATGTGGCTGTACACCCCTCTCCCTCAGAACACTGTGCCCTATACAGACTGGTGTGCTCTTCATATATCAGAAGCCTGTTCAGGCAGCTCTGCACACCTTTTATTCCTCAACACACTATACGCCTGTTTTCCCCCCTTCTTTACCCCTCAGAGCTCATTTCTTTCAGTCACGCTTCTATGTAGTACTGCAGACAGCTCATCCCCCCCCCTTTTACTCCTGCCCTGTAAGTTCCGCCCGCTGGAAGGTGTCACTTCCGGCTCATCTAGTCTCTAACCCGGAAGCTATGCTCTCACTGTGTGTGCCTGATAGGTGTGGGCGGGACGGAGGGCTGGGCACAGTGAGGTCACCGGAAGTGCACACTGTGGAGATGCAGGCTGTATCTTGTTGTGTAGTAGAGAGCTGAACGTTTCAGCTACAATGCCCCATAGACCGTGTTGTACAGTTCAGGCGTTGTATGTAGTGTATTATATGACGATACATTTCAGCTGTGGGTGAACAAGGACGGCTGGTCGGATGTATTTTGATACACGTATTTGTATATTATAGAGCTGAAGCCAGTATTTCTCCTAGTAGAATGTTGGGATGAGTTAGGTCCAGCAGTGCTGTAGATCTTTACAATAGGACAGCAGTAGTACAGCAGAGCAGGAGCAGAGAACCCAGAAGGTGCTAGAAGCCACTGATCAGGTCAGGCGATGCCAGGCGCGGTGCGTTGCTCCTTTTTCCGAGTGGTCCTAATAGCCCTTCTCCTTGTTGCTCTCCTTCAGCTCCTCTACCTCTCCCTCCTCTCTAATCTGCATGGACAGCAGCAGCAGAGATCAGCTCACCCAGTACATGCCGGGGCAGCGAATACTGAGCCACAATGGCAGAGGGAGCAGAGAGATCACATGAAGGCGGTATTGGCTACTGGGGGCATTTTGGATGGCAGTGGACAGTACCGGATTTACCGTCACCTTCTGGCACGAGAAGAGAGGCCACCCAAAGCGCTGGACCTGGCGCTGGCCTCCCATACTAGCCTTAACAACGTGTGGCATTTGCAGGATCTGGTTGAGCGTTGGGATGGGAAGATTTCATTGGCTCTGTTTGCTTCTAGCTCTGCTCAAGCAAAAGTTGCCACAGTGTTATTGTTTACCATTGCTCAGTTGTGCCTGTCGGTGAGACAGAGGGTGTCCTTTCATCTGGTGTGCCAGTCTGGAGATCAGGCGGTCTTTCCAGAACTGGAAGACCAGGCTGAGTTTGCACATCTACGTACATGCCAAGCTGTTTTTGCAAAAGCAGCAAGCATGGGATCACATATAGTTAATTATGCAGGTAATGCTTCCTACCCTAACAACTTACTAAGGAATATTGCCAGGGCTGGTATTGGCAGCACCACCTTTGTTCTGGTAGTGGACATTGATATGGTGCCTAGTGAAGGACTAAGATCTAAATTTTTGGATTTGGTTGCTCAAGGAGTAGATACACATACAGTATTTGTGGTGCCTGCCTTTGAAATTAGACACACTCGGCGACTGCCTGGAACCAAAGAGGAACTGCTCCGACTTTACCAGGTGGGGGAAGTCCGAGCGTTTTATGAAGAATTATGTCCTCGATGCCAGGCACCTACTAACTACTCAGCATGGCTGAACTTGCCTGAGAGGTCTTCCAGACTGGCAATGGCTTATGTTGTGGAGTGGAGGGATCCTTGGGAACCGTTTTACATTGGGATTAAAGATGTGCCATCCTATGATGAGAGATTCAAGCAATATGGATTTAACAGAATCAGCCAGGTAAAGATAAATGAAATATAAAAGAGAAGAGACTAGCTGGATTATACAGTGCACTTCTCATTCACTCAATATACAGTATTTTTGCTGGTAATAGTGCAGTAGTGCAACCCGAATATCAATAACTTTTACTGTGTGTGTGTGTCTACACACGGTAGAAGTTCTTGTTATTTGGGTTGCACTACTGCACTGTTACCAGCAAAAATACTGTATAATATTAAGTGAATGAAAAGTGCACTGTTGTCACTGGTCCTGTTTTAGGATTTTTTTTTTTGCCCATCCTTAATTCACGTCACATCGAAACGGTGACTCTTATGTGAGTCAGCTCTGCTAATTATTATTTGATAGGGGTAGCAATCATTTGTTTATGCTGCACAAACATGTTTTTAACCAGTTCCCACCCAGGCCAATTCTGACTCTTCTACATATAAAGATCAGTATTATTTTGCTAGTAAATTACATTACTCAGAATATATATATATATTACACAGTATCTCACAAAAGTGAGTACACCCCTCACATTTTTGTAAATATATTATATCTTTTCATGTGACAACACTGAAAAAATGACACTTTGCTACAATGTAAAGTAGAGCGTGTACAGCTTGTATAACAGTGTAAATTTGCTGTCCCCTCAAAATAACTCAACACACAGCCATTAATGTCTAAACCACTTGCAACAAAAGTGAGTACACCCCTAAGCGAAAATGTCCAAATTGGGCCCAATTAGCCATTTTCCCTCCCCGGTGTCATGTGACTCGTTGGTTTTCCAAGGTCTCAGGTGTGAATGGGGAGCAGGTGTGTTAAATTTGGTGTTATTGCTCTCACTCTAACATACTGGTCACCGGACGTTCAACATGGCACCTCATGGCAAAGAACTCTCTGAGGATCTGAAAAAAAGAATTATTGCTCTACATAAAGATGGCCTAGGCTGTAAGAAGATTGCCAAGACCCTGAAGCTGAGTTGCAGCACAGTGGCCAAGACCAAACAGTGGTTTAACAGGACAGGTTCCACTCGGAACAGGCCTCGCCATGGTCGACCAAAGGTTGAGTGCAGGTGCTCAACGTCATATCCAGAGGTTGTCTTTGGAAAATAGACGTATAAGTGCTGCCATACATACCAAAGCTGAGCATGATCCCCTCCCTTTGGAGACTGGGCCGCAGGGCAGAATTCCAACATAACGACCCCAAACACTGCTCCAAGACGACCACTGCCTTGCTAAAGAAGCTGAGGGTAAAGGTGATGGACTGGCCAAGCATGTCTCCAGACCTAAACCCTATTGAGCATCTGTGGGACATCCTCAAACGGAAGGTGGAGGAGCACAAGGTCTCTAACATCCACCAGCTCCGTGATGTCGTCATGGAGGAGTGGAAGAGGACTCCAGTGGTAACCTGTGAAGCTCTGGTGAACTCCATGCCCAAGAGAGTTAAGGCAGTGCTGGAAAATATTGGTGGCCACACAAAATATTGACACTTTGGGCCCAATTTGGACATTTTCACTTAGGGGTGTACTCACTTTTGTTGCCAGCGGTTTAGACATTAATGGCTGTGTGTTGAGTTATTTTGAGGGGACAGCAAACTTACACTGTTATACAAGCTGTACACTCACTACTTTACATTGTAGCAAAGTGTCATTTCTTCAGTGTTGTCACATGAAAAGATATAATAAAATATTTACAAAAATGTGAGGGGTGTACTCACTTTTGCGATACTGTGTGTGTAATAAATATATATATATATATATATATATATATATATAATATATAATATATAATTACATACATACAGGGCTCAAAATTTCAAGTCCTGAGCTACTAGCCAGGCCTCAATGATTACTCGCCACCAGTTGGCCCACCCAACCCCACCTCTAATCCTGCCCCAAACACGCCCTCATAAATTATCTCATGAAATGACACTTGAATGTTTTATGCAGAATTGGGTTATAAAGATAAATATTAAATACTGCAGCTACTGACTTTTAATAATCGGACTCTTACCTGTCCCAGCATCCAGCGACGCAGGGAAGCTAAGCCTCGCTCCTCTCCCCCTCCCCTCTGCGGCACCGGCATTGTAACTGTGGGTGCCCGGCTGTGGCTTCATAGCCGGGCATGTGCGAGCCGCGCACCGTGACTGGCCGGGCAAACCATCTGGGACCTGTGAAGTGTCCCAGATGATTGCCGAGAGGGAGGGGGGAGAGGTGATCTCCCTTCCAGTGCGCCGGGAGAAAGTAGGAGCTGGGACCCCCTGAAAAGAGGGTACCCGCTCCCCCCCCCCCAAAAAAATGACATGCCAAATGTGGCATGTCAGGGGGTCACCTCCCTTAAAGCGGAAGTTCCATTTTTGGGTGGAACTCCGCTTTAACAACTTTATCCATGCCCAACAATTGTGTCCATCAATGCAGCCTGCCCGTGCCCACAAATGCAGCCTGTGCCCACCAATGCAGCCTGCCTGTGCAGGGGAAGAGAGGAGAGGAACAGGAGAGCCGCATGGATGATCAGAGCACGGGGAACACAGTGTTAACGGCTTTAATTTCAAATGATGTATGTTCCCGCTGCTCGTCGTCACATACAGCCCCGCCCCCTGGCCGGGGAATTTTGATAGACAGATCACCCATCCCGGGATTGGACGAGTGATCTGTCTATCAAAGTTCCCGTCCAGGGGGCGGGGCTGTATGTGACAGCGAGTGAGGGGAACATACAGCAATTGAAATTAAAGCTGTTATTGCTGTTCCCCACATTCTGATCATCCAGGTGGCTCTCCTCTCTCTTCCCCTCCACTATCGCTTGGAGAAGGACTCCCATTCAACCCCGCATGCCGACGGTGCTCGACCCCCCCCCCCCCCCCCTGCGCTATCCAAATAAATCATGATTAATGAAAAAACAAACCGCAACTACAATGTGAGACACACACACTAAATACAATTTAAGAAAAAAAGCTGCGCTATATATTAATGATCAAAAAGTGTGCCCTAAAGAATATTCATCTAAAATAATAGATATGGACAACTCCTTGTGTCGCACTAATAGATGAATAATTAAATATAATCACAAGTGATATGTGCTGAATAAACATAAAAATGAATATAATGAAAACAAAAAAAATATATATAATATATATAATAGAGTCTCGTCCAATGGGCTATTGGGTAGAAATCCCACTGAATGTGCAGTTCATAGTGATTTTCCAAGCGGTGATATCTTAGCCCTCCAAACGTTAGTGACATACGTCCACAACACCATGGGAGATGTGATAAAGTGCGACAGGAAAGTTCCTCCACCAGTGATATTAATGCTGCTTACCAGCTTTTTAGATCTCTTGTTTAAGGAGATCGTGAGGCAGCGGCTCTCCTCTCCCTTCACTGGCTGCAATGGGGACACTGTCTGCACTACTGGGGACACTGGCTACGCTGCAATGGGGACACTGTCTGCACTACTGGGGACACTGGCTATGCTGCACTGGGGACACTGGCTGCCCTACTGGGGACACTGGCTGCCCTACTCTGGGTACTGGCTATGCTGCAATGTGGACACTGGCTGCACTACTGGGGACACTGGCTACTCTGCAATGGGGACACTGGCTGCCCTACTGGGGACACTGGCTATCCTACTGGGGACACTGGCTATGCTGCAATGGGGACACTGTCTGCACTACTGGGGACACTGGCTACGCTGCAGTGGGGACACTGGCTGCACTACTGGGGACACTGGCTATGCTGCAATGGGGACACTGTCTGCACTACTGGGGACACTGGCTTCGCTGCACTACTGGGGACACTGGCTGCCCTACTGGGGACACTGGCTACGCTGCAATGGGGACACTGGCTGCCCTATTGGGGACACTGGCTGCAATGGGGACACTGGCTGGCTGCATCTGACGGGCACTGGTGAGGCTGCATTAATCTCTTGTATCATGCCCGCAGTCTCTGACCATGTCCCCAGTCTCTGACCATCTCCTGTACCATGTCCCCAGTCTCTGACCATCTCCTGTGCCATGTCCCCAGTCTCTGACCATCTCCTGTACCATGTCCCCAGTCTCTGACCATCTCCTGTACCATGTCCCCAGTCTCTGACCATCTCCTGTACCATGTCCCCAGTCTCTGACCATCTCATGTAGTATGTCCGCAGTCTCTGACCATCTCCTGTACCATGTCCTCAGTCTCTGACCATCTCCTGTACCATGTCCTCAGTCTCTGACCATCTCCTGTACCATGTCTGCAGTCTCTGACCATCTCCTGTACCATGTCTGCAGTCTCTGACCATCTCCTGTACCATGTCCTCGGTCTCTGACCATCTCCGGTAGTATGTCTGCAGCCTCTGACCATCTCCTGTACCATCTCTGCAGTCTCTGACCATCTCCTGTACCATGTCCCCAGTCCCTGACCATCTCTTGTATAAAAATATTTTTAAAACAGTTACTTTCGGTATCGGTGTTGTTTCGGTATCGGTTTTGGTTTTCGGGGTCAAGGAAGATTTATTTTCGGTATCAGTTTCGGCACCAAAAAACCCATTCGGTGCATCCCTAATAAAAGGTATACACTGAAAAGCTTGCGAGCCACTAATAAATTATATCTGACATGTAGAAACATATAACACCATTCCTAATAAAATAAACTGTAACAATAATGGGAAAATCTTATAAAAATATGATTATATGAAAATGTTCAGCTGCTGGCACCAATCACACTCCCATAAGTTTGTTTGAATAAATGAACAAAATAAATAATATGCTGCGCTGTGTGGTTTGTTGCCTCAATAACAAATAATGCGTATTAATCTATTGTGAATTTATATATTCCTTAACATAAAGTGCTCTTGTGCCAATATATATTAATTGATAATTAATCGGTGCTATTCATAGGTTACTAAAGTGCATGTAACCTTATATTGTATGATAAAAGAGTAATATGGTTAAACGAGCAAAAAAACTAAAAAATAGCTCATCAAAATGTCCTCTGGTGAAAAATGTATGCTTTGAGGTGGTGCTGCAAAACAATTCACAGTGACTTCACACGCGTGCCCCCCCCGTGTGATTTGTGCTCACCTCAGGCTATGTGAACGCACAACTAAGTTTGGTCAAAAATGCAGTTGAACCACCTCTGGGCTCTAAGTTATATGGACTCTGCAGGTTCCCAGGTGTTCCAGTGTTGTCCTCGAATCATATATAAAGAAAGGCTGGATAGTGTAATACTTTTTGAACACTGATTGTTTAGAGATAAAGGATACCAAGGGGATTTTTTGGAATAGAGGTGGTGAAGAGCCCCTACGGCCATGGACAACGGAACAGTCTCACGAGTCACATGGGCAGGCTGTAGAGGTCTTCCGTCAAGAACCTCAATGACAAGTTGAGTGTCACGCAGCTGCAGTGGAATCGAGTGCTTCGATACAAAGGCAGCATCAATGAACAGGACTGCAGGCCCAGAGTCGATTAGAGCCCGTATCTCAATGGACGATTCTGCCCAGGAAAGGGTTCTCTCATCCGCAGAGAGACGCGTGAAGCCCGAGTTCATGGGTTCGGAGGCATGGGAGGTGAGACTGCAAAGTTCAGAGACACATTCATTCATTCATTCATTCATTCATACAAATGTACAGGAGGATTCCACAAGCGCTCCTTAAAAGGAAGTCTTTCAATGAGTCAATGAGTCTGGAGTCAATGAGGATGGCAAACGTAATCAACGTCTCCAGCTCAGTGGGTATATCTCGGGTTGCTATCTCATCCTTGATGGAATCTGAGAGACCGTGAGAAAAAGCAGCCACGAGGGCCTCATTGTTCCAAGCAACTTCTGCTGCCAGTGTACGGAATTCAGTAGTGTAATTGGCAACAGTTCTCGTACTCTGTTTGATGGACATGAGGCACCATCACAAAGCATCGATTTTTTACCAGAGGACTTTTTAATGAACTATTTTTTTGTTTTTGTTTTTTTAGCTTGTTTAACCACATTACACTTTTATCATACAATATATGGTTACAGGCACTTTGGTAACCTATGAATAACACATTGGCACAAGAGCACTTTATGTTAAGGAATATATAGATTTACAATGGATTAATATGCATTATTTGTTATTGAGGTAACAAACCACACAGCGCGGCATAATATTTATTTTGTTCAAAATATAAAAGGTGATATTACGCCAAGTAAATAGATACCTAACGTGTCACACTTTAAAATTGCGCACGCTCGTGGAATGGCGCCACACTACGGTTCTTAAAGTGGATGTAAACCCAATTAATGAAAATTTGAGCATGGCACGTATATCTGTAGATCAAAAACAATAGAACAATGAAAAAAAAAAAGAACTTAAAGGATAAGTTCCACTTTTATAACACGTTACAAATGCACCCGATCCCCTGTTTTGATAGGTACTGGGGGGTCTTTCCCACCTCGGTGAACAGTGTTATGACAATGGGAAAACTACAAGTCCCATCAACCTTTGCTGCTGTCAGCTTGTAGCTTTCAATTAACTACCTCGGTGCTGTTGAGCGATGTGGGTAGTTCATTAAGTCTTTCTGTCACAGTGTAACTGCCTGGCCATTTCGGAAATATGGCCAGACAGTCTGCAGGATTATGGCATAACACCCATGATTTGCTGGTTGTGGGTGCAATGCTTTACAGGTCCATTACACAAAAAATAATGCATATTTTTTTTACCTGGAAAAAAAAAATTTGATTTTTTTTTTTTTTGTAAAGGTCAACTTATCCTTTTAAAGGATAGGTTCACTTCTGTAACAAAATGTACAATGCATTCAAAGGGCCCAAGTAGTTTTTAAAACCATTTTCTGTGCCATTTGTCCCCAGTGCCACCTGTCAGTGCCATCTGTCATCATTGCCACCTGTCAGTGTCACGTGCCATCAGTGCCATCTGTCATCAGTGTCACGTGTCATCAGTGCCATGTATCAGTGCCACATCAGTGTCACGTGTCATTGTCCTGGTGCTCCAGGGCCTTCAAAAGTGTAATAGGCAGTCAACGAGTTAGATGTTTATCAATTTATGCTTCTAGAACACCTGATGGTGCTCCCTGCATGTTGGACCTCTCTATCTGGCTAGGCTGTGAAAAAGTCAAACACCTTTTGGTATCGCCATACTTAGGAGGAGCAGCAGAATGTATTTTGGGGCATCATTTGTGGTATACACATGCCATGTGAGAGACATAACCTATTACAATGACAATTTTGTGGAAAAAAAAAATCTTCATTTTGCAAAGAATTGTGGGAAAAATGAAAACATCAAAAATCTCACCATGCAGCTTACTAAATACCTTTGAATGTCTACTTTCCAAAAAGGGGTCATTTGGGGGGTATTTGTACTTTCCTGGCTTGTTCGGGTTGCAAGAAATGAGATGAGGCCTCAGTACATCAGGTGTGATCAATTTTTTATGATTTGCACCACAGCTTGTAGATACTCTAACTTTCACACAGACCAAATAATATCCACTAATTTGGGTTATTTTTACCAAAGATATGTAGCAGTATAAATTCTGGACAAAATTTATGAAGAAAAATGAAAAATTTGCAAAATTTTATCACAGAAACTAAGAAAAATGCGGGGTTTTTTTTTCAAAATTTTCGATCTTTTTTCATTTTATAGCGCAAAAAAATAAAAAACCCAGAGGTGATCAAATACCACCAAAAGATATCTCTATTTGTATGAAAAAAAGGACAAAAAATTAACTTGGGTACAGTATTACATAACTAATTGTCATTCAAAGTGTGAGTGCACTGAAAATTGGTCTGGGCAGGAGAGGGGTTTAAGTGCCCAGTAGGCAAGTCGTTAATTTGTATAAACTTAAAGACACAGTGCAACATTTATTATTATTTTAATACATTTTTAATACAGTACATTGTAAACATTTTGTAGAACTGTGTACTTATCTAATTTACATATTTTCCTTTTTCCTAAGGCATGTGAACTGAATATAGCTGGCTATACGTTTGCAGTCCTTGACTCTGCATTCCTGGTTCACAAGGGCCACAAGTTACCAGGGGACTTTCACAGTCAAAAAGATGCAGAAAACAAAAGAAACCGTCAGCTCTACAGAGGCTTCAAGGAAGAACTAAAGCTGAAATATCCAGATTCCACCAGACGCTGTTAACACAGCTTTACTGTATTATGAAACGGGACTCGTGTTTGGAGAATTACATCAGTCATTAGGTGTGTGATTTGTGGTCTTAGGACAGGATTTCTTAGGTGATTCTGCTGCTTTGACGCATTACCTCTTCATTTAGCAATTTTACAGAGTCCAATGAGATGTAATGTGTAATCCTATTTATTAACAGCCACTACTGGTAGACTGACACTGTATCCATCAGATGCGTTCATTATCTTGTGTTTTTCTATCTTCTGATAAACTTTATGTTAGTAACATTGTTTATTGTTTGCGCATCCTGCATAACATTTCCAAATCAAACATTCAAGTGATTTATCCTAAAATCTTCAGTGTCTATATGAAAAACAGTGTTTGCTTATAACAGGGAACTGTGCATCAAATGCATGTTGAAATCAGTCCTGTTTATAGTTGGTGTCATTTTAAATGAACCCAGGGAAGCAGCTAGAAAAAGAGTTTAAACATATATTGGATCCATTTTACCTGCCATTTGTATTTGTATTTCTTTCCTTAGAGTTCAGAGATATAAAAACCCTACCAGGCAGCAGAGCCAGGTTGATGTCTTGATTTTTCTATACTGCAGTTAAGCAATAGTCCCCTCCCTGCCCTCATCCTGTGATAGGACAGTAAAGCAGCAGCAGACAGATGAGTAATCACTCTGCTCTTTTCTACTGGCAGGATACTTATATGCAGCACAGCTGTTTGATAAGGATGAGCTCAAGCGTGTTCGCAGCCACACGTACAGAACCCGCCAGGAAGTCAGCACTGCGCTGCACTAATCGCAGACAGACATTTTCCCAATCTGCGGCTGCACAGATCGGGAAATGTCACACTGCCTGTGATTAGCTCAGCGGAGTGCCGACTTCCTGGTGGGCTCTGCATGTGGGCTGTGCGAACACGCCTGAGCTCATCCTCAACTCTATTCTCCCCTCCTACAGGCTGTCTGCTAAATGAACTGGGGTTTGCCATCCACAGACTGGATGCTCAGTACAGAGATTATACTATATGGAGTAGCAGGGCACATGTGTGTCCTTTATGTCAGTCTAAGTGGAAACAGTTGTAAAATTATGCAATGGAGCAAGCAGGCTTACAGTTCCACCTTACATTAATTATGCATCTGGGGTGTGTATAATATACTGTATGTCCAGTGAGATTAGTAAGGCTGGTGAATGCTAAGCTCTATATACAGTCATGTCCATAAATATTGGGACATCGACACAATTCTAATCTTTTTGGCTCTATACACCATCACAATGGATTTGAAATGAAACAATCAAGATGTGCTTTAACTGCAGACTTTTAGCTTTAATTTGAGGGTATTTACATCCAAATCAGGTGAACGTTGTAGGAATTACAACAGTTTGTATACGTGCCTCCCACTTTTTAAGGGACCAAAAGTAATGGGACAGATTAACAATCATCCATCAAACTTTCACTTTTTAATACTTGGTTGCAAATCCTTTGCAGTCAATTACAGCCTGAAGTCTGGATTGCATAGACATCATCAGACGCTGGGTTTCATCCCTGGTGATACTCTGCCAGGCCTCTACTGCAACTGTCTTCAGTTCCCGCTTTTTCTTGGGACATTTTCCTTTCAGTTTTGTCTTCAGCAAGTGAAATGCATGCTCAATCGGATTCAGGTCAGGTGATTGACTTGGCCATTGCATAACATTCCACTTCTTTCCCTTAAAAAACTCTTTGGTTGCTTTAGCAGTATGCTTCGGGTCACTGTCCATTTGCACTGTGAAGCGCCGTCCAATGAGTTCTGAAGCATTTTGCTGAATATGAGCAGATAATATTGTCCAAAACACTTCAGAATTCATCCTGCTGCTTTTGTCAGCAGTCACATCATCAAGAAATACAAAAGAACCAGTTCCATTGGCAGCCATACATGCCCACGCCATGACACTACCACCACCATGCTTCACTGATGAGGTGGTGTGCTTTGGATCATGAGCAGTTCCTTTTCTTCTCCAGACTCTTCTCTTCCCATCACTCTGGTACAAGTTGATCTTGGTCTCATCTGTCCATAGGATGTTGTTCCAGAACTGTGAAGGCTTGTTTAGATGTTGTTTGGCAAACTCTAATCTGGCCTTCCTGTTTTTGAGGCTCACCAATGGTTTACATCTTGTGGTGAACCCTCTGTATTCACTCTGGTGAAGTCTTCTCTTGATTGTTGACTTTGACACACATACACCTACCTCCTGGAGAGTGTTCTTGATCTGGCCAACTGTTGTGAAGGGTGTTTTCTTCACCAGGGAAAGAATTATTTGGTCATCCACCACAGTTGTTTTCCGTGGTCTTCTGGGTCTTTTGGTGTTGCTGAGCTCACCATGCGTTCTTTCATTTTAAGGATGTTCCAAACAGTTGATTTGGCCACACCTAATGTTTTTGCTATCTCTCTGATGGGCTTGTTTTGTTTTTTCAGCCTAATGATGGCTTGCTTCACTGATAATGACAGCTCTTTGGATCTCATATTGAGAGTTGACAGCAACAGATTCCAAATGCAAATAACACTTAAAATGAACTCTGGACCTTTTATCTGCTCCTTGTAAATGGGATAATGAGGGAATAACACACACCTGGCCATGGAACAGCTGAGCAGCCAATTGTCCCATTACTTTTGGTCCCTTAAAAAGTAAGAGGCACATATACAAACTGTTGTAATTCCTACACCGTTCACCTGATTTGGATGTAAATTCCCTCAAATTAAAGCTGAAAGTCTGCAGTTAAAGCACATCTTGTTCGTTTCATTTCAAATCCATTGTGGTGGTGTATAGAGCCAAAAAGATTAGAATGTGTTGATGTCCCAATATTTATGGACCTGACTGTATATTGAAATTCCAACTCTGTTTTGTCTAGGAGTGAGGCGAGCAACTATGCAGCAATTACAGTATATCTAATGATTAGTAAGCTACAATTTATTTAATTTTTGTTTTTGGGTTTAAAATCTCTTTTTAACCTGGTCCTGAAGCAAAACAGAATGGATGAGCAATGGAAGAAACTATTCCTTCCTGTGTATGCATAGTCTTACTGCATCATTGTAATATCAATTAAGGCCTTAAAATTACAGTTCTGCTAGGTGCCATCAGAAAATATTCTTACCCCACCAGTGTTCCTCTGTTGCTTGGTCCACCACTTCAGTAGTGTGAAATACCTGTGCAAATTCTAGTCTTCTTAAAGTTAGTATTTATGTAGGCTTAGTAATATCGTGCACTCCTACCTCACTTTACTGGACTGGGTGTCTGGGGATTGGGCACCATTCTTCAGAGATCCAGTGTTTCTCCTTTTGTGAAAACTGTTGTATTTTTGTGCAGCTTTTTATTTGGATTTCTCTTGATACAAAGAGGATGACATAACTTAAACCAC
Organism: Aquarana catesbeiana; assembly: GCF_042186555.1. Classification (NCBI taxonomy): domain Eukaryota; kingdom Metazoa; phylum Chordata; class Amphibia; order Anura; family Ranidae; genus Aquarana; species Aquarana catesbeiana. The sequence goes on along the minus strand of NC_133334.1, from coordinate 209,664,132 downwards.
AGTCTGTGCTGAATGCTGTGCTCTCTCTTCCCTTGGGCAGTTCTATTGAGAATCTTGATATATTAGGATGGCCATAGCAAAAGGGAAAATACATATCTCCCAGTTTTCTGAGATGGAATAGAGGGACACCTTTGTATGTAGACAAATGACACACCCCTGCTGGATCGTGCTAGCTAGATCTTGAAATATGAATATGCTGGAAATGATTTGGGTAAACCCACAAGTCCTTTTTACCATTATAGTCTCCCTCTTAATGGCTGTGCAAAGCAACTAATGTAGGAATTCACAGAGGATGAAAGGTTTAGCGTAAATAGTTTTGGTAGCCAAATAATATATTGTTTCATGTGGTCTATGCTGCCAGACCAAAAAAGAGGGACAAATAGGAAGGCAAGAGGGACAGAGACATTTCATTTAAAAAGGACAGTCCCTCGAGATTAGGGACAGTTGGGAGCTATGTAGAAAAGGATGTAACAATCATAAGTCCAAAAAGATTCACAACTCTCCCTAACATTGCTGATAGAATCATGCGGTTTTATGGGTGGAGGAGAGGAAGCACATAGTGATTAGAACTTATTCTTCACAGCACTGTGGTCCTTGGTTTGAGTCCTGGTAAGGACACGATCTGCATGGAGTTTGCATGTTCTTCCTGTGCTTTTGTGGGTTTCTTCTGGGAACTCTGATTTCCTCCCAGGATCCAAAGACATGCTGGTAGTTTAATTTGCTCCTGTCCCAAATTGGCCCTAGTATAATATTCTACTGAGTGTGCCCAGGATGACTGCCTCACTATTTGCTCCAAGAACAGATAAAGTGCTTAAAGTCCTCAGGAAGAAAAGTGCTGTGGAAATGTGAAGTAAAAATGAAAGACATCGACGTGAAACCATAACAGACAAAGAGAGATCTGAACACCAGGTGGTGCTCTTTTCTGTCTATTTTTTCTGATGCATATGCTCTTCCTGTTTTATGTTTTTCTCCTATATATAACAATACATGTTGCTATTATTTATATGTGTTGTATGCATACAGGTGTAAGAATGATATGTGGGAAGAGAGATCACTTATGTCTGTTGTTGTGTATTGACAGAAAAGCCCTTTTAATTTGCTGTACTCTATAATCTCGCCATGATAAAAAAAAGATCACAACACCGTTTTGTCATTGATAATCTTTTTATTTTGAGGAACCTGAAAATATAAGTGACATAGTTCTGAAATCACCAGGTTTTTCTAGGATCTTCAGAATAATCCGAGAATCCAGAAATAACTGATTTATTCCATACCTAAAAGAGGAGGTACATTTTAGAGAAATAAACAATTTCTATGTTCAAAATAACCCATTATGAGAAAATGATGTGGGCTGCCAATGCTGACCTCTGCTTGTGAAAGTATTAGCCTTTTGGCTGTCTTATTTATAAGATAGTTGCAATACTGAGTCATTAATCCAGAATAAGTTATGCTGACTTTTTTGCATCTTTCAGTTTCTGTATGTTTATTCCTGGTCTGTGACTCAAAAGGGCGGAAATCAAACAGCCAGGCAACTGGTATTTACCCAAGTGTAGACAAATGATTGTAAGCTCCATATTTCCCAAATGACAGGTGTGCTTTGTTTGCTGAAAGAAGTTTCCCTTTTTGCTTAAAGAGGTTCCTCACCTGGAAAAAAAAAGAAGGAAAGTCAGCAGTTACAAATACTGTAGCTGCTGACTTTTAACTTGAGGACACTTACCTGTCCAGGAATCCAGCGATGTCCTCACCCAGGCTAGTTCTTCACTATTTTCCCGGCGCTTGAATCTTTAGTGTGGTAATCCAGATGTGACCGCTTGTGGCTTCACATGCCTGAGCCAAGCTGCACTTTGTGAATGGTCCCGCAGTCTTCTGGGACCTGTGATGTGTCCCAAAAAGCTGCGGGTAAAGAGAAGGGGGCCAAATCTCCACTAAGATTGGCAAAACTAGGTACCCAATCTCATCCCCAAAAAATTACATGCTAAATGTGGTACAGGAGGCTTTAATGGAGAACTTCCCCTTAATGCCTAATGTGTAAATGTTGACTTCAGTTATCTAATCATGTTAAGAGTATATTCCTGATTATGTATGTGCGTGCAGATGCTTTTCACACAACTGTATAATTTTAAAGTAGAATTTGGGGCTATCACTAACTAATCTTAAAACTGCTCCCACCCCTATACTAACCACCCTGTTTACACAACCGCATGTCCATAGGAGTAAATGGACCTCCCAATCAGGTCTGCTTGAAAAACTGACAGACAAACCTGATAGGAACAGCCATGTTAAAGGGGCCTAACTGAAAACAAAATGCAAAAAATATTTGCAAACCAAGAAGCCTTGCATGGTAGTGCACAGAGGACTCAGTATAATGACATATAGTTTAAAATAAAGAAAGATGCATTCGCGGGAAAACATAATATAACATGCAACTACATGATTCACTAAAACTAATGATTAACTTTTAACTAAAAGCTAATGATAATGCAAAAGATCTAAAAATGTATTGTGGAGGTTACTCTTCTGCACCTTGGCACAAATAACGAAGGAGCATTATCACTTGTAATACTGTACAAAAGCTAAAAGCAGTCCACTGCAAGTAGTTTAAATGAAAGCTACATACTATTTATTGTAACAATCTATCATTACCAAAAAAATAAAGAAAGAAAAATTTCTCTAACAATCAATGTGTATACAAACCATTTTTTTTTTTTTCTTTTAAATGTAGTACAGCAACTCCACCATCTAGTGAACTACATCGGGAGAAGAGAGCACACTTGGTAGTTCTCGATATCTCCTACAAGAGCACCAGGCTGATGTGCTAGGCAGTACAATGGAGTCACTTCTCATTACTGAATGATGACACATTGTTGATGTATTTTTATGGGACACATAATCCTTTCCTTACAGTGGAGTTTCACTAACCAGAGTCATTCCTAAAGGAAACCTTTCCTAAGAGAAACATGCTGCCATTTCAGATTTCTCATTCTGCTAATGCTATCTGCCGGGCTGTCATACTGATCCAATAGTGCCTATGCTTTGAGTCACTAACCAAGAACAAGTATGCACATGACGTGTTCTGTCTCTGTTTTGCCTTTCCTGATTTGCATACTTATTCTAGGCCATTGACTTTGAAATTGAGGTCATACTATCATCATAACAGCCACAGTCTTCCCTTATTAATAACTATTGTTAACACTAAAAGTGGTTGTAAACCTCTGTCATGAAAAATGAACAAAACATATCCTTCTATAGCGTGTATTTGCCTCAATCCAAAGCATAGAGTATGAATTTTGTCTGCAGTCTGGTTCCTCTATCTGCATGAGTCCTGTCAGACAGGCTGTGGGGACTCCAAGGGGGACAGCCTGTGATTGATCGCCTCAGCTGTGCATGATTGTGTGTGTGTGTGTGTGTGTGTGTGTGTGTGCGGGAGGGGGGGGGGGGGGGAGTTGTCGCTTCCTTCCACTCAGCTTCTTGAGTCCACTCTGAGATTTGCAGTGTGTGACATAAGATCCTTGCTCCCTGTCTCTGGAAGTTCAGAAAGCTGTATAAATTCTGGACATTAACTTGATGTAGAGACTAGAGATGGCTGCAGATAAACAGGTACAATTTATGTAGGAGGATTTGTTTAATCTCTGTGTATCACCTGAGGCTTGTTACTTCACTGGTTATATGTAATGCCCGGTACACACGATCAGATAATCGTATGAAAAATACCGATTTCGAAGCGATCATACGATAATCGTATCGTTAGTACAGATCTTTGGAGAGACAATCAGGACAGTTCATTAAATGTTATTTGATCGAACATGCACGAAAATGTGTACTGTGAAAAAGACTGCATCCACCACCTGTCCTGGTGTCACTAGTGCTGCCACGGTGACCCTGAATGCAGTGACTCCAGACTGCTACACACCAGCACCAGTGTCCTGATCACTGCCATACCAGTGTGTCCTTATCGCCACACCAAGGTACTGATCATTGCCATACCAGTGTCCTGATGACCACCACACTAGTGTCCCTGACTACAGTGAGGCCAGACTGCTATACACCAGCACCAGTGTCCTCATCACCGATGCACTAATGTCAACAGTACAGGTTCACCAGAACCTGAACACCATGTCCAAAAAAATGTACGCAAGCCAAGGGGCATTCCAAATTCTGAGCATGACAATCCTGTATGTACCTTCAAATTCAGAAGCACCTATAATCCCCCTATTTACAGTGCAGCCAGGCAGAAACCCAAAATTTTACACCCGTTCATTTTTTAAATGTATTTTTCACAGATTTTTTTTAAAACAAATGTGGACCAATGCAATCTTTATGTTCAGAAGTATATCACTGAAAATCCCAGCTCCATTTATGTCCGTCCATTTGAGTGGAAACCTGTCACAGTTCAAGAACTTAAAGTGCTTCTTGGCCTTACACTAAATATGGGACTTACAAAAAAAATTAACTGCAGGCCTATTGGTCTACACACATATATGACCCATATGTCACTCTATTCCTCCATTATGTCCAGGACATGCTATTAAATAATTACAGTATGTGATTTCTACACTTTAACGACAAATCCCTGCGCCCTCCCCGAAAGCTTTATAGAATTAGGCCATGGATCAATTATTATTTTTTGAAATTTATAGTTCTGACAAACATATCTTTGTTGATGAGTCCCTTTTCCAGATACAGGGTGAAGTTATACAAACTTTGTGAGTGGGCCAGAGGGTACATGTATAACTTCTGGGTTTATGAAGGAAAAGACAGTTAGCTGGATGCCCAACCTATATGGGGAGCAATGGAAAAATTGTGTGTGACCTTGTATCACCCCTATTGTATCAGAGGTACCACCTCTACATGGATAACTTTTCCACCAGCCTGCCCCTTTTCCACCATGTGGTGTAGCCTTTGGTACAGTTGGACCCAATTGGAAAGGTTTCCGACAGGAACTTGTCGCCACCAAGCTAAAAAGTGGGATGTCAACCAGTTTGCGGAATAAAGAAATTTTGGCCCTGAAATGAAGGGATAAATGGGATGTGTATGTCCTTTCCTCCGTCCTTGAAGTCACCTCAGTGGAATCCAAGGAGGGTATGGTCCAAGCCAAAAACCTGATTGTATGCATGACTACAATCAGTTCATGGAAGTTGTGGGTTATAATGACCAAATGATACAGCCCTGCTTAGCCACCAGAAGATCAATCCATTGGTACTAAAAGGTGTCCATATACTATTTTTAATTGGCCATGTACATGAAAGATGATGTACTCCTACATCATCATTTATAAGTCCACAGAAAGACCTGTCACCTTCCTACACTATAAAGAGGAGATTGTAGTAGTCTTTATACAGTATATCAAGAAGGTCCTGCGCCTAAACACCTTCATTCTGATGCAGTAAACAGGCTGCATGAAAGACACTTCCCCGATGTTATCCAAATAGGCCGCAACCCCCCAAAAAATGTTGTTTATGCACCAGTAACAGAATTAGGCATATTATCCCCCAGTGCCCCTCCCAGCCTGGGCTCTGTATAGAAGACATGGACCATGTTCTTGCCTGCTGCCTGGAACAATCCTTTGGCTATTTGCTGACCATGTCTCTGCCTGCTGCCTGTACTGACCCTGGCCTGTTTATGGATTATGTTCCTGCCTGCTGCCTGGACGACTGGTTTGCGTGTTTGCTGAACCCGTCTCTGCCTGGCACCAGTACTGTCCCATTTGTACATCACACTGGCTATGTTCCTGCAAGACACCAGTGCCACCCATTCTCTACAGACAACTGCACTACTGAACCCACAGGTACTCTTTTCTTTACCCTTTGTTTAGTCTCCTGTACTTCCTGACCAGTGAACATAGCATTGTACTATGGGGGTAACCACATATCAGTAGGTTAGGCCTGTTTGGTTTTTAGGAACAGGGACTGCTGTAGGTGAAGCTACACTATGCTATATTCACTGACCACTCGTACAAAGGTGACCATTACAGTACATTATTTTCTATACAATGTAACATATGTGCTTCATGTACGTTTTGGTACTCGTAATGTTTCACCTAATAACGCTTGCAGTTGCAACTAGGTGGCAACATCAGCAAAAAATAAAGTGCCTCTAAAGGCAAAACTTTTTTTTTTCATTTTCGATAGCGTACAGGAGGGTTATACGCCTGTCATTTTTTATTGCCATCTGTATTCCATTGGGGAGATTTTCTTCACTGCCTGTCCCACAGCCAAAAAAGGAAGTGAGAGGAAATCACTCCAAAGTAAGGGAATTGTGGTGTGTCACCAGAACTAGTGTACCCATTGGAAGATTTCCTCTCTATTACTGTCCTGATGTTAACCCAAAATTTGGGATTTTCCTTTGCCTTCACTGTTAATGATAACAGTAAACAGGATAAATAGGGGGGGATGAATCTCCCTAACGGTGGGGCAGACAGCAATAAAAAACCTGACAGGAATAATAATCCCTTTCCACTTTATACAAAATTGAAAAATATTGCCTTCAGTGACACTTCAAGAATCCTCAGAGAGATTCTGATGGTATAATAGTAACAATATCACCTTAGGTAAAATGTTTGAAATTTGAATACATGTAAAAGGAATAATTAGCAGCAATAACAAGTACCTAAAGAACACAATGATTATGTGAGAGCCAGAAGATTTTATAAAGAAACCTGGCTCTCACTAGGGATGAGCCGAACACCCCCCGGTTCGGTTCACAGCAGAACATGCGAACAGCAAAAAATATGTGCGAACACCGTTGAAGTCTATGGGACACGAATGTGAAAAATCAAAAGTACTCATTTTAAAGGCTTATATGCAAGTTATGGCCATAAAAAGTGTTTGGGGACCTGGGTCCTGCCCCAGGGAACATGTATCAATGAAAAAAAAAGTGTCATAAACAGGTGTGACCAGAACTGTGTGGACTGCAACAGAGTGAACCAAAACGTATATAAGGTGAAAAAGTAATGTAATTTATTAAGATAAGTGAACACAGAAATAAACGCACCCTCAATACCAAATAGTGTAAAACAAATCAACAATCCAACAGTGACCCACAAAGAACAACAATCTAAAGTAGTATATACAGCAAATAGGGAATACCAGAATCATAATCATAGCCAGGCCAGGGTCATAAATGGGAGATCAGCAGATGGGGGCAAGGAGCAAGACAGGACAGGGAGAAGGTGGAAGGGAACAGGCTGCAGGACAGGGGTACAGGAGGGACAGGAACAGGTACAAATACAGGTTCAGGATCACAGGTCAAGGCTCAAGGACAATACCAAGGCAAGTGTGTGAGTGCTTACCGGGTATAAATACACATCTCCTGCAATTAGTCTCAGATGATGCCTGATTGCAGGAGATGATGACGGCTCCAGATTGCTAGGAGACACCCGCTGGTGGACACCAGTACTGCGGCCCAAAGATCTGACAGTGCCACCAGCAGGTGAAACCTTTCCTGACAAAAAGTTTTAAAAACGTCCGTTTTTTCTGAAGCAGTGATTTTAATAATGCTTAAAGTGAAACAATAAAAATGAAATATTCCTTTAAATATTGTGCCTGGGGGGTCTCCTTAGTATGCCTGTAAAGTAGCGCATCTTTCCCATGTTTATAACAGTACCACAGCAAAATTACATTTCTAAAGGAAAAAATGTAATTTAAAACTGCTTGCAGCTATAATGTATTGTCAGATCCTGGCAATATAGATAAATATCATTGAAAAAAAATGGCGTGGGTCCCCCCCCCCCCCCCCCAGTCCATTGCCAGGCCCTTTGGGTCTGGTAATGTACAGTGGGGATCGAAAGTTTGGGCACCCCAGGTAAAAATGTGTATTATGTGCATAACGAAGCCAAGGAAAGATGGAAAAATCTCCAAATGGCATCAAATTATAGATTAGATATTCTTATAATATGTCAAAAAAAGTTAGATTTTATTTCCATCATTTACACTTTCAAAATTACAGAAAACAAAAAAATGGCGTCTGCAAAAGTTTGGGCACCTTGCAGAGTTAATATCTTGTACTGCCCCCTTTGGCAAGTATCACAGCTTGTAAACGCTTTTTGTAGCCAGCCAAGAGTCTTTCAATTCTTGTTTGAGGTATCTTTGCCCATTCTTCTTTACAAAAGTCTTCCAGTTCTTTGAGATTTCTGGGCTGTCTGTCACGCACTGTTCTTTTAAGGTCTATCCATAGATTTTCAATAATGTTGAGGTCAGGAGATTGTGAAGGCCATGGCAAAACCTTCAGTTTATGCCTCTTGATGTAATCCCCCGTGGATTTTGAGGTGTGTTTAGGATCATTATCCATTTGTAGAAGCCATCCTCTCTTTAACTTCAGCTTTTTCACAGATGGCATCAAGCTACCATCCAAAATTTGCAGAAATTTTATTGAATCAATTTTTCCTTCTACTCGTGAAATGTTCCCTGTGCCACTGGCTGCAATAAAACCCCAAAGCATGATTGATCCACCCCCATGCTTAACAGTTGGACAGAGGTTCTTTTCATTAAATTCTGTGCCCTTTCTTCTCCAAACGTACCTTTGCTCATTCCGGCCAAAAAGTTCTATTTTAACCTCACCAGTCCACAGAACTTGTTTCCAAAATGCCTCAGGCTTGTCTATATGTTCATTTGCAAAGTTCAAACGCTGATTTTTGTGGTGAGGACGTAGAAGAGGTTTTCTTCTGATGACTCTTCCATGAAGACCATATTTGTACAAGTATCTCTTTATAGTGGAATAGTGTACCACAACTCCAGTGTCTGCCAGATCTTTCTGGAGGGATCGTGCAGTCAAACGTGGGTTTTGAATTGCTTTTCTCACAATCCTGCGAGCTGTTCTGTCTGATATTTTTCTTGGTCTTCCAGATCTTGCTTTAACTTCCACTGTTCCTGATGAGTGCCATTTCTTAATGACATTCCGAACAGAGGATATTGACATCTGAAAACGCTTTGCTATCTTCTTATAGCCTTCTCCAGCTTTGTGAGCGTCAACTATTTTCAGTTTCCGTTTTATAGACAACTGCTTAGAAGAACCCATGGTGCTGATTGTTGGGGCAAGGTCAGATGAGTCTGGCCATTTAAAACCTTTGAGATTGACATCACCTGGTCTTCCCAGACGATGATTGAGAACAATCCATGACACTGGCAGGTCTCAGCTTTGCAAAGGGGGCAGTGCATGCTATAAATTCTGTAGGGTGCCCAAACTTTTGCAGATGCCATTTTTTTGTTTTCTGTAATTTTGAAAGTGTAAATGATGGAAATAAAATCTAACTTTTTTTTGACATATTATAAGAATGTCTAATCTGTAATTTGATGCCATTTGGAGATTTTTCCATCTTTTCTTGGCTTCGTTATGCACATTAATACACATTTTTACCTGGGGTGCCCAAACTTTCGATCCCCACTGTATGTATATATATTATGTATGTATATATATTAATACACCACCTGAAGTGTGTTAGAAATTGTACACACTGTATTAGATACTGTGTACACCGCCTGCACTGTATTAGAAACTGTACAATGGCTGCACTGTATTGTATACTGTGTACACCACCAGTATAGTAGAAACTGTACACATTGTATCAGATACTGTGGCCAATTATGGCCCTCTCAGCAGAATTGCTGTGATTGGCCAAAGCATGCAGGTCAGGTGCATGCTTTGGCCAATCACCATACAGCAATGCACTGGGATCTCGCAGTGCATTATGGGGCGTTCCGCGGCGCTCAAATTTCCCACAAACTCCCCATATGTTCGGTTTGTTATAGAACAAACGAACACCCGAGGGTTCATCCCCACTTCTCACAATCATTGTATTCTTTATAAATCCATGTGGATTTCACATGATTGTGTTTTCTAGGTGTTTTTTCTTTTTGGGGGGGGGGGGGTAGTCAACGGAAGATCTCAATGTATAAATGATTATGCACAATATACATGTGTGGATGTCTAGTGAATTTATGTTCACAGCTGCTGATTATGCCTTTGTTATATTATTAGGTAAAATTTTACCTGAGTTTATGTGGTAGTGCGATTAGCACTCTCTCTTTGGGAGAGTCTTGGATCAGTTTATGCTGCCACCTAGTTGTAACTCTTATGCCCCGTACACACGGTCGGATTTTCCAATGGAAAATATCCGATCGGAGCGTGTTGTCGGAAATTCCGACCGTGTGTGGGCTCCATCGGACATTTTCCATCGGATTTTCCGACACACACACAAAGTTGGAGAGCAGGAGATAAAATTTTCCGACAACAAAATACGATCGCGTCAATTCTGACCGTGTGTGGCCTGTTCCGACGCACAAAGTGCCACGCATGCTCAGAAGAAATTCCAAGACGGAACAGCTCGTTCTGGTAAACTTAGCGTTCGCAACACCATTGATATCTTTTATTATTTAATCTCCAGGAGATTGTTTGTTGTTGGTGTCCCTTGTTCATTTCACATTGTATTTTTGAAATGTACCTGAATCCTCACAAACCAACTGTCCTTTTTGAAGTAAAACACATAGGAGAGTATAATTCAAAACAAAAATCCTTTATTAAGGGCTCAGAAACAAACAAAGAGGAAGGCAACACTGGATCAACAGGAGAAATTAGCGAAGCCTGGGACCCCCACAGCAGACATCAATTCTTGAACATCAAAATTGGTGGCCTGAGGAGTCCATATGTAAGAGAGGGCAGTCTGGTCCAGAATTCGCAGAGATCCGGAAAGCAGCAGATGACATGTGTGTCCCCAGGCTGTGGTACCACAAGAGGCTGCATTTTTTGGCCGACCAGACTGGATCCAGGGTCCTCACTTTCTGGTCTTCCTTTCACGCTTCCTTCCCGGCTGTGGCTGTGCTGTTGGAGATGTGGCAGGAGGAGGAGTAGGACCTGGAGGAGGACTGTGAGGACCTGGAGGAGAGGGAGGACGAGGAGGAGGACCTGCAGGAGGAGGAGGAGGACCATCGCAAAGGTGTGTCTGAGCTGTCATTTGGCCCCTCATACCTTTGTTAAGAGCCTCCAATATGAGCGCCTCACACAAGACTTGTTGGCCCTCCTCCATCCTCTGCATTTTATATGCAATGACGGCAGCAATGTCCTCCTCCACGGTCTGTCGTGCTCCCAGGACCTCTGTAGCCCTCCAAAAGAGTCCTCCGGTAGCCTCCTCTAGGGCACTCCTCCTACTGCCACTTTCTCTTTTCAGGGGGGGTGGAGGGACCTGCAGATCAGCCAGCCGGCTCGGCCCGGCCACCTCCTGGCTGAGACTTCCCTGTGTATGAAAAAAGGGACATGGTTGTAATGTTTTGCTTCATCAATCACAATCATTAATTAGTACTCCAAACTAACATCTAGTTAACATCGTTGATTGGACAAGCAGAAATATTTAGAGGAATGCTATACCTGGCTCAATCTGGGCTCCTCCACATGTGGCCTGGAAGGCCCAGGTTGGGCGTCAGAAGCCTCAGCCGGGGGGGAGGAAGCGTGGAAGGAAGACTGGAGAGTGATGACTTGGGTTCAGTCTGGCCTGCCAGAAAATGCAGCCTGTCGTAGTACAACATCCTGGGGACATAGATGTCATCTGCTGCTCCGGATCTCTGTGAATCCTGGACCTTCTTGCGCTCCCTTACATATGTGCTCCTCAGGCCATCAATGAAGATCTTTAAATAGGTGATGTCTGCCGTGGGGATCACCTGCTTCACAATTTCATACAATTGCACCAGTGCTGTCTTCCTCTTTGCTTGGTTCTTGAAATGGGGGTGTTTAATCTCCCACAGACAGGGCAGCTCCCTTAAGATATCTATGAATATTGACATGAAGTCATTGTCTTTCATTAAGATATCCATGTTCACTGCAAGACACAACACAAGACAAAGCCTAATGTCAGACAAAACTCTCCTAATCTTGTTACAATATAGGCTTCAATGTAGAAGCAGTATAATCACAAGTTTGTCTCTTACCTTCGTTCTTACGATCGGCGCGTCCAATGCTCCTTCCTCCGCTCACAGATCGTACGTAATACGCACGCGTGTTACGCTTTATACACACTGCGCATGCGTGTAACTCCGCCCGCCCCTGACGTTCTTTCTAGTCTATTCCCCGCCCCTTTTCGTTCGGCGCAGTGGGTGAAGAGCACATGGCGGAGTTACATAGTAGGTGAGGTTGAAAAAAGACACAAGTCCATCTAGTCCAACCTATGGTTAGAGCAGGTGTGTGCTAATTATAGCAACGAGGAGGAGGAGGAAAGCCCGGATCCGGACACGTCCCGATCCAGAAGGAGACGTTTTAAGGCCACAAATATGTCCTTTGGGGAGATGTTGGAGATGGTCGACATCATGAAGAAGTCCGACTATGACGGAAAGTATGGGCCTTACCCCAACCCCAACATCAGAAAGGCAAAGATCATGGCGAAAGTGGTCAAAAGCCTTCACAAGAATTTCGGGGTACGAAGATCGAAAGATCAGCTCAGGAAGCGGTGGTTGGACCTGAAGTTAAGAGAGCCAGAGCAGTACCGAAAGATCCGGAGAGTGCTGCAAAAAAGTAGTTGTGCTGTGTTCCGATTCTTTCTGTCTTTATTGCGTTCGTGCTGCTACATATGCTTTTATTAATTGTAACGTTTAAAAGGGCAACTTTAATGTTCATGGGCCCATTATTCGTTTGTATCAAACATTTTTCTTTCGGCCTCTAAAACACCATTGTTTAGGCCATATGCATTTTCACACATTTTTTTTGGGCCTACTTGGATGCCAAATATTTGTTTGTGTAGATGGGTTTGTTACTAGAATGAAATGCCAACTAGATTGTGTGTAAGGAGAGGACACTGAGCAGCTGTTTTCACATCTGGACACTGGAGCACTAGTGTGGGACACAAGAACACCATTTTTATTAGGGGGCCACACAGGTGCTCCAGTGTATACTATAGGGGGGTCTCCATCTGTGAAGCTTGTACTAAACAGGTAAAGTATTGCAGCTTGACAAAGGCCAATAAAAAAAATACATCTTGGAACTCGGCTAAAATAGACAATTGTACCCCACTTCCAAGCAATGTTTCCTATTTCTAGTTCTGCCATCAAATATCTGTGTGCTAATTATACCATTTTTGTTTTACATAGGGGAGAAAAGACTCGGAGGACACCCCTCATCCGAGGAGACCAGAGACCCCCCACCTCTGGAAGAAGGTGAAATACCCCAAACCCAAGCTGAGCAGGAGGAAGAAGAAGATGTGGTGGAGATTGGCACCACAACAGGTGAGTGTCTGCGACCGCAGGCTCAGGTAAAAGAGATGGATGGTGGCCGATTTTTGAGACCTGTTTTTTTTTTTCTTTCTCTCTTTTTAGGTGATCGTGATGTGAGGGATCCAGAACGTTTCACATCAGAAAGTGCCCAGATCCTGATCGGGGAGATCATAGGGTGTAATGCCGAACTGCAAAACATCCAGCAAAAAAATCAATGATGTTATTAAAAAAAAATAATAACATCATTGATGTTTTGGGGCGAATTTAAAACCCCACAAAATCACTTTTTGGATTGTGGTCCAATTGTTTAAATTTTTTGGCAATGTTTTGAAAAGCCAAATTTGGAGGATGCACACAGTGTGTTAACATGTGCTATCTGCCATCACGGGAGATCAATGGACGCGTTTTGGGGGTGCAACCCCTTCCTCAATTATAAAGTCACGTTGAGGAAGGGCTTGCTCCCCCAAAACACGTCCCTTGATCCCCCCTGATGGCAGATAGCACATGTTGACATTCGTAAATTGGTGTACATCTTCCAAATTTGGCTTTTCCTGGGGTGATTTCCCCCCATCTGAACGCTATATCAAACCCAGTTCCTAAATACTGATGTCTGATATAGCCTTCAGGTTTTACCTAATGTGAACTTTGTAAGTTCAAGTTTTTTGGCTTTCTTGTTGGTTTTACACAGGCCTGTTTTATCTGAAATGGACATTTCTATTTTTGATAATGCTACTGCAAAAATTTTATACAACAAACATGTTGGTTTGTTTTAAAAACCTTTGGTAAATGCACATGTGATTGTGCAGGTATAAAAAAGTTGCTTACTCAAGAATGTGTGGATTATTGTGTCAACACTACAATACAACACTTTTGGGGTGATGTAATTGCTGTTTTCTGCAAAAATGGGGTTTATTTCCTAAGGGCAAATCCTCTTTGCACTACAAGTGCAGGTTCAGTGCAGTTGCAAGTGCACTTGTAGTGAAATGTGTTTTTGCATTTAGGAAATAACAGCCAACAGTGCTTTGTATAATAAGGTTACACAATCACGACATTTTCTGGACTCAACACATTTCTGTCAGGGTCAGCTAAAACAAACACAAGCAGTAAATGTCCACCAAGAATTTCTTTTTTTTTTTTTATTATAAAAAGGCTTCACAGATTTGCTGGCATATTGATAGCCCCCCTACCCTCAAAGAACTCCAGGTAGCGTAACCGGACATCACGGGCACTCAGAGAGGGCAAGCCAGGACGGCCACTTTCAAGCGCCGTCAGTGTGGTTTCATGTAGGATTCCGGCCTCAGGCCCAATAGTTGGCCGAGTGTTTCCTTAAAAAGTTATGGAGAACACAGCACGCCAGTATAATATGGTTCAGTTTATACTCCGCCATATGGATGGGTGTCAGAAATAGTCGGAACCGGCTGGCCAGGATTCCAAATGTGTTCTCCACCACTCTTCGGGGTCTGGCCAGCCGGTAATTAAAAACCCTCTGTTCTGGGGTGAGGGTCCTCATTGGGAATGGCCGCATCAGGTGGTCCCCCAGCGCAAATGCTTCATCAGCAACGAACACAAATGGGAGTCCTTCCACATTGTCCTCTGGAGCTTGCAAGTCCAAGCTGCCATTCTGGAGACGCCTGTAGAACTCCGTCTGGGCGATGACTCCACCATCGGACATCCGGCCATTCTTCCCCACGTCCACATACAAGAAGTCGTAATTAGCCGACACCACCGCCAACATCACTATACTATTAAACCCCTTGTAATTATAATAGTACGACCCCGAGTTGGGTGGTGGGACGATGTGGACGTGTTTCCCATCAATTGCCCCTCCGCAGTTAGGAAAGTCCCACCGCTCGGCAAAGTGGGAGGCCACAGTCTGCCATTCCTGTGGCGTGGAAGGAAACTGTTGAGGAAAAAACAATAAACATTACTATTTTTACTCTGAAACATGGCAAGCAGATTAGACACAAACATTATGGGGCAACCTCCAGATAGCATTTCATAAGGGGAATTTAACAAGGCCAAAGTATAAGGTACACCTATCATATTCCCCCTCCCCCCCCTCTCATGGGCCATTTCTAACATTATAGGGGGTGTGTGGAAATCTTGGACAGGTAACCCTCTTCACTTCATTGAGAGATAAATGCCTAAATAATGGGTATTACTTGGAACAGACCCTCCTTAGTTACACTATTGGCAGCCCACTGGACAGGTAAGAAGTGTCATAATACAAAGATATAAATACACACTGTACACATTTGAGGACATTTGGACATTCTGCTATTACCTATCAAGATAATAATAGGATACAAAAACTTTAAACAGTACCATTGGAAAGTATACAGGCAGGCCCTTGCACTACATGCTTTGGGGAATTCATCCATAAATCTGACCAGTAAAGAGATGGGTATAGTGTGTATGGGTTTGGCAAAGTCAGCAGATAGATGATTGAGGATAGAGAATTGGGATCAGCTGACTTAGCAGTTGGGGGAGGGAGGGTTACTAAAAATTATTTGGGGACACCACAAAAAAAAGCCTCTGGCACTCTGCCTGAATTTAAAGCAAAAATAACATTTCCAAACATTTTAGGGGGTGTTTGGGGTAAAGCACTACTATGGAGCTGATAAAATACATTGTTAAGTGACTACATGAGGTGAATATAGGGCAGGAGACACCATGCTGGGGAGGTTATTGAAGAGCAAATATGTATGAAGGACCTAAAATAATAATTACATAAAAATCCAGCATGCATGAGGACAAAGGGGACATTCACAGCATATTACAATCATGGTAATTAGGGAATGAGGAAAGAAATACAATATATTAGCAAACATTCAATACAATAAAATGTGATATTAAAGGATAAAAATCTTACCTTCATATACTCCTTCTGCGTGAAACACGGGGTCCGTCATCCTGAGAAAGTTCCTGAAATCATCAGGATTATTCTCACGGATCTCACGGAGCAAAGGTATATGAGAGAACTGGTCACGCTGAAGCAACCAATTCTTGGTCCATGAACTCCTCCCCACCCTGTTCATGGACTGGACTTGTGTCAAGGTCAGGACCCCAACACCAAGCCCCCGCACAGCACGAACTCTACGAGGAGTACGCATACGAAACATGGCTAGAAAACGGTCGGCTGCTCAGAACGAAGTAACAGAACGCACTGAAGAACAGCAAGGCCTGTGAAGAGCGACCTGAAAAACAGTAACGAACGAACAAGAATACAATGACTACCTAAAGTCACGCGGAACTTGCTGCACGCACTGAAGAGCAGATACAAACCCACAAGCACAAACTGAACGGCAGAAAACGATCTGAAAGCCACGAGTCTGAAAAAGCGCAAATCGTCTCTCACCAAACTTACTAACACGAGATTAGCAAAAGGAGCCCAAAGGGTGCCGCGCTTGGTTCTGAACCGGCCTTTTCTAGTCTCGTCGTACGTGGTGTACGTGACCGCGTGGTTGGCGATCGGAAATTCCGACAACTTTGTGCGACCGTGTGTAGACAAAAAAAGTTTGAGCCAACATCCGTCGGAAAAAATCCTAGGATTTTGTTGTCGGAATGTCCGAACAAAGTCCGACCGTGTGTACGCCCTATTAGTATTGTTAGAAATATAAACCGATGCTTTAAAGTGGTTCTAAAGGCTAGACATTTTGTACTGTATCACCCCTTCACCCCACTAAATACTTACCTAAGTCCTCACTCGATCCAGCGCTGTGCCTATTTGTAGCGGCTCTCTCCCCTCTTCCTGCTCTCACAGGCTTTGCTGAGGCAGCAAGAGCTGTCAATCAAATCCTGTGAACAGGGAGCTGGGGGTGGGGCTGAGCAATCAGCTGTCAATGGATGCACACAGCCCGGCTTGGGTGCAAGCCTGCAGTTGTGCCACCATAGCAAGTGGCTTCCAATGGGCATGCACCAAGAAGAGGGGGGAGCCTTGAGAGCCGGTGGGGGACCCCAGAAGAGGAGGTTTAGGGCCACTCTGTGCAATACCAGAGCAGGTACCAGAGCAGAGCCTAGAGCAGGTAAGTGTAATGCCGCGTACACACGACCGGACTCTCCATCAGAATAGACTCCAACTGTCTTTCCAACGGAGTTCCATTGAAACGGACTTGCCTACACACAATCACACCAAAGTCCAATTGTTTAGAACGCGATGATGTACGGCGGGACTAGAAAAAGGAAGTTCAATAGTCAGTAGCCAATAGCTGCCCTTGCGTCGTTTTTGGTCCATCAGAATAGCATACAGACGAGTGGTTTTCCCGATAGGAACTGATTCCGTTGGAAAGATTTGAAACATGTTCTATTTCTGTCAGAATTTTAGAAAGAAAAAGTCAGATGAAGCCCACACACGATCGGAATGTCCGACGGAATGATTCCGTCGGACCTTTTCTGCCGGAAAGTCTGGTTGTGTGTACACGGCATAATAAGTTTGTTATTTAAAAAAACCCTGAGCTTTTACAAGTGCTTTAATTTTTGTGCACATTAGCCATTGTGTCAACACTGGTTATACTGTAAATAAGATTAGTATGGTGCTGATTGGGTTATATTTCAAAATGTGATGATATAATTAGTTATTTTAATTACACCTGTCATGAGAGAAATGTGAAGGTTGCTTTTACTTCTGAAAATGCTAGTTGCCTGGCCATGTCTGCCTTCTATGCTTCTGTGTCATTGTTGTAGATTAACCACTTCCCGTCTGCCATATAGCAGAATGACAGCCGGAAAGTGGTTCTGTTATCCTGACTGGGCGTCATATGACGTCCAGCACGACAAGCCGCTAGCACGCGCCCGTGGGACAATCGGTGGTGTGGTGTGTCAGTCTGACACACTGCATCTCCGATCTTAGTAAAGAGCCTGTGACGTAGGCTCTTTACCACGTGATCAGCTGTGTCCAATCACAGCTGATCACAGTGTATATAGGAAGAGCCGTTTATCGCCTTTCCTCCACTCGCACTGACAAGGTGCGAGTAGAGAAGAGCCGATCGGCTGCTCCCCTAACAGGGGGGGTCTGCGCTGATAATCAGCGCATTGATTATTAGTGCAGACCCATCGAGGATGCCCACCCATGACCACCAGGGATGCCCACCAATGACTGGTTATGCCAATCAGTGCCCAGTAGGGATGGCACTCTGTGCCCATCAGTGATGCCTGCCATTGCCTCCTGATCTGTGCTGCCTAACAGTGCCATCTATCAGTGCTGCATATCAATGCTACCTATCTGTGCCTATCAGTGCTGCATATAAGTGCCTCATCATCAGTGCCCATCAGTGCCTGTCAGTGCAGTCTCGTCAGTGCCCACCAGTGAAGGAGAAAACTGAAACAAAGAAAAACTTTTTTTTCAAATTTTCAGTCTTTATTTATTTGTAGCGCAAAAAAAAAAAAAAAAAACAGTCGTGATCAAATACCACCAAAAGTAAGCTCTATTTGTGGGGAAAAAAATCTAAAAATTTTGCTTGGGTACAGTATTGCATGACTGCGCAATTGTCATTCAAATTGTGACAGCGCTGAAAGATAAAAATTGACCTGGGCAGGAAAGGGGAAAAGTGCGAGTATTGAAGTGAATAAACATGTACAAAATAAAAGTTAGGGAAATGTCAGAATTCCTTATATTTTTATGTATTGTAGGTTGATGACTAATGAAATACTATGACATCCAGGCAAACTAGAATTTTCAGAGAGAAGTCAGCAGTGGAAGCCCACATATTTCCTTAATAACAGAATGGTTACTGAAAAATCTCTCCAAGCAGGAGCAGCTGTACTGCCTCTGCAGTCTCTCAGGGGTAGGGATGAGCCGAACACCACCCAGTTCGGTTCGCACCAGAACCTGTGAACGGACCAAAAGTTTGCACAAACTTTAGAACCCCATTAAAGTCTATGGGACTCGAATGTTCGAAATCAAAAGTGCTAATTTTAAAGGCTAATATGCAAGTTATTGACCTAAGAAGGGTTTGGGGACCCGGGTCCTGCCCCAGGGGACATGTATCAATGCAAAAAAAAGTTTTAAAAACGGCCGTTTTTTCGGGAGCAGTGATTTTAATGATGCTTAAAGTGAAAAAAAAAGTGAAATATTCCTTTAAATATCGTACCTGGGGGGTGTCTATAGTATGCCTGTAAAGTGGCGCGTGTTTCCTGTGCTTAGATCAGTCCCTGCACAAAATTACATTTTTAAAGGAATAAAAGTCATTTAAAACTGCTTGCGGCTTTAATGTAATGTCGGGTCCCGGCAATATGGATGAAAATCAGTGAGACAAACAGCATGGGTACCCCCCCAGTCCATTACCAGACCCTTTGGGGGTCTTTGGATATTAAGGGGAACCCCGCACCCAAATTAAAAAAAGGAAAGGCGTGGGGCCCCCCGGCCCTATATACTTTGAACAGCAGTATACAGGCGGTGCAATCAAGACAGGGACTGTAGGTTTGTTGTTAAGTACAATCTGTTTTTAATTTTGAACTGGTACATTTTTAAAGTGTAGCTCCAGACAAAAAATTATCTATTTTTAAGCTTTTTGGAAAACATAGGGAAGGGTTGCTGTCTGTGCACCTCTTCAGAAGGTTTCACCTCACTTTCTGTCCCAGTGACAAATTTTTTTTGAAAATTTGGGGTTTTTAGTGAAACAAGGATTGGTGATAAAGCATCAGTGAAGACGAGACACATTTTTCCCATATTAACTCTTACAGGAGAGAATTTCCCTTCCTAGGGGTAGATTTCATCTCACTTCCTGTTGTCTCCTTCCGTTTGCAAGTAGGAGTCGTTTGTAAGTTGGGGCCTGCCCTATATACTCTGCAGAAATTGGGGCCTTAGGTGTTGGTGTTGCCACAACACTGTAAGCCCTCACAGTTACCCTTGGTGGGCGCAGGAACGGGCCCTGCTGTGAAATATTAGATCAAGAATTGTAATTACATGCCATTGTTGAACAGTGGTAGAAAAATTGGACCTTTGGTGGTGGTGCTGGTGCCACAACACTGTAAGTCTTCACAGTTACTCTTGGTGGGCGCTGGAACGGGCCCTGCTGTGAAATATTATATCAAGAATTGTAATTACATGCACCTGTTGAACAGGGGCAGAAAAATTGGGCCTTAGGCACTGGTGCCACAACACTGCAACCCCTCACAGATGCTATAGTTGGAGCGCAGGAATGAGCACTGCTGCAAAGTATTGCATCAAAAATTGTAATTATACACCCCTGTTAAACAGGGGCTGAAAAATTGGGTCTTGGGTACTGGTGCTGGTGGCACAACACTGCAACCCCTCACAGATACTATAGTTGGAGCGCAGGAATGAGCCCTGATGCAAAGTATTGCATCAAAAATTGTAATTACACGCCCCTGTTAAACAGGGGCAGAAAAATTGGTCCTGGGCCACTGGTGGCGGTGCCCAGAACTAAAAATGTTCTTACAAGCTATCAGCATGAAAATTGAGGAGGAAGAGGATTGTGACTCAGCATAACAGGATAGTCACTCAGCATCAGCATAGGCAGTCTTGAAGGGATCTCACATTTAAAAAAAATCAATTGGTTACATCAGAATCAGGTGCTTGGTAGCTGGTGATCCAAGACTGATTCATTTTTATGAAGGTTAGCCGATCGACCGATTCGGTGGACAGACGCACCTTGTTACAAGGCCTCCAGCAGCACTGAATGTGCGTAACGAAAGAACGCTGGATGCAGGACAGGCCAGTAGCTCAATTGCATACTGTGCAAGCTCTGGCCAGTGATCCTTCCAAGACCCAGTAACCCAGAGGATTTTCGGTGGGAAAGGTGTCCAAGTCTGATCTTGCCCCTAGGTAATCCTGCACCATGTGAATTAGATGCTGGCAATGGTTGCTGGAACCGATCAGACCTTGGGGCTGCGGACTAAAAAATTGTCTGAACGCATTGGTCAGACGGCCACCTTCTCCACTGCTCCTTTTGTAACCTCCCAGGCTCTGGAAACGCGTTGCACAAACCTTTCTGCAAGGCTTCCTGAAGATGTTTCATCCTCTGCTCCCTCTGCGACAGCAAGATAAGGTCCGCAACCTTACCCTTGTAACATGGATCAAGGAGGGTTGCCAGCCAGTAATCATCCCTCCCCTTGATACCACGAATACGAGGATCCTTCCGCAGGCTTTGCAGGATCAGGGAACCATGCAGCATAGGTTTGCTGAGGCATTCGGCTCGGAGTCCTCTGGGTCACTAAGGACGACATGATCCGCAGCCACCTCCTCCCAGCCACGTACAAGTCCATGCTTTTCTTCGGACTGTAAATGATCCCTTGAAGACTGCTGCTGATGCTGAGTGCCAGGCTCCACCTCCATGCTGACACAATCCTCCTCCTCCTCCTCTGCCTGTGTGATCGGCGGGCATGCAGGAACACTGTCTGGATAAAGGGGGCCTTGAGAGGTAAGGAAGTCCTCCTCTTCCTCCTTCTGTTCTGCCTCAAGTGCCCTGTCCATTATTCCACGCAGCGTGTGCTCCAACAGGTGGACAAGAGGGACAGTGTCACTGATGCATGCACTGTCACTGCTCACCATCCTCATGGCCTGCTCAAATGGTGACAGGACAGTGCATGCATCCCTGATCATAGCCCACTGGCGTAGGGAAAAAAAACAAGGTCCCCTGACCCTGTCCTGGTGCCATAGTCGCATAGGTACTCATTGATGGCCCTCTGCTGCGTGTGCAGCCACTGCAGCATGGCCAACGTTGAGTTCCACCTGGTGGGCATGTCAAAGATTAGGCGGTTCTTGGACAGGTTAAATTCCTTTTGGAGGTCAGCCAGCCGAGCACTGGCATTATATGACCTGCAGAAATGCACACAGACTTTCCTGGCCTGCCTCAGGACATCCTGTAAGCCCAGGTACCTGCCCGAAAACCGCTGCACCACCAAGTTAAGGACGTGAGCCAAACAGGGTACATGGGTCAGTTGTCCCTGTCGGAGGGCGGAGAGGAGGTTGGTGCCATTGTCGCAAACCCCATACCTACCTTAAGCTGGCATGGCGTCAACCACCTCTGAACCTGCCCCTGCAGATCTGACAGAATCTCTGCCACAGTGTGGCTCCTATCCCCCACGCACACCAGCTCAAGGACCGCATGGCATCTTTTTGCCTGCGTGCTTGCGTAGCCCCTTGAATGCCTACAGAGCACTGATGGTTTCTGAGGACAAATCAGCACAGGAAGAGGCCATGGAAGAAGAAGAAAAGGAGGGGGTGGAGGAGAGAGGTGTTGCAGAATCACCACTAGCAGAATTTTGGAGGCGTGGTGGCGGAACAACCTCCAACACTACTGCACCCTGTCCTGCATCCTTCCCAGCTGCCAGAAGAGTCACCCAGTGTGCGGTGAAAGACAGGTAACATCCCTGTTCATGCCTGCTGGACCATGAGTCAGCGGTAATATGCACCTTACTGCTGACCCTCCTGTCCAGCGAGGCCAAGACATTGCCTTCCACATGCCGGTAGAGAGACGGAATCACCTTCTGTGAGAAAAAGTGGCATTTGGGAACCTGCCACTGAGGAACCACACATTCCACAAACTCACGGAAGGGGGCAGAGTCTACCAACTGAATAGGCAGCAGTTGAAGTTCTAGCAATTTAGCCAAGCTAGCATTCAACCGCTGGGCATGTGGATGGCTGGTAGCGAACTTCTTTCGGTGGTGCAGCAGCTGGGGCAGGGAAATCTGCCTGGTACAATCTGACGTTGGTGTACCGATAGCAGATTGCTCGCAAGTACTTGGCTGTGACACACCTAATTCTACACCTTCATTCCTCTCAGTGCAGGTTTCAGAGAGGACTGAAGGTATAGTGGGGTTGGAGATTCCAACTGATGAGGAGCAAGGAGAGGTCCGCTGTGTTCTTTGGTGTAGATCTTTTAGGTACGCTTGCCAACGAACTGCATGGCAGGTCGACATATGTCTGGTCAAGCATGTGGTGCCCAAGCGGGTGATGTTTTGGCCACGCAAGATACGCTTGAGACATATGTTGCAAATAGCAGCGGTGGGATCTGATGCACTCATCTCAGAAAAGGCCCACACCAAAGAACTTTTGGAATAACGCGCAGAGACAGCAGCACCTTGCACATGCGGAGCTTTGCGGTGTGATGCAGTCGGTGTGCTGCCCTTAAGCTGGCCCCTGGAGGGCATCCTGCCTCGTTGGAGATGTGCCAGATTGCTGTCCTTCTTGGGCACCCCCTCTCTCTGGGCTCACGTTACTGCCTTCCTCTAGCTGGGTACCATCATCGGAGCCTTCAAAACACTGGGCATCCTCCTGGAGCATGTACCCAACACTGTGGTCAAACAGTTCCGGGGACTCCTCAGGAGGACATGGTGGGGCTAGGGAAGGAGTGACTGATGCCATTGAGCCGAGGGAAGAGGCCGCGTTGGCAGCTGCTTTGCCAGACAAAGTACCCTGAGCCTGGGTGAGAGAAGATGAGGAGGATGAGGACGGCTTGGTCATCCACTGTACCAAGTCTTCTGCATGTTGCGGCTCAACACGGCCAGCTGCCGAAAAAAAGGACAAGCGTGTCCCACGGCCACGTGCTGATGAAGATGCACCGTCTCCACGACCAGCACTGTTGCCTCTAGACACAGAGCCTGTTTGCCCTCTTTTATTGGCTTGTGACTGTCTGCCTCTCCTTGTTGGCCTTCCAGACATACTAATGGCCTGCAGTGAGATGTAGCTGCACAAAGCTGGAATGTATATATATACTGATACTGCAGCTAGCAGAATCAACTGCCTGCCTGTAGTATTATTTGTAGGAGAACACCAGCAATTGTCTTCAGGTAGCTTTAGGTGCACACTGTGCAGAGGACGCAGTACACTAACTGTAAATACTGCAGCTGCCTGTCTGTGGTACTAATAGGATCAGAAGAACACCGCCAATTTTCTTCAGGTAGCTTTAGGTGCACACTGTGCAGAGGACACAGTACACTAACTGTAAATACTGTAGCTACCTGCCTGTGGTATTAATAGGAGCAGAACAACAGCAATTGTCTTCAGGTAGCTTTAGGTGCACACTGTGCAGAGGACACAGTACACCAACTGTAAATACTGCAGCTGCCTGCCTGTGGTACTAATAGGATCAGAAGAACACCACCAGTTTTCTTCAGGTATCTTTAGGTGCACACTGTGCAGAGGACTCACTACACTAACTTGTAAATACTGCAGCTGCCTGCGGTACTAATAGGATCAGAAGAACACCACCAATTTTCTTCAGGTAGCTTTAGGTGCACACTGTGCAGAGGACGCACTACACTAACTTGTAAATACAGCAGCTGCCTGCGGTACTAATAGGATCAGAAGAACACCACCAGTTTTCTTCAGGTAGCTTTAGGTGCACACTGTGCTGAGGACGCACTACACTAACTTGTAAATACTGCAGCTGCCTGCGGTACTAATAGGCTCAGAAGAACACCACCAATTTTCTTCAGGTAGCTTTAGGTACACACTGTGCAGAGGACGCACTACACTAACTGTAAATACTGCAGCTGCCTGCGGTACTAATAGGATCAGAAGAACACCACCAATTTTCTTCAGGTAGCTTTAGGTGCACACTGTGCAGAGGAAGCACTACACTAACTGTAAATACTGTAGCTAATAGGACTAATAGGATCAGAAGAACACCAGCAATTTTCTTCAGGTAGCTGTAAATACTGTAAAAACACCTGCCTGCCTATCAGTAGGAAGAGAATAACAGGAACAGATCTAGCTAAACTGAATACGGTGTATATATATATATATATATTTTTTTTTTTTTTTTTACACACACACACAACACCTAGGATGCATATATATATACACAATACACTGTTAGTGCAGCTAACGGACTCGCCTGCCTATTCTAACTTAAATCAAATGACACTGTCTCTCTGTCTATCTCTCCGCCACCACCGCAACACACTACACAAGGCCGCCATGCAGGCGGCCTTATATAGCGTGGGGCGTGTACTAAACCCCCTGAGCCATAATTGGCCAAAGCCACCCTGGCTTTGGCCAATTGCGGCTCTCTGTATAGACGGCGCTGTGATTGGCCAAGCATGCGGGTCATAGTGCATGCTTGGCCAATCATCAGCCAGCAATGCACTGCGATGTAGCAGCGAATTATGGGCCATGACGCACCACCCGAATTTGGCGCGAATGGCCCATAACGTTCGAAATTCGACAAACGGTCGAACATGCGATGTTCGAGTCGAACATGGGTTCGACTCGAACTCAAAGCTCATCTCTACTCAGGGGCTTTTTGGGTCCAGGATATCAGATGTTAGGCTACTTTCAGAAATTAAATGTACCCTGGATGGTTTCCAGGCAGGGCTGGTGCATGGATTTTTGACACCTTAGTCCAGTGGTTCTCAACTCCTGTCCTCAGGATCCACTAACAGGCCAGATTTTAAGTATTACCTTGAAGAGATGCAGACTAGAAAACTGCAATAACTGAGCTGCAAATCACCTGTGATGTATTTCAGTTATCTTGCAAACCTGTTAGTGGGTCCTGAGGACAGGAGTTGAGAACCACTGCCCTAGGCAAAACCTAATTTTGCCACCCACTGGCTCTGCCCCTGACTCCACCCCCTTTGCCCTACCCATGTATACACATATGGCGATACCACACATGTGAGACTTTTACACAGCCGGGCCACATACAGAGGCCCAACATACAGGGAGCACCGTCAGGCGTTCCACGTAATTGGAGCATGGATGAGCACGGATGGATGGAGCACCGATGAGCCAGGGATGGATGGAGTATGGATGAGCCAGGGATGGATGGATCATAGATTGAGCATGGATGAACACGGATGGATGGAGCACAGATGAGCCAGGGATGGATGGAGAATGGATTAGCACGGATTGGTGGAGCATTGATGAGCCAGGGATGGATGGAGCATGGATGAGCATGGATAGATGGAGCACGGATGAGCAAGGGATGGATGGAGCATGGATGAGCCAGGGATGGATGAGCATGGTTGGAGCACGGATTGAGCATTGATGAGCCAGGGATGGATGAGCACGGATAGATGGAGCACGGATGAGCCAGGGATGGATGGAGTATGGATGAGCCAGGGATGGATGGATCATGGATTGAGCATGGATGAACACGGATGGATGGAGCACAGATGAGCCAGGGATGGATGGAGAATGGATTAGCACGGATTGGTGGAGCATTGATGAGACAGGGATGATGGAGCATGGATGAGCATGGATAGATGGAGCATGGATGAGCATGGGATGGATGGAGCATGGATGAGCCAGGGATGGATGAGCATGGTTGGAGCACGGATTGAGCATTGATGAGCCAGGGATGGATGGAGCATGGATGAGCACGGATAGATGGAGCACGGATGATCCAGGGATGGATGGAGCATGGATGAGCCAGGGATGGATGAGCATGGTTGGAGCACGGATTGAGCACAGATGAGCCAGGGATGGATGGAGCATGGATGAGCCAGGGATGAGCACGGATGGAGCACAGATTGAGCATGGATGGGGATGGATGGAGCACAGATGAGCCAGGGATGGATGGAGCATGGATGAGCATGGATAGATGGAGCACGGATGAGCCAGGGATGGATGGAGCACGGATTGAGCATGGATGAGCACGGATGGATGGAGCACAGATGAGCCAGGGATGGATGGAGAATGGATGAGCACGGATTGATGGAGCATGGATGAGCCAGGGATGGATGAAGCATGGATGAGCACGGATAGATGGAGCACAGATAAGCCAGGGATGGATGGAGCATGGATGAGCCAGGGATGGATGAGCATGGATGGAGCACGGATTGAGCATGGATGAGCCAGGGATGGATGGAGCACAGATGAGCCAGGGATGGATGGAGCATGGATGAGCCAGGGATAGATGGAACATGGATGAGCATGGATGGAGCTCGGATTGAGCATGGATGAGCCAGGAATGGATGGAGCACAGATGAGCCAAGGATGGATGGAGCATGGATGAGCCAGGGATAGATGGAACATGGATGAGCATGGATGGAGCTTGGATTGAGCATGGATGAGCCAGGGATGGATGGAGCATGGATGAGCCAGGGATGGATGGAACATGGATGAGCATGGATGGAGCTCGGATTGAGCATGGATGAGCCAGGGATGGATGGAGCATGGATGAGCCAGGGATGGATGAAGTATAGATGGGCACATATGGAGCATGGCTGGGCATGGATGGAGCACGGATTGAGCATGGATGAGCCAGGGATGGATGGAGAATGGATGAGCACGGATTGATGGAGCATGGATGAGCCAGGGATGGATGAAGCATGGATGAGCACGGATAGATGGAGCACAGATAAGCCAGGGATGGATGGAGCATGGATGAGCCAGGGATGGATGAGCATGGATGGAGCACGGATTGAGCATGGATGAGCCAGGGATGGATGGAGCACAGATGAGCCAGGGATGGATGGAGCATGGATGAGCCAGGGATAGATGGAACATGGATGAGCATGGATGGAGCTCGGATTGAGCATGGATGAGCCAGGAATGGATGGAGCACAGATGAGCCAAGGATGGATGGAGCATGGATGAGCCAGGGATAGATGGAACATGGATGAGCATGGATGGAGCTTGGATTGAGCATGGATGAGCCAGGGATGGATGGAGCATGGATGAGCCAGGGATGGATGGAACATGGATGAGCATGGATGGAGCTCGGATTGAGCATGGATGAGCCAGGGATGGATGGAGCATGGATGAGCCAGGGATGGATGAAGTATAGATGGGCACATATGGAGCATGGCTGGGCATGGATGGAGCACGGATTGAGCATGGATGAGCCAGGGATGGATGGAGCACGGATGAGCCAGGGATGGATGGAGCACGGATGAGCCAGGGATGGATGGAGCATGGATGAGCCAGGGATGGATGAAGTATAGATGGGCACATATGGAGCATGGATGGGCACATATGAGGCATATATGAGCACATATGGAACATGGATGAGCCAGGGATGGATGAATGGGTGTAGCATGGATGGGCACAGATCAGCACTGTGGGCACTCCAGAGACAGCCCACAGTGCTGCTGCACCCAGGCTCCCTCCTCTCGTCACACACTGTACCGATCTGTGCGAGGAGAGGGGAGGAGCTGCACCGGACAAGCTTTGATATGTTGTCAAGTGATTGCTCCGTCATTGGACGGATCGATCACGTGGTAAAGGGCCGCTGTCATTGGCCCTTTACCCCGTCCTGTGATGCGCCGGGTCAGGAGGAGCGCGATTCTGTGAGGACGTTCATGGACGCCCTCCCATAATAAGCCGACCGCGCTGTAGCCGTCTTTTGGCTATGGCCCGGTCGGCATGTGGTTAAGGGACACCTTTTGATTCTTGGCATCAGAGCAGGGCAGAATGTATTGTTAGGGGATGGGGGTATGTTTTTCTCAGTTTTTCTCTGTTTCTCCTTGCAAAAAAAAAAGGGATGTGTGTGTGTGTGTATGTATGTATGTATATGTATGTATATGTATGTATGTGTATATATATGTGTGGGTATGTGTGTTTTCCCATCTCTCTTCTCTTATTTCTTTCTTCGTTGCCATGCAGTCCCCTTTGCACCTTTCGGTTCTTCGGCCAGCATGAGCCTAATGGCCCGTCCACACGATCCGAATATCGTACGACCGATCGTACGATCGTTCTCGCTTAATAGTCGCACGTAGAAATTGAATAGCTAAATAAAGTCACGAAAATTCTCGTACAACAGACAAAAAAATCGGAAGTGATGTCATGTGTTGTAATGTATTTGTATTGCATTTTCGAACGACAACTATACTGACTAAAAGAAAATCGTACGATCTGTAATCGTACGAGGAAAATTTTCGGGTATGTCCGATCGAATAATATCGGATGAACGGTCGTGATTGGCTGTCGAAAGTAGTGTACACAAGATCCGAATATCGTACGATCCTGCCTCGGACAACCGTTTTCGTACGATATTCGGATCGTGTGTACGGGCCATAAGGCTGCTTTCACACTGAGGCGCTTTACAGGCGATATAGCGCTAAAAATAGTGCCTGCATAGCACCTATAAAGAGCCTCTCCTCTTACTCCTGTGTGAAAGCCCGAGTTCTTTCACACTGGAGTGGTGCGCTTGCAGGACGCCAAAAAAAGTCCTGCAAGGCGCTTCTTTTTTTTTTTTTTAAATCTTTTTTAATGAATTTTCCATTAGCATACAAAATTGCCCATAGAAGGGCCAAACATAGCCCACGCAGGGGCAAATCCTCTGCTGCGGCAACAGAATGCAACAGGACACATCATACAACATAAAACAACCTTATCTATCTATACCCCAATGCGGGGAGAGGTTTAGATCAGGAGAATTTGTGCTCAATCAATAATATACTAACAGGATATTGTGACATGAGAGTAATTGGGTCACTATATTAACATACTACGACCATGATGTTAATCTAGGAGTTGGCTACTGTATCATTTGCCGTGGTATTATCATCCAGCCAACAGGTCCATACCTTTTCAAATTTTTGTGGGCAACCCCTGCCCGAGTATGTGGCTTTATAAAGGGGTAAACTGGCGTTCACTAGATTTTTCCAAAATCTGACAGAGGGGGGAGATGCTTGCTTCCAGTTCATTGTGATGGCCTTACGTGCATAATACAATACCAGGGATATGAGTATTTTTCTAGCTCTGAGCATGGACATTTGTTCCACCAGTCCCAGCAGACAATGTTTAAGGTCATAAGGGACACTAGTCTTAGTGACCTTAGTAATAACTTTGAGTACTGCTTTCCAATAATGTACAATTGCTGGGCAAGCCCAGAAAATGTGGAAGAAGTCCCCCGGCTGGTAGGAGCAGTGCCAACACGTTGGCGAATACGCCGGCGACATCTGGTGCAACCTGTGTGGCTTATAGTGAACTCTGTGTACAATTTTGTATTGTACCAGCTTGTCCCTGGCTGAGACCAGATGGGAGAATGGAAAGTCCCAAATCTCTCTCCAGTCATCCTCATCCAGCTCCGGTATGCCCCCCACCCATTTCCTGCGGAGGGAGGACAGCTCGGGGATGGCAGCCACTAGCAGGGACCCGTAGATCTGAGACGTGGGTTTCTCCAAGTCCTTAACCTGAAGGTCGGACTCGAGTTCCGAATATTCCAATATAATTGGTTGTCCTAAGAACTGACACCTGTAGGCATGGGCTATTTGAAGATACCTGAAATGGGCCCATGCAGGTACATTAAATTTGGTACGTAATACATGAAAGTGAGTTAGTTCTCCGTTGGTGATGTTATGCTCAAGAGTCAGAATTTTGTATTTGGCCCAGGCCTGCGGATCCGAGATGGTATTGAACTGTGGGATTCAGGGTGTGAGGAGACCAGGAATTCAGCTGGGGTGCCCTCAGCGCCTCACCCACCTTCCACGCCCGCATGGTGGTGCACATAGAAGAGGTGAGGCCCCACTATAGCCGCCTCCAGCACCGTCGCAAAGTTGGTCAGGTCCGGTTGTAACCACCAATGGGCGGTTACAAGCTGAGTGGCCAAGAAATATTTGTGACAATCAGGAAGAGCCAAACCCCACTGTCCACAGGCCTGGTCAGAGTGGTGTATTTAAATCTAGGTGGTTTTGGCCCCCAAATAAAGGAGAGGGAGATTTGTTTAAGAGAATTGAAGAAAGTTCTGGTCAGCCATTGCGGAGAATTCCTAAAAATGTATGTAAATTTGGGGAGGACTTTCATTTTAAGAAGGTTGATGCGCCCAATGAGGGAAAGGGGAAGATTGCTCCATGCCTTCAGTTTGGATTTAATTACTACCAGGACAGGGTCAAGATTGAGCCTGGCAAAGTCTCCTCCCTCTTTTGAGACGATGATACCTAAATAGGTAAACGTATCAACCCATTGAAGTGGGATAGAGGAGGGTGAGGAGGACCTGGCCCCCTCGTCTACTGGAAAAAGCTGAGACTTGTGCCAATTCACCCTCAACCCCGTGAAGGCAGAGAAGGTGTCCATGATTCTAAGTGCACCCCACAGAGAGTTACCAGCATCATTTAAAAAAAGCAGTAAATCATCCATGTAAAGAGCCACTCTCTCCTCCAGCCAGCCCACCATAAGGCCACGGATCTCAGCCGAGCTCCTGAGGGCTTCAGCTATAGGCTCCATGGCCAGGGCGAATAAGGCCGGGGAGAGAGGGCATCCTTGTCTGGTGCCCCTCTGCAGGGGGAATGGAGGAGACAGGGAGCCATTCATTTTAATGAATGCCAGGGGACCGGTGTACAATGTGCGTATCCACGCAATAAATTTCAGTGAAAAACCCATTCTCCTAAGCACCTCCCACAAATACACCCACTCCTCCATATCAAGGGTGGCAATGGTCCTCGTACCCTAGTATTGGGGGCATGAATATTAGAAAACAGTCTACGTATGTTAATGTCTGTGGATCTGTGAAGGAATGTGATGTAGATAATAATAATAGTAATCTGAAAATGTCTATTTTCTTATGTGCATACATATTTTTCTCCTTACTCATTATATAAGTATACAGGTTTGCTCTGTTCCTATATTTTCTCAAGATGGCGGGTACCCCCTACATCCCACACATCAGAAGAACGCGGAACAAGATAAAACCAAAGATCAGTCAGACCTCGTTATGAAAATTCTCCATCTTCTTTATCTTCTTAACCAATGAGATGTACCTATTAGACTAACATAGCAATGACGTATTTGTGTGTATAAAACATTAACACTGCCTTGAATAAATGAGAAGTGAAACAAGTAATAGCGCTGAGCGTGTCTCAGAGTGTTTACTTTTATATGCATGCATATCAACACTTTTCAAATTAGAGACAGCAGCAGATAACCTTGGGCTCGATTGGAGCTCTTAATCATTTCCATAACAGATGGTGCCGAAACCCGGGACCTCAGGCTACAGTCGAAGCTATACCGCGATAAGCATTCGGGCGTTAATTGATTGATGAGACGGGGTTTGCGCAGCCCTAACAGTACCGGTGAGTTTGATTAATATTCTTACCACTGTACGACTCTCTTATCTTTCGGTTGACGGCTGGATTCTGTCGGTATGCTGAGACTGTCTTAGAGGCAGGTATTTCCTCGCCTGAGGTTGTTTTAACGAACCTGCCAATGGGTTTCTGCTGACTGTATTTTTTGTTCACTGTCTGCCATTCTTTGGGCTACGAAGCTCAGCAGTCTAAGGGTGCTACATGTGTGAATGGGTAGTCTCATCGCCAGATGAGCTTTCGGCCTCTGGCATGAGATTGTTTCCCGTGTGGCAAACGTTATAGACGGGTTACTCTAGGTTCGACGAACCTTTGAGGGGAATTTCAGCTGCTGGCTTTGCAGCCTGGAGTGCTACATGTGAGAATGGGTAGTCTCATCTCCAGATGAGCTTTCGGCCTCTGAGATGAGATTGTTTCCCTTGTAGCAAAACGTCTATAAACGTGTTTATTTTGCAAGGTGGTCTGCCCTTGTGGTTATTTTAGCCTGCTGAAATTTTGCAGTTCGAAGAGTGGCAGGTGTAATGTCCTGTCGTGATTGTATTTGTGGTTTATTGTTTGCTATACATGAGAGGGGGTGGGGACTGGTGAAAGTCAGAGGAGGGGGAGATGGGTCAGAACAACTCTAAACCGGGGAAAGGAATTTGCTGATAAGAACGCTGAGAAAAATATTAACTCCTTGGTTGTATGTATTCCCCTCTCAAGCCGTTAGTCGAGAAACAGAAAGTGATATTGTAAAGAAGGAAAGAAGAAGATGTTGAAATAGTTAACAAAAGTTATGTTGCTGAAGAAACAGGGAGAAAAATCCTGTGTGATAAAGAAAATTGGATAAAGGGAGTTAAGAAAGATGGCGATTGTATTATGTATGTGTATCACAGAGCTGATGATATGTTGGAACTTGAAACAAAGGAGGGGAGGGACAGCACTGCCCTCCGTCTAACAACCACTCCTTTCTCACCACCCAAGCACAACCCACTGTGACAACTCAGCCCGGCGGCCATCTTAGTGCACCCATGCCTTCACTTTCTACCCAGTCCAGTGCACTTCCTGCCGGCGGCCATCTTGGTACACCCAGTAAGCTTAAACAGCCTGTACCCAGCCCTCCCTGTTTTAAACCAAGATGGTTCATACCACACACCTGTCTTCCCCAATACGGGAGCATCACATTCCCAGGCCGGATATGTTAATGATGAAGAAGCATCTGAGTGGGAAGCCCGACAGCAGGCAGCAAGGCCACCCACTGATTTAACCCCCAATCCGGCTCCAGACTCTCAGTTCCGAGAGGATCTCAAACACATGCTGGCAACCGTAAAGAACAGTGCCCCTTGCCAGACCCTGCCCCAACAACAGTCTCGGTTACCAGAAGGGGCACCAGTGATGTATGTCGCTTTTACTCTATCACAAGCAGCGGCCTTAGTGACAAGTCTGCCTGACCCAGAGAAGCAGCCAATTCCCTTCTACCACAGGATAGTGCAGATACAAGAAACTTACTCAGCTGCCTGGAGAGACTTGATCAGCCTATGCCAAATCAAAGCAGGATATGTCTTTTGGCCAGTCATGCAGATGGCCTTCAATGATGCCTGCCTGGCAAGTGCCACTTCCTACACCTCAGGCGTGGAGTTCTGTGCACAACTCCATGACTGGGCAAAGGAGAAGTTGACAGATCAGAAGACCACAATCCAAGATATTACCCAAGATAAAGAGGAGTCTGTGAAGAAGTATCATGCTAGACTCATAAAGGCACACACACACATGTTATCAACTGCTTTTGTTTCAGGGCTCAGAGAGGATATCAGAAAAGGCCTGATGGTGACCCGCCCTGAATACCATTCAATGAAAATGTCTGATTTATTGTTGGTGACCAGAGGTATAGAAAATCAAAAAGGTAAAAAAACAACGCCCCTCATGGTAACCCATGACGAAGATCCCGCCTACACTAGTCCACCACCACTGCCCAATACCAGGGAAAGGATCACCTGTTACAACTGTGGGAAACGGGGTCACTTCAGAAAAGAATGCAGAGCCCCAAGATGTCCCAGACGAAAAACCTACCACTTTCCTCATTGACAGGGGTGCAGCCAAAAGTGTGTTGAGGGCGGTGAACCTGCCTAATAGTTCTTTCCTTTCCACTATTGATGTTTCCTGCGTAGGAATGGATGGGGTGCCCCGCTCCAGTCCACTTCCTGATTTGCTTGCCAGATTTGTGGTGTCCTCTACATGTCCCTTGAATCTACTAGGAGCTGATGTGTTGTCCAGACTACAGGCCTCAATCAGGACACCCCTGAAGGGGGGATGAAGTTACATACTCCCCTATCTTTAGAAGACTCATCTGCCTTGTGTTCTCTGCCTCTCCTGATGACACTTAATAAAAAAAAAACTTCAAGTTCAATACTGCATGAAGTACTTGACAGAATCCCTGCGTGCCTATGGTCCACAGGACCGGAAGACAACGGTCACTTAAAGGTGCCACCAGTTTCAGTCAAGCTAAAAGAGGGCGCATCATTGCCCCGGAAACCACAATAACCCCAAGAAGAGAACCCCTAAAGGAGAACCAGGTACCTGCTGTGGATGCCTTTGACTGCAAAATACCTCACAGAGGTGGACCTTACAAACGTTTTCTTCAGTGTCCACCCTCACCCCTCCTGCTGGTACCTTTTTGCATTCATCCACGGAAAGAAACGGAAACATACCTAAACAGTTGTGCCACAAGGGGTACAGAACTTTCCAAGCCAGTCTGCAAAAACTATGGCTATCATCCTTGACACATGACAAGAGGAACAGCCGGAAGTGATTCTCTTCCAACATGTTGATGACCTTCTCCTTTGTGCAGCTGACTTACCCCCTGTTGAAGTCACCTCAGAAAGCCTGTTGTGCTATCTTGCCAACCAGGGCTGCAGAGCCTCAAAGCCCAAATTGCAGTGGTGCTCAACACCTGTCATTTTCCTTGGACTAACTTCCTAGTGCAGAGCATGGATTCCAGAAGCCTTCCTACTGATGCTCTGCAATCAGACCCCTTCCAGATGTCTCCTGAAGAAATATCTAAGTTTGAGGCCCTCAAGTGTGCCATCTCAGGCGCTAGGGCTCCCAGACTACGACAAAACGCTCAAGCTCTTTGTATCCGAACGTCTGGGACATGCTGCAGGTGTACTCACCCAATCACACGGCATCAGCCTACGCCCCATAGGATATTATTCCTGTCGGCTGGATGCGGTAGCAAGAGGAGGCCTATTGTGTCTGCGAGCTGGATTTGCTACACAAGCCTTGCTTGACAAAACTTTGAACTTGGTCCTCGGACACTGCCTCGTTCTACTTGCTCCCCATGATGTTGTTGCCATATTCAACCAAGATCCTGCCGAAACACTTGTCCACTACCAGACACTTGAGACTCCTGTGTTCCCTCCTACTGGACAGCATTACTCTATTAAGTTGTCAAACACTGAACCCTACCACCCTTCTTCCACTTCTCGAGGGGGGAAAGGAGGAGGAGTAGAGTCTTGACTTGTTACCCCATGACCACACAGGACACGCGGTCACCACTGAAAACACTGTTCTACAAGCTGAAGCCTTACCACTGGTGATGTCTGCACAGGAGGCAGAGCTGTAAGCACTTACTACAGCATGTAAATGGGCAGAGGGAAAAAGAGCCAACATTCATATGGACTCAAGATATGCTTTCAACATTGCCCATGATTATGGTGTTATCTAGAACAGAGGATTCCTGATGGCTGCAGGAACACCTGTGAAAACTTGATTGATGCCTTGCTTCTCACAACCTAAGTGACTATTCTGAGTAAAGCACACGACAAAATGAACTCAAAGGAAGCTTAAGGCAATCATCGAGCCAATACAGCTGCCAAACAGACAGCTGGTGGTCCACGGGAAGTGGACAGCAGGGTGGTAGAAGAAGACCACCCCGTGCTTACCTTACAGACTTTCCCAGTGGACAGAGTTTATCTAAAAGAACTACAGGAAACAACAAGTCCGGATAAGAAGGAAAGCTGGAAACGGAGAGGAGCAACTCTCAGAAATGGACTATTCGAGTGCAACAAGAAGCCTTGTCTACCCAGGAGTATGTACCCAGCCGTGGTGCAATGGGCACATGGAGCTGCCCACTTGACAAAGACTTTTATGAACTCTCTTATCAACAAGTGTTGCACCAAGAGTTACTCCACTTTTATGAACTCTCTTATCAACAAGTGTTGCACCAAGAGTTACTCCACTGACCGACAACTTCTGCAGATCATGCATTATCTGCACCAAATGTAACCCAGGATGCACAGAAGAAGCACAGAAGAAGCACCTGGCAAAAGCCCTATACCCCATTCCAGAGGATGCAAATTGATCATTCTCAAGTGCCAAGAAGTGACAGATTTGAAAACGCCCTAGTGGAAGTGGTCACGACTGCCAGGACCACAGCTAAGAAACTACTGAGTGAGATAGTATGTAGATTTGGGGTCCCAGAGGTGATATTGAGAGATCAGGGACCAGCCCTAACAACAACCCTTACAAAAGAGATTTGGGCAGCACTGGGGGTTCAGTTGGCACTACACATCCCATACCACCCTCAAAGTAGCGGGAAGGTAGAAAGGATGAATGGGACACTAAAAACAGGATGTTAAAGATGGCCCAAGAGACTAACATGAGTTGGCCAGACAGTTAGCCCATTGCCCTGTTCAGTGTCAGACACACCCCCAGGGGAAACATGCCCTATCCCCTTATGAAATTTTGTTTGGTTCAGCTCCCAGACTTGGTTGTTACTTTCCACAACAGTTACAGTTACAGTCTGATGTGTTGACTAATTATGTAACCACATTATCACGAGAATTAACCTGAATGCATGTCCAGGTGTTTTCTTCCATTCCAGATCCTGAATTAGATACAGGAACACACCAACTACTGTCAGGAGATCCTTGAGCCAAGTTATGATGGTCCATTCCAAGTTTTGGTGACCACAGCCACCTCAGTCAAGTTGGCCAGGAAGAACACCTGAATGCATGCTTATCACTGCAGGAGAGCGTGTTTTCGGGTGCTACATATCCTTTTTCTGTTTGATCTAGGGGGGAGGGGCCCAGGAGGTGGCCA
Organism: Aquarana catesbeiana; assembly: GCF_042186555.1. Taxonomy (NCBI): domain Eukaryota; kingdom Metazoa; phylum Chordata; class Amphibia; order Anura; family Ranidae; genus Aquarana; species Aquarana catesbeiana. The sequence goes on along the minus strand of NC_133334.1, from coordinate 209,626,936 downwards.
TCACAAAAATGATAACATAATTACATTTTGGTGTAACTCTTCAGGTACACATGTGACTACCTTTACCTTAGATTACTGTGACATAGTACCTTGTCCGTTTGACCCTTCATGGTGATGCCATTGGTACAGTGAGATCCCTGACGGTAAGGACATATATGTATGCCACACAGACAGTTACTGGGGACAGAGTTGTGGTTTCTGTGGGGGCCAGTGGGTTGGAACACAGGGCCAGACTGGGCGACCACAGAGTGCATTAGACAAAAAAGATGAAAATAGAAAGCCCCATATCCTAACCAAAGATACCCCTGATACATGCACTGACCCAGCACACAGTCAGAGGAGGAAGCGAGCAGCTCTCTCCGGAAGCTTTTGATCCTCATGTATACATACATGTCATAGGGGTTACAAGGGGGTCCCTGATGAGTTTAAAGCCAGGGATCAGGTAAAAGCTGGTTTTGAGTCTTTGATCCCCATAACAACTGTCAGCAAGAATGTAGATTGGATTAACTACATGTCATGGTTATGCAATAGAGTTTGTCGATCAACATACCTGTCTCCATGTGTTCATCTCTAGAGACCAGCTGACCCTCACCTGACTGCTTTTGTAACCTCTCCTCTAAGCATGGCCCCACCCCAGGCCCTATCAGGGAACCCTATATTAACCTGTGCACTGCAAGCCAGCAGTGCTGATCAACCACTGTGTGTTAGCCTCTGTGTGTACTTGCTGTGTTTCCTACATCTGATTTCTGTTACCGACTTTGGCCTGTTCCCGGCCATCCCTGTTTGCCTGTGACCCTGATGTTCCAGCCAGCTCCCTCCTTCCTCTTCTCCTGTAGTCTACCGTGAGCGTGAGCTGTGAGACCCTGGGGGCCGCGACCTGGAGCCAGACTGCAGCGCAGTCCATCCTCACCACTAGAGGCTCTGGTGAACACCTGCTGGCTCTTAGACTCCGCGCCCTGGGGAATCTATGCTCTAGCTCCCAGTGGGATCTGTGTCAGTGATCCAGTAGACCTGATTCCTGAACCTCCCAGGGTTTAAGCCGCAGCAGTCACCCGTAGGGTCCACTACCTTGCGGTGCACTCCTGATCCCAACGGTGTGCATCTGTCACCCAGCCTCTAGGTGACCTGACACTACACATATTATAACCAACAGAGATGTGTAAATTACACTAAAGATGCCCTCCAGGGAATTGCTGACCAGTTAGCCCCCACTTCCTACATGACATTCCAGAACCGGATGGCCTTAGACATGGTGTTAGCCGAGAAGGGGGGTGTTTGTAAAATCATAGGAAAAAACGGGAACCTGTTGTACATACATTCCTGATAATATTGGCCCAAATGGTAAGGTTACTCTAGCTATAAAGAAATTAGAAGATCTGTCACTGGAGTTGAAGAAGAACTCAGGTATCACAGACCCATGGGACCAATACTTTAGCTGGATGAGTGGGTGGCAGAAGGTGCTCGTCCAGACAGGGGTAACGGTATTAATAATCCTGGTTCTTTTAGCCCTGATTGTATGCTGTATTCTACCTTTTGTAAAAAGTTAATGAGCAAGGCTGTAGACAATAGCACACCTACATTTCTCCACCAAGAAGAAGAGGACCTCCTTATGATGGAAGATGACAAACCGTTCACTCCTCTACAGTCACTCCCTGTCCATAATCTCACAATCCTATAGGGTTATAGGGATAGATAGCGCCTGACTGCACCTCTCCAGCTGTATTGAGGAGGGAAGTGAACAGTTGCTGCCCAATTCTATATACAGCCTAAAAGAGTTGCTGAGGAGAAGGGCCAGGCCAAAATGGGACCTTTAGTATTAGGGACAGAAAAGAGAAAATAGTCATTTTAGGGGGGATTGTGAAGGAATGTGATGTAGATAATAATAATAGTAATCTGAAAATGTCTATTTTCTTATGTGCATACATATTTTTCTCCTTACTCATTATATAAGTATACAGGTTTGCTCTGTTCCTATATTTTCTCAAGATGGCGGGTACCCCCTACATCCCACACATCAGAAGAACGCGGAACAAGATAAAACCAAAGATCAGCCAGACCTCGTTATGAAAATTCTCCATCTTCTTTATCTTCTTAACCAATGAGATGTACCTATTAGACTAACATAGCAATGAAAAAAAGGGGGGTATATAACCATATACCAGGATTGTGGGACTTTATGTGAAGCATATGACAGCCCAAAGAGTAATAGGATGAATCAAAAGGAATTTTATTATACATTTGCATAATACATACATAATCAAAAAATAACAAAAGTAAATTAACATACATAGGTGGTAAGACTGTTGAACACAGTTCAAAGTATATATGCTGGTAACAATAAAAATATGCATGAATCACATTAAATTGGTAAAGAAATATAATAACAGCATAAGGTAAAAATATTTGTATAGAAATATTTAAAATTCCCAGATTCATCACAGACTAAAGATGTGTACTATTGATAAAAAAGAATATAACCTGCAGGACCTATGGCCTCATTGGCCTGAGAGAGTACGGAACACATCATAACTAGAAGTTCTAATGGCATTCGTGGAGACACGGCACATCAAGAGCTCTACGCGTTTCGTGGCTGAAGCCACTCATCAGGAGCAGGCACGTGTAGTATCTATGGATTAGGAAAAAATTGAAAAATGAAAAACAAAAAGAGTTGTAGAAGCAAGGTTAGGGGTAAGGTATCAAACCACCGTAACCAAGACTTACTTGTTCAAATTGGGCATGCTGAAGGTGCAATGGCAAGGCCCCACAGACAGTCCGGGAAATAACTCCACACCGGGAGCTGAGGTGGGCAGCCCCACGGACATGGGGAGGGCGACACTCACGGCGGGCACGGCAGCCGAGGACATTCTGAGAGTGAAGGGACAGTGATGAACAAAGAGATGTAACAAACACAGGAGAGAAAAAAGGAAAGAGAAATAGGAAGGGGGGGAAAAAACCAAAGAGAGGGGGAAGGAGGAGGGGGGGGGGAGGGGAGGAGGAAAGAAGAGACGGATGGAAGAAAGAAGAGAGAAGAGGGGAGGAGACACAGGGAGGGGGAAAGAAGGGATTAGTGGGGGAGACAAGGGAAAAAGAAGAAAGAAAAGCAGGGGGAAAGAATCAGGAAAAAAGGGGGGGGGAAAGGAACTGGAGAAAGAGAAAAGGAAGGGAAAAGGGGGGGAAAAAAGAAATATGAAGAATAAGGGGAGGGAAGGGAAAAGGGAGGGAGAAAAAGGGAGGGGGGGAAAGAGAGGGGAGAAAAAGGGGGGGAGGGGGGTGAGGTGAGGACAAAAGGCAAGGAGGGAGGTAGGTGGGTGGACAGTGGGGGGTATTGTGAATAAGTGAGAAGTGGACAAGTGAAGCCAGAAAGGTGTAGTGGTGATGAAACAAAGGGAAATGCCAATATACCTGGTGGGTAGAGGAACCCCATAAAGGGAACCAGAAAGACCAGTGAAACAATCCATGTAGTGGATGGTGTGTGAAGAGCCCCGAGTGCCGTGACCAGCCGGGGAGCGCCCTTAAATACCCCCGCCGCGGGGATGCACACCAATGTCACGCCGTGGGGTGGGGGGAGGAGCGCCAGGCGCCAGGCGGCCGCTTCCGGCCAACGGCACGCAGCACGTTCGCCCATAGCCCACGAGTGTGGTGAACACAGCCTGTGCGCGGCAGCGTCAGAGCGCTGCCCCGCGCACAGCAAGGAAGCGTGACACTGACACACATTGACATCACATCCGCTCCCCCAGGCCGTGAAGGCAGTGGGGGAGGGGGGGAAAAAGTGTCCGCAAGGTGTGTCACAGCCCCCGGAGTGAGAGAGAAACCAGACCGCAGGACGGCCCGGCACATCCCCCAGCAGCAGTACCAAGAATAAAGCTAATAAGACAGTTGGAACAATAGCAATTTTTAAAAAAAGAATATGGGAATAAAATGGTTACAAAAATAAAATGAATGAAACAGGGGAGACTAAACATAGGTCGTTGGTGGCAGAAAATTTAATATATCTAAACTAGTGGAGCTACATCAGATGCTTCCATCCCTATTTGTATACAAGATAATTGGGGAAAAAGGGGGGAACTTAGGGACTTTTAGGAAGCCATGATCTGGTAAGGTCAAGTATTTCCATCCCTAGGGACTTTATATGATGTCATGACCTGGTAAGGACATAGACATCCATCCCATCTATATTTAAAGAAAAAAAGGGGGGTATATAACCATATACCAGGATTGTGGGACTTTATGTGAAGCATATGACAGCCCAAAGAGTAATAGGATGAATCAAAAGGAATTTTATTACACATTTGCATAATACATACATAATCAAAAAATAACAAAAGTAAATTAACATACATAGGTGGTAAGACTGTTGAACACAGTTCAAAGTATATATGCTGGTAACAATAAAAATATGCATGAATCACATTAAATTGGTAAAGAAATATAATAACAGCATAAGGTAAAAATATTTGTATAGAAATATTTAAAATTCCCAGATTCATCACAGACTAAAGATGTGTACTATTGATAAAAAAGAATATAACCTGCAGGACCTATGGCCTCATTGGCCTGAGAGAGTACGGAACACATCATAACTAGAAGTTCTAATGGCATTCGTGGAGACACGGCACATCAAGAGCTCTACGCGTTTCGTGGCTGAAGCCACTCATCAGGAGCAGGCACGTGTAGTATCTATGGATTAGGAAAAAATTGAAAAATGAAAAACAAAAAGAGTTGTAGAAGCAAGGTTAGGGGTAAGGTATCAAACCACCGTAACCAAGACTTACTTGTTCAAATTGGGCATGCTGAAGGTGCAATGGCAAGGCCCCACAGACAGTCCGGGAAATAACTCCACACCGGGAGCTGAGGTGGGCAGCCCCACGGACATGGGGAGGGCGACACTCACGGCGGGCACGGCAGCCGAGGACATTCTGAGAGTGAAGGGACAGTGATGAACAAAGAGATGTAACAAACACAGGAGAGAAAAAAGGAAAGAGAAATAGGAAGGGGGGGAAAAAAACCAAAGAGAGGGGGAAGGAGGAGGGGGGGGGGGGGAGGGGAGGAGGAAAGAAGAGACGGATGGAAGAAAGAAGAGAGAAGAGGGGAGGAGACACAGGGAGGGGGAAAGAAGGGATTAGTGGGGGAGACAAGGGAAAAAGAAGAAAGAAAAGCAGGGGGAAAGAATCAGGAAAAAAGGGGGGGGGAAAGGAACTGGAGAAAGAGAAAAGGAAGGGAAAAGGGGGGGAAAAAAGAAATATGAAGAATAAGGGGAGGGAAGGGAAAAGGGAGGGAGAAAAAGGGAGGGGGGGAAAGAGAGGGGAGAAAAAGGGGGGGAGGGGGGTGAGGTGAGGACAAAAGGCAAGGAGGGAGGTAGGTGGGTGGACAGTGGGGGGTATTGTGAATAAGTGAGAAGTGGACAAGTGAAGCCAGAAAGGTGTAGTGGTGATGAAACAAAGGGAAATGCCAATATACCTGGTGGGTAGAGGAACCCCATAAAGGGAACCAGAAAGACCAGTGAAACAATCCATGTAGTGGATGGTGTGTGAAGAGCCCCGAGTGCCGTGACCAGCCGGGGAGCGCCCTTAAATACCCCCGCCGCGGGGATGCACACCAATGTCACGCCGTGGGGTGGGGGGAGGAGCGCCAGGCGCCAGGCGGCCGCTTCCGGCCAACGGCACGCAGCACGTTCGCCCATAGCCCACGAGTGTGGTGAACACAGCCTGTGCGCGGCAGCGTCAGAGCGCTGCCCCGCGCACAGCAAGGAAGCGTGACACTGACACACATTGACATCACATCCGCTCCCCCAGGCCGTGAAGGCAGTGGGGGAGGGGGGGAAAAAGTGTCCGCAAGGTGTGTCACAGCCCCCGGAGTGAGAGAGAAACCAGACCGCAGGACGACCCGGCACATCCCCCAGCAGCAGTACCAAGAATAAAGCTAATAAGACAGTTGGAACAATAGCAATTTTTAAAAAAAGAATATGGGAATAAAATGGTTACAAAAATAAAATGAATGAAACAGGGGAGACTAAACATAGGTCGTTGGTGGCAGAAAATTTAATATATCTAAACTAGTGGAGCTACATCAGATGCTTCCATCCCTATTTGTATACAAGATAATTGGGGAAAAAGGGGGGAACTTAGGGACTTTTAGGAAGCCATGATCTGGTAAGGTCAAGTATTTCCATCCCTAGGGACTTTATATGATGTCATGACCTGGTAAGGACATAGACATCCATCCCATCTATATTTAAAGAAAAAAAGGGGGGTATATAACCATATACCAGGATTGTGGGACTTTATGTGAAGCATATGACAGCCCAAAGAGTAATAGGATGAATCAAAAGGAATTTTATTACACATTTGCATAATACATACATAATCAAAAAATAACAAAAGTAAATTAATATACATAGGTGGTAAGACTGTTGAACACAGTTCAAAGTATATATGCTGGTAACAATAAAAATATGCATGAATCACATTAAATTGGTAAAGAAATATAATAACAGCATAAGGTAAAAATATTTGTATAGAAATATTTAAAATTCCCAGATTCATCACAGACTAAAGATGTGTACTATTGATAAAAAAGAATATAACCTGCAGGACCTATGGCCTCATTGGCCTGAGAGAGTACGGAACACATCATAACTAGAAGTTCTAATGGCATTCGTGGAGACACGGCACATCAAGAGCTCTACGCGTTTCGTGGCTGAAGCCACTCATCAGGAGCAGGCACGTGTAGTATCTATGGATTAGGAAAAAATTGAAAAATGAAAAACAAAAAGAGTTGTAGAAGCAAGGTTAGGGGTAAGGTATCAAACCACCGTAACCAAGACTTACTTGTTCAAATTGGGCATGCTGAAGGTGCAATGGCAAGGCCCCACAGACAGTCCGGGAAATAACTCCACACCGGGAGCTGAGGTGGGCAGCCCCACGGACATGGGGAGGGCGACACTCACGGCGGGCACGGCAGCCGAGGACATTCTGAGAGTGAAGGGACAGTGATGAACAAAGAGATGTAACAAACACAGGAGAGAAAAAAGGAAAGAGAAATAGGAAGGGGGGGAAAAAAACCAAAGAGAGTATTTGTTAGCATTTATTAGCAATGACGTATTTGTGTGTATAAAACATTAACACCGCCTTGAATAAATGAGAAGTGAAACAAGTAATAGCGCTGAGCGTGTCTCAGAGTGTTTACTTTTATATGCATGCATATCAACACTTTTCAAATTAGAGACAGCAGCAGATAACCTTGGGCTCGATTGGAGCTCTTAATCATTTCCATAACAGATCTACCTGGCATAAAGCCCGTTTGATCAGAGTCGATCAGAGATTTAATTACCTTATTAAGTCTAGTGGCCAGTAACTTGGTTAGTATTTTTAGGTCACAGTTTAGGAGTGCTATTGGCCTGTAGGAGGCGCACAACTTAGGATCCTTATTAGGCTTGGGAATGAGAACTATATGGGCTTCCCTCATAGAGGGCGGTAAGGAACCCTGTTGGAGACAGGCTTGAAACATTTGAGCTAGTTTGGGGGCAAGCAGTTCTGTGTGGGCTCTGTAATACTCTATGGGAAGTCCATCCGGTCCCAGGGTTTTTCCTGCCGGGAAAGACCTAATGGCCACCGTGACTTCCTCCGGTGTGATCTCTGAGACAAGGAGTTGCCTCTCCGCATCAGAGAGCCAACCCAGTGCCAACGTGTCCAACATGGAGTTCATCTGTGTAGGGTCAAAGCTGTCGGGGAGGAAACATACAGAGAGGTGTAAAATTTCGTAAAAGCAGATAGAATATCCTCCTGAGAGGTGACTAATACTCCCTCTGCCGTGAGGATTTCTGATATAACAGCTAAAGGCCTATCCTGCTGTGCTAGCATCGCCAGGAGTTTGCTGTTGTTGTCACCATGCTCGAAATATTTCTGTCTGCTACTTTGTATACCAAGCCTGGTGGTGTCTCAAACCTGGAGATGTAATTCTTGCCTAAGTGATGAAAGGTGCTCAAAGTTGGGGACCGTTGCCGAGGCCGAATATTGATTTAGAGCCTCCTCAACTTTGTGCTGCAGGTCAGAGACCTTGTCCCCAAGTGCCGCCCTAACCGCTGCCACAGCCGAGATATATTGACCTCTGCTGTGAGCTTTGAAAGCATCCCACTCTACCTCCGGGGAGGCTGACCCCGCATTGTGCACCCAGTAGTCCTACAAGGAGGGAGAAACCCTGTCATGGACTGCCTCATTGTTGAGCCAATGGGGTTGTAAGCTCCAGAGGGCTTTGCTCCTCAACCTGGTGGTCCTTATGGTCAATTTAAAAGGATGATGATCAGATAGGCCAGAGGGAAGGTAACTGGCCTCCTGGACATTGGCCAGGAGGGCAGCATTGACAAAAGACAAATCGATTCGGGAGGATGTTTTAAATGTGGACGAAAAGCAGGAGTATGTTCTATCCTAGGGGTGAAGCCACTGCCACACCTCTTGGAATTCTGTTGCCTGAGCCCACGTACCAAGGTCAGGATTTAAATTAGATTGCAGGGAGGGTCTATCTAATTCACGGGACAATGTGGCATTAAAGTCTCCCATAAACAGAACACACGCCAGGCAATGTGAAGCCAGCCTTTCATAGAGTGTGTACAGAACGTGTATTTGGCTCGGAGGAGGCAAATAGACGTTCACAATGACATATTTCTTGTTATAAATGCTCAACACCACCATAGCAAATTTCCCCTGTGGATCTAGATGAACCTCATGAATTACACATAGAACTTGTTTACTGATCAATATGGAGACCCCTCTAGAATATGAGTAATAGGTTGCATGAAGCGCCCTTTGCACCCATGGCTTTTTCAGTGCCAGAACCTTACTGCCAGTTAAGTGCGTCTCCTGCAACAGCACTATGTTGGGGTTATGCAATTTCAAGCATTGGAATAGCAGTAACCTTTTTTATGTGGAGTTAAGCCCCCTGACGTTCCACGATAGAATGGTCAGCAACTCGACATCTGAGGGGGCCGTCATGGAACACCAGGGGGAAATAGAAGCAGTATGATCCTATCCAGCCAGTAGATGTAAATAAACCAAAATTCGGTACATGAATTCAACGACATTTGAGCATAGTGCATATTCATTTCTGTAGAGTATGGAAAACCCTCCCCCCAAAACACATAATACCCTACCCAAACATAATGAAAACCTAGTTCAAAGACCAAAACCATAGGCCAAAGAACCATACAAACCGATGTAGGGTTTCGTCCCATAACTGTAAAGAACATAGAATCCTTAGGTCGCTGGGACCCCTAGAAGTTGGGCCATGGGGCCGGAGGTGGATAAAACCCTTCCCGAGGGAGTCCGTCTCAGCTCAGGGAGGGGAATCCAAAGTGTGGGAAGGGAAGCAGGGGAAAACAGGGGCACTTCTGGTCAAAGGTGGGGTAATTCAGTGGCTATCATTGGAACTCCTCAGGCAGGATTGATCAGCAGTCTAGCTAGGAACAGAAGTCAAAAAGAAAAAAAAAAAAAAAAAAAGCATACAGTATGGGTAAAATTTAAATATAACGGGGAGAAACGGACTGGGGACAGAAAATGATGGAGGCTGGGAGTCACCAGGAGATAGTCCTTCTGAAAAGGAAAAGGGATATTTTGCTACTCCCTGCTGAGTGTAGTCGGGCAACTTTTCCCCCTTGTCGTATACAGTTAGCGGGCGTTCAGCTATTCCGACGCAGCCTCTGGAGTGTCGAAGAAACGAGTGCTGTCACCATCAGTGATTCGTAACCTGCTGGGATACAAAAGGCCAAATCTAATTCCTTTTTCTCTGAGCCAGCGTCTCACATCAGTAAAGGATTTGCGGCGTTGTTGCACTTCCTGAGAGAAGAACAGGAAAAAAGCAATCTGGTATTCTCATACTTAATTTCGGGCATGGCACGGGCCGCCACCAGGATGCAGTCCCGATCTCGATAATTTAACAGCCACAACAGGAAGGGGTGCGGAGGAGCCCCAGGCCTCAGGGGGAGCGGCAGGACCCTGTGGGCCCTTTCCACTATGAAGGTGGGCAGCACATCCCCCAGGTTGAACAGGGTGGACAGTAACTGCTCCGTAAATTCAGCGGGTCTGGGGCCTTCAGCTCTCTCGGGCAGTCCAAGTATGCGGATATTATTTCGCCTGAGGTGGTTTTCGGTATCTATTGCGCGCTCCTGGAGTGCTTTCACCTGGAGCTGCAGGGCCTTTACCTCCCTGGAGTCCGACCGGACTGTGTCCTCCATCATGGAGACCCTGTCCTCCACCTCAGCGACGCGGGACCGAAATTTATCCATATCTTGGCGGATGAGACCGACGTCCACTGTCAAGAAGTTGATCTTTGCTGTCAGGGTTTCTTTGCAGGATGTAATGGCCGCCAGGATCTCGGCTCCAGTGGGAGCCACCACCTCCCCCGACTCTGCGACCACCTGCGCACTGGTCGCCATCCTAGCCGTGGATCGTTTTGCAGACTTGGTGAGGGGGGGCCACGTGGAGCTTTTGGACCCGATTTGGAGTAGCAGGTTTTAGGGCGGCCCATCCGAGGTTCGCCCCGAAATGGAGGAGGGTCCAGGGGGGGCCTGTGAGCCCGAGAGCTGGGGTCCCAGGAGCAGGGTGAGAGCTGCAGCAATGGTGATGCGCTAAGGGACAGCAGGCAGGCACCAGATCTCAGGGAGCAGGACAGAAGGTGCACAGGATCAGGGCTTACTATAAGACACAGCTTCTGCAGGGATGGTTACACAAGGAAAGTAGCACAGTATCTTTGGGGCACAGTACCTGTGTGTGGAGGATGTGCCAGGGACCGTAGGCCGCAAGATGGCAGCGGAATCAGCCTGTATGCATCCTCCTGTGGCTTCTCAGGTCCCCACACAGTCTAGCAGCCTCTCAGGGACCGCCGCTACAGATGTGGCCGATCGTGGCACTTGAGCTCGGGGATGCTGGAGGCTCCGCAGGCCTCAAGATGGCGGCGGGCCGAGGCGCCCAGGAACAGCCTAAGTGAGTCCTCAGGCGGTCTTTTGGCTCTCCACACTGTGCAGTCACCCCCAAGGACAGCCGCCACAGAAGCGGATGGATTAGCTGCCCTCTGTTCCGCCGATCGCGGCACTCGAACCCGGGGATGTTGGAGGCCCCACAGGCCTCAAGATGGCGGCGGGCTGCTGCTGTGTGGAGCCGGCCGCGGCCCAGTAAAAACTCAATTGGCCGGCCGAGCTCCGCAACTTCCACTGGGCTGGTGTGGATGATGTCCAGGGGTGGTTGGGGAGAGTTTTGAGGCTCACCAGGTCTTCTGTCTTGCAGGATGGTGGTGGATTGTGGCAGGATCGGCGGAGCTCCTCAGCAACATGTCCTGTTCTCTCTACATCCGGACACGCTCCCAAACCTGCAAGCCGCATCTTTGCAGCACTGTAGGAGCGGTGTATACACCAATCCTAAAGTGCCCCTGCCCATTGAAAACAATGGGTAGCGCCACCGAACTGCTGGCATAGCGTCGTTGCAGCGGCGATTTGCAGGCGGGTTTAACCCTTTTCCGCCCGCTAGCGGGGGTTAAAAGCGCCCCCGCTAGTGGCTGAAAAACCTCTGCAAAAACGACGGTAAAGCGCCGCTAAAAATAGCGGCGCTTTACCGCCTATGCCCCCAACGCCCCAGGGTGAAAGTAGCCTAACACCACATAACCAAGATCATCGCAATACCAGGTAAGGGACAACTTTGGGTAAGTAAGAAGATGTGGGAAAAAGAGTGCATGCCTTCTTGTCTATTGCAGCCCTGGCCACTCACACTCCCACTCTAGGAGGTCCAGAGGCCCTCTAGATCGACAGGGTTTTTCTAGGGTAGAGAGTGACTCCTCCAGTCCTGGCAGACCCCAGTACAAAGGGCACAAATGTACGCTTAAGAGAAAGCACACAGCTTCTCCTCCGAGGGCTCAGCCCCCAAAAGGCAAATGTTGGTCATGTGGAGATAACCCTATGCCAGGAAAGCTACTTTGCAGCAACTGCTTCAGATAGCTTGCCAGAGACCAGGAGTATGAGAGTCAGCAGGTGTCAACCTTGCTCAAGGAAGAAGTCCACAAATCCATGGCAGAGTTTTCCGGTCCTCTCGGACAACCAGGGACAGAAGCGAACGAACCAAGTGTGGGCCCTGCACCAGGTCTAAACCAAGCCATTCAACCCTCTCTAACTAGAGAGGTACCAGGCACTTCAGGGGTGACTCCAGCCCAGCGGATTAGGTAGGCTGATTCCCCAGACCCAGTATTACAGCCAACCTTCCAGGCAGAGGGAGAAGATTCCGCCTCCTCCTCGGAAGAAGATCCTGAAGGTTCAGGCTCTAAATTTTGCGATGATACCACCATTCATTAAGGCAGTAAAGGCTGCACTGGAATGGGAGGATCAGGAACCTCCTCCAAAGAAGGAGAAAACTTATTATCACACACCAAACAAACTGATTTTAAATTGTGTGGCAATCGCTGCACAACACGCATTAGGTGCCTTTATCCTTTCAGGGCTCCCCAAATGTGATGCGACTCTGATTATCACGTGGGAGATTGTGCCTTTAAAAACATTGTATGACGCTTGTCGCCCCTAAATAGTAGCAGGGGCTTCTTTTTGCAAGCGTAGGGCAGCCAAGTGAATTGGCCACCTCCATGCGAGTTGCATCATTGCTTGCAAATCGCATAGCGGGAACACTTGTCTCCTCTACATGATAATATCAAATGTCTTTGAAAAGTGACCTAAGCACAGATCCCTTTTCAGTGTAGTAGCAGATTCTGCTATAAGTGTGAACAAGCCTTTGGGTTCCATAGGAGGAGCCTAAAGAAACCGGTAGCTACCTTTCCTCTTATGACAGAAATAAGAGGCCTGTTTAAGTAGGAATGGAAGAAGAGGGAGAGAAAATCAGTGGCAGTCACCAGACTGGCCAAGAATGTAACACTTCCGATGGAAGACTCTTCCTCCTTTCTCAATATCCTTGATAGACGCATTGACATGGACTTAAAGCTTTACCTCGCAGCAGGTGGTGCTTGTAAGCCCGCCGTTGCTTTAGCATCCGTAGCAAGCGCTATGCGAGTGTGGGCACAGAACTTGGAGTATGTGATCAAAAAACAGCTGCCAAAAGAAATAAATCAAGGCTCTTGATGAGATAAAACTCTTGGCGGACTTCGTAGGGGAGGCATCTATAGACATCATTCGATGGTCCTCCAGAGCTATGCTCAGCTTGGTCACAGCCAAAAGAGCCTTGTGGCTAAAACCCTGGGCGGCCGACCCATCCTCAAAGCAGAATTGCTGTAAACTGCCTTTTGATGGGAAGGTGCTGTTTGGCCAAAAACTGGAGACTGCTATCTCCAGGGTTACAGGAGGAAAATCAGGTCTTCTGCCCCAAGATCGAAGGTCCCGCCGTCAGAGGGGGCAACCATCCAGAGGAACGCCAAACAGGTACGGGGACTCCAAGGACTCCAGAAGCCCTTTTAGTGCCAGGCCTGCCCAGGAGGCAGATGGAGCCAGGCTGCTCAAAGTGGCCCAGTTCTGACAAGACCACTGCCAAAATCGGCGGATTCAGTCCAATGGCTCAAGGCCATTATTGGCTGTTCAAACGGCAGCCTCCAGAATGACCTCAAGAAGCTGAATCTATTTATCTGGATAGAGAGACTCAAGATGGAGTCTCTCCATACCATAATCCAGGTTATTCAACCAGGAGACTGGAGGATTTCAGTGGACTTGCAGGATGCCTACCAGCATGTCTTGATCCTTCAGTAATACCAGCAGTCCCTCAGATTTGTGTTGGGGGACAGGCATTACCAGAGCTAGCTGGAGCCTACACAGAATAAGGTCTAGTCTACCTAGGGGCCCAATTCAATACTCAGGCGGCCACAGATTCTTTGCCACTTCAGAAACTCCCCAAAATCAGAGAGAAGTTCCAACAGGCATTGGCTGCACCAGTGATGTCAGCATCCCAGTGCAGGAATCTTCTTGAGATGATGGCTTAATGTATCCGATGATCCCCTGGGCTCACTGGAAACTCAGAGTTTTCCAACAAGGCTTCCTGATGCAGTGGAAAAGAGTTCGTCTAGCCCAGCTAATCATGATCACCAGCCGGATGCACCAGAGTCTCGGGTGGTAGACGAAACAAGAAACCCTAAACAGCATCGTCCGTTGGGGCCGCAGCCATGGATCATTGTTACCACAGATGCCAAGCAGCAGGGTGGGGCACCACCAGCAAACAACTCAAGATCCAGGGAAGAGGGGAATTTTCCACTCGGGGCCTAGTTTCCAATATTCTGGAATTTCGAGCAGAATTCATGGCGTTGGCCACCTTGCTGCCTCACATACAGGTTCGCCCAATCCTGCTCCATCTGGACAACACGGCAGCAGTGTCCTACATACAGCAACAAGGCGGGGCGCACAGCCAATCCCCCTTGAGAAGTGGAACCGATCATGAGATCAGCACAACAATATCTCCCAAATTTGAGGGCCATATATTTTCCAGGCTGTCGGAACTTGGAAGAGAATCACCTATCCAGACAATTCAAGGATCCCAAAGAATGGTCCCTTCACCCAGAAGTGTTCAAACAGATCATCCACAAGTGGCGGTATCCACAACTGGATCCTTTTGCCTCATCAACCAACTGCAAAGTGAGGCGGTTCCTCTCACGCTACCCTCATCCATTAGCAGAGGGTACGGACGCCTTGACCCATCCTTGGATTGCGCAACTGGCCTATGCCTTCCCTCCAATTTCTTTAATCCTGAAATTCCTGAGGATATTGTTGACAGAGAATTTGACAGTCATCGCAGTATTACCTTACTGGCCTCGCAGACCATGGTTCCCTTTAGCAATGGATCTCAGCGTATGCCCACTGATCACTCTGCGGTGACTACTCATCTCCTGTCGCAAGGAGATATCCTACATCCGCAACCATCACGACTGGCCTTAGTGGCATGGAGATTGAAAGGCAGGGATTACAAGAGTTAGGATGTTTTCCAGAGGTTATTAGAACTTCCAGAGTTCCAGAAAAGGGTCAACCAATGCCATCTACTCCAGAATATTGAATAGGTTCACAAGCTTTGCAGCTGGACGTCAGTTTGACCCTAGTGACCCAAATTTATCTAAAATCCTGTCTTTCCTGCAATCTGGATTGGATTTTTGGCCCAGCCTAAGTTCACTTAAAGCGGATGTAAACCCGAAAAATTTTTTTTAATTAAGGCTTGCACCTTGTACAGTATAGGATTTCATGTCATCTGTGCCCAGTCTTGCCACGAAGAGTTAATTCAGCTCTGAGCAGTCCTCTTGTCTTTTTTCAGTGAGATAAAAACTGTCACAGAGAAATAGATGTCTGATTCTCCCCCTTGCTGTGAGTGACAGGTGATTTACATATCTCATGCACCAGTGTGAGAGAGGCATTCTGTGTACATTCTGTATATTTCAGATCCCCTCCTCCTTTCTTCTCCTGCTCTCCCGGGATTGGCTGCCCAACACCTCAGCATGATTGGGCATGCTGAAGTCATGTGGATGTTAGTGATCATGGGGCATAATCCACAAGATCAGCGGAAGTTCAGTGTAAAAAATATTGATGCCTGTCCACTTTAAGGTGCAAATTTCTGCCATCTCGGCTTTTGCCCAAAAGAAATGGTCAGCAAACCTGCTGGTGGAGCACTTCAGAGAGTGTGGTACTTAGAGAAATAGGTTCCCTCAATGGGACCTGGCAGTAGTCCTCAACCCTCTAGGAAACCCTCCCCGTGCTCCGACAGAAGACTGTTCATTATGGGATTTCGCCTTAAAAACGGCTTTCCTAATAGCCATAACTTCAGGTGGAAGGGTGTCGGAACTCCAAGAATTGAGGGCAGCCGAACCTTATTACATGTTCTTACTAGACAGGGTTGTGCTGAGACCATTGGATCACGTTGTCCCAAAAGTGGCATTGATATTTCATTTCTCCAGTGAATGGGTGCTTCCAGCCTTCCCAGCGGAATCAGATCCTGATCTGCACGAGTTGGACATTCCAAAAATTCTCAAAGCCTATCTCCAGGCTACTTCTACATTCAGATGTTCTGACAGACTTTTCATCATACCTACCAGAAAATTTAAAGGGAAAGAGGTCTCGGCCAGAACCATCTCGGCCTGGATAGTAAAAACTATTCACTAGGTATATAGAGCAGCCGGGAAGGATCCTCTGGAGGGGGTTAGAGCTCACTCAACCAGGGCGATGTCTTCATCTTGGGCGGCATGGGCAGGAGTGCCTCTGGAGACAGTCTGCAAAGCGGCTAGCTAGTCATCACTTTATACGTTCCTAAAACACTACAGGGTGGATCCAGCAGCTTTTACTACAGTACCGTTTGGGAGGAAAACTATCCAACATCTATGAAATTACGTTACGTTAAGTATTTGATACAATTTTCCATTATTCCAAAAGGAATAAACTGTTTGCTGTAACTGATTATAAAGTATTAGCTGTTGTTCAGCTTCAGTTTGTTAGTGTATCTACATCTGCTAGTACATCTAACATTCCCCTCCCCTCCAGACTGACAATGTTGCTGTCCAAACATGCCCCCTGTGCTCCTTCATCCAGAGCGGTGTCTTTCTAATACAGGAGGTGTGTTACTGGCCAAATCACCAAGTGAAAAAAGAGGTAAAAAGCCTAAAAAGGAAACTAATGCAGCCACCACTGTAATATATTACATTTTTGGTTTTGGGTTTAATACTACTGTTTATGTTGCAAAAAGATTGGTCAGCTTTTAGTGTAATTATTATTTCTTGGCCATAAGAAAGGTGTATCCATGAGTTAACCCACTTTGTTAAATTATTTGCAAAAATGGCAGTAACAATGTATTTTTTTTTTATTTGACAGCTTGAGTGGGAGATTTTCTGATTGACAGACATTATCTGAAGCTGGTTGCTGCTCAACTAAACACTGCTAGAGAATTTTCTTTTCCACATGACTGTAAAATAGGAAAGTTAATGTTTTTCTTCTGTATTAGAAGAACTATGCAAACAAAAAAAAAGTGTTTTATTTGTCACTGCAAATTAAAACCTAACTAACCCTAAACCTACAACCACCCCCATTCTAATGCAGCGTACACACGATCGGAAATTCGGCCAGCAAAAGACCGATGAGAGCTTTTGGTCGGAAAATGCGACCATGTGTATGCTCCATCGGACTTTTGCTGGCCGAATTCCAGCCAGCAAAAGATTGAGAGCATGTTCGGTCGGAAAAAGTTCCGATTGGAAATTCCAATCGTCTGTAGCAATTTCCGACACGCAAAATTCCTACGCATGCTCGGAAACAATTCGACGCATGCTCAAAAGCATTGAACTTAATTTTCTCGGCTCGTCGTAGTGTTGTACGTCACCGCGTTCTTGACGGTCGAAAGTTCACCGAACTTTTGTGTGACCGTGTGTATGCAAGCCAAGCTTGAGTGGAATTCCGTCGGAAAAACCATCCAAGACTTTTCTGACGGAAAATCTGCTCGTGTGTACGCGGCATAATAGGGCGTACACACGGTCGGACTTTGTTCGGACATTCCGACAACAAAATCCTAGGATTTTTTCCGACGGATGTTGGCTCAAACTTGTTTTGCCTACACACGGTCGCACAAAGTTGTCGGAATTTCCGATCGCCAACCACGCGGTCACCTACACCACGTACGACGAGACTAGAAAAGGCCGGTTCAGAACCAAGCGCGGCACCCTTTGGGCTCCTTTTGCTAATCTCGTGTTAGTAAAAGTTTGGTGAGAGACAATTCGCGCTTTTTCAGACTCGTGGCTGTTTTTCAGGTCGCTCTTCACAGGCCTTGCTGTTCTTCAGTGCGTTCTGTTACTTCGTTCTGAGCAGCCGACCATTTTCTAGCCATGTTTCGTATGCGTACTCCTCGTAGAGTTCGTGCTGTGCGGGGGCTTGGTGTTGGGGTCCTGACCTTGACACAAGTCCAGTCCATGAACAGGGTGGGGAGGAGTTCATGGACCAAGAATTGGTTGCTTCAGCGTGACCAGTTCTCTCATATGCCTTTGCTCCGTGAGATCCGTGAGAATAATCCTGATGATTTCAGGAACTTTCTCAGGATGACGGACCCCGTGTTTCACCGTTTGTTGGCTTCGCTAACCCCCTATATCAGCAGGCAGGATACCTGCATGAGGCAAGCCATCACTCCAGAGCAGAGGTTGGTCGCTACCTTGCGGTATTTGGCCACAGGGAGAAGTCTGCAGGACTTGAAGTTCTCGACAGGCATCTCCCCCCAGGCTCTGGGTATCATCATCCCAGAGACCTGTTCTGCCATCATCCAGGTCCTGCAGAAGGAGTATATGAAGGTAAGGTTTTTATCCTTTTATATCACATTTTATTGTATTGAATGTTTGATAATATCTTGTATTTCTTTCCTCATTCCCTAATTACCATGATTGTAATATGCTGTGAATGTCCCTTTTGTCCTCATGCATGCTGGATTTTTATGTAATTATTATTTTATGTCCTTCATACATATTTGCCCTTCACTAACCTCCCCAGCATGTCTCCTGCCCTATATTCACCTCATGTAGTCACTTAAGAATGTATTTTATCAGCTCCATAGTAGTGCTTTACCCCAAACACCCCCTAAAATTTTTGGAAATGTAATTTTTGATTTAAATTCAGGCAGAGTGCCAGAGGCTTTTTTTTGTGGTGTCCCCAAATATTTTTTACTAACCCTCCCTCCCCCCAACTGCTAAGTCAGCTGATCCCAATTCTCTATCTATCCTCAATCATCTATCTGCTGACTTTGCCAAACCCATACACACTATACCCACCTCTTAACTGGTCAGATGTATGGATGAATTCCCCAAAGCATGTAGTGCAAGGGCCTGCCTGAATACTTTCAAATGGTACTGTTTAAAGTTTTTGTATACTATTATTATCTTGATAGGTAATAGCAGAATGTCCAAGTGTCCTCAAATGTGTACAGTGTGTATTTATATCTTTGTATTATGACACTTCTTACCTGTCCAGTGGGCTGCCAATAGTGTAACCAAGGAGGGGCTGTTCCAAGTAATACACATTATTTAGGCATTCATCTCTCAATGAAGTGAAGAGGGTTACCTGTCCAAGATTTCCACACACCCCATAATGTTAGAAATGGCCCATGAGGGGGGGGGGGGGGAATATGATAGGTGTACCTTATACTTTGGCGTTGTTAAATTCCCCTTAATAAATGCTATCTGGAGGTTGCCCCATAATGTTTGTGTATAATCTGCTTGCCATGTTTCTGAGTAAAAATAGTAATGTTTATTATTTTTTCCTCAACAGTTTCCTTCCATGCCACAGGAATGGCAGACTGTGGCCTCCCACTTTGCCCAGCGGTGGGACTTTCCTAACTGCGGAGGGGCAATTGATGGGAAACACGTCCACATCGTCCCACCACCCAACTCGGGGTCCTACTATTATAATTACAAGGGGTTCAATAGTATAGTGGTGTTGGCGGTGGTGTCGGCTAATTACGACTTCTTGTATGTGGACGTGGGGAAGAATGGCCGGATGTCCGGTGGTGGAGTCATCGCCCAGACGGAGTTTTACAGGCGTCTCCAGAATGGCAGCTTGGACTTGCCAGCTCCAGAGGACAATGTGGAAGGACTCCCATTCGTGTTCGTTGCTGATGAAGCGTTTGCGCTGGGGGACCACCTGATGCGGCCATTCCCAATGAGGACCCTCACCCCGGAACAGAGGGTTTTTAATTACCGGCTGGCCAGAGCCCGAAGAGTGGTGGAGAACACATTTGGAATCCTGGCCAGCCGGTTCCGCCTATTTATGACACCCATCCATATGGCGGAGTATAAACTGAACCATATAATACTTGCGTGCTGTGTTCTCCATAACTTTTTAAGGAAACATTCAGCCAACTATACTGGCTCAGTTGGGCCTGAGGCTGGAATGATACATCAAACCACACTGACGGCGCTTGAAAGCGGCCGTCCTGGCTTGCCCTCCCTGAGTGCCCGTGATGTCCGGTTACGATACCAGGAGTTCTTTGCGGGTAGGGGGGCCATCAATATGCCAGACAATCTGTGAAGCCTTTTTATAATAAAAAAAAACAAAATAAATCTTTGTGGACATTTACTGCTTGTGTTTGTTTTAGCTGACCCTGACAGAAATGTTTGGAGTGCAGAAAATGGCGTGATTGTGTAACCTTATACAAAGCACTGTTGGCTGTTATTTACTAAATGCAAAAACACATTTCACTACAGGTGCACTTGCAACTGCACTGAAACTGCACTTGTAGTGCAAAGTGGATTTGCCCTTAGGAAATAACCCCCATTTTCTTATCAAACAACAATTACATCACCCCAAAAGTGTTGTAGCGTTGAGGCAATAATCCACACATTCTTGATTAACAATCTTTTTAATACCTGCACAATCACATGTGCATTTACCAAAGGTTTTTCACACAAACCAACATGTTTGTTGTATACCAATTTTTGTGGTGGCATTATCCAAAATCAAAATGTCCATTTTATAGAAAACAGGCCTGTGTAAAACCAACAAGAAAGACACAAATCTTGATCTTACAAAGTTCACATTTGGTAGAACTTGAAGGCAATATCAGACATGAGTATTTAGGAACTGTGTTTGATATTGCGTTCAGATGGGGGGAAATCACCCCTGGAAAAGCCAAATTTGGAAGATGCACACAAATTTCCCAATGTCAACATGTGCTACCTGCCATCACGGGGGATCAAGGGATGTGTTTTGGGGGAGCAAGCCCTTCCTCACCGCTACTTTATTATTGAGGAAGGGGTTCCACCCCCAAAACGCATCCATTGATCTCCCGTGATGGCAGATAGCACATGTTGGCACACTGTGTGCATCCTCCAAATTTGCTTTGGGAAAAATCACAAAAACATTTAGCACATTGTAGCACACAAAAGAAGAAAGTGATTTGGAGGGGTTTTAAACTCGCCCCAAAACATCAATGATGTTTTTATATTTTGGAATAACATCATTGATGTTTTGCTTGATGATTTCCAATTGTAAATTACACCCCATGATCTCCCCGATCAGGATCTGGGCACTTTCGGATGTGAAAGGATCTTCATCCACAACCTCACGATCACCTAAAAAGAGAGGAACCCCAAAATAAATTTGGTTTAAAAAAAATGCCGCCATCCATCTCTTATCTGAGCCTGTGGTTGCAGACACTCACCTGTTGTGGTGACTAGTTCCACCACGTCTTCTTCCTCCTGCTCAGCTTGTGTTGGGGGGATTTCCCCTTCTTCCAGAGGGGGGGGGCTCTGGTCTCCTCAGATGAGGGATGTCCTCCGAGTCTTTTCTCCCCTATGTGAAACAAAATGGTATAATTAGCACACAGATATTTAATGTCAGAACTATAAATAGGAAACATTGCTTGGAAGTGGGGTACAATTGTCAATTTTAGCAGAGTTCCAAGTTGTAATTTTTTGAATGCCCTTTGTCAACCTGCAATACTTTACCTGTTTAGTGTGAGCTTCACAGATGTAGCCCCCCCTATAGTATACACTGGAGCACCTATGTGGCCCCCCTAATAAAAATGGCGTTTTTGTGTCCCACACTAGTGCTCCAGTGTCCAGATGTGAAAACAGCTGCTCAGTGTCCTCTCCTTACACAGAATCTAGTTTGCTTTTCATTCTAGTAACAAAGCCATCTACACAACCCAATTCTTTGAAGACAAGTATAGGGCGTCAAAATGGTGGCCAAATGCATATGGGCTAAACAATGGTATTTTATATTTGGAACGAAAAATGTTTGATCCGAACGAATAATGTGCCCATGAACATGAAAGTTGCCATTTTAAACTGTACAACAGTTCCTAAAAGCACATGTAGCAGCACGAACATAATAAACACAAAAAGAATAGGAACACAGCACAACTACTTACTTTTTTGCAGCACTCTCCGGATCTTTCTGTACTGCTCATGTTCTCGTAATTTCAGGTCCAACCACCGCTTCCTGAGCTGATCTTTCGATCGTCGTACCCCGAATTTCCGGTGCAGACTCCTGACCACTTTCGCCATGATCTTGGCCTTTCGGACATTGGGGTTGGGGTAAGGCCCATACTTTCCATCATAGTCGGCCTTCTTCAGGATGTCCACCATCTCCAACATCTCCCCAAAGGACATATTTGAGTCCTTAAATCTCCTTCTGGATCGGGACGTTTCAGGCTCCGGCCTTTCCTCCTCCTCCTCCTCGTTGCTACAATTAGCACACACCTGCTGTCTATCCGCCATGTGCTCTTCCCCCACTGCGCCGAACGAAAAGGGGCGGGGAATAGACTAGAAAGAACATCAGGAGCGGGCGGAGTTATACGCATGCGCAGTATGTAGAAAGCGTAACACACGTGCGTATTACGTACGATCTGTGAGCGGAGGAAGGAGCATCGGAGACGCCGATCGCGATAACGAAGGTAAGATCTAAACTTGCGCCTATACTACTTCGAAATGGAAGCCTATATTGTAACAAGATTAGGGGAGTTTTGCCTGACATTAGGGTTTGTCTTGTGTTGTGTCTTGCAGAGAAAATGGATGGGTTCAACGACCACAATTTCCTGCCCCTGTTCATAGACAAGTACAGGGAGCTGCCCTGTCTGTGGCAAGTGAGACACCCCCACTATAACCACAAACAGAAGAGGCAGGCAGCGCTGGAGAAACTGCTGGAGTTGGTGAAGCCGGTGGTCCCCACAGCAACCATCCCTTATTTAAAAGCTAAAATTGGTGGCCTGTGGAGCACTTATCTAAGGGAGCGCAAGAAGGTCACGGATTCCCAGAGATCCGGAGCTGCAGCAGATGACGTTTATGTCCCCAGGCTGTGGTACTATGAGAGACTGCGATTTCTGTCAGACCACACTGAAGTCAGGGAATCCCTCTCCACTCTTCCTTCCACGCTTCCTTCCACCCCAGCTGAGGCTTCCGATGTCCAACCTGGGCCTTCCAGCCAGGAAGAAATGGAGGAGCCCAGCTGGAGTCAGGTATAGCATTCTTCTACAGATTTCTGGTCAATAAATAAATGATGTTTACTAGATTTTATTATTGATCACTAATTGCTGATTGAAAAAAGTGTTTTACATATCAATAGACAGTAGTGGGCACCCAAAATTGGGACAAGAATGAAAAATGCTGGGCTCAGAATGATAGTCTGTTATATTTGTTAACATTCAATTTGCAGCAGTCAGGAGGGGAAAATTGTGTGTGATTGATGAAAAAAATACTAAAACTATGTCCCTTTTTCATACACAGGAAGACCTCAGCCAGGAGGAGGTTGTGGAATGTGGCAGTCAGGAGGAGGCGGGGATTAGTGGCAGCCAGGAGGAGGCGGGGCTAAGTGTCAGCCAGGAGAAGCCTGGGACAAGTCGCAGCCTGACTGAGTCTCAGGTCCCTCCCCTCCGCCTGCCACATAAACAAGCCAGGAAGACGACTCCGAGTCCCATGCAGGATTCAGCATTCAGGCTGATCCAGGAGGCTTCTGCGTCCCTCAGAGCCTTACCAACTCCTGAAGAGGCCTTTGCCTGCATGGCTGCCACCAAATTGCAGGGCATGCAGGAGGGCCAACGCAGGCTCTCTGAGGACCTTATTTATAAAGTCCTACTTAAGGGGGTGAGTGGGGAACTAACACCCAAGACGGATGTCATTGAGATGGACGATCCTCCTCCTCCTCCTCCTCCTGCTGCCACAACTTCACCACCAGAGCCACCACGTGGAAGGAGGCGTGGAAAGAAGACCAGAGAGTGATGACCCTGGGTTCAGTCTGGTCTGACAGAAGATGCAGTCTCTCGTATGACTACAGCCTGGGGACATAAATGTCATCTGCTGCTTTCCGGATCTCTGGGACTTCTGGACCACACTGCCCTCCCTTAGATAAGGACTCCTCAGGCCACCAATTTTGCTTTTAAATAGTTGATGTCTGCACTGGGGGTCCAAGGCTTCACCCACTTCTGCAGTTTCTCCAGCGTTGCCTCCCTCTTTGTTTATAGTTGTGAGCCCTTAATAAATTTTTTGGGGAAATTCTACTCTCCTGTGTGTGTTTTCATCCAAAAAGGACAGTTTGTTGGTGAGGATTCAGGTACATTTCTAACATAAAATGTGAAATTAACAAGAGACAACAACACCAAACAATCTCCTACAGATTAAATAGAACAACATATCAATGGTGTTGTGGGAACTTGTCACAAAAAACACACTCAAACATTTTCGGGAGTACAAATCAAAATCGCAAAAATAAAAAAAATAAAATAGAAACACAAAAAAAGAATCTACATTAAAGCCCAAAAATATATAAAAAATATACAAAAATATGTTGTCAGATGTGAGAAATCAAAATATATTGAGGGAATCCCGATAAATAGTAACGAAAGAAGTTTGTGAGAAGTGTGTGTGAATATGAGCAGCAAAACTACTTAATTCTTGTCCCATTATAAAGAAGAAGAGAGTGCGCTGTATTAAACCATTTTTAACATTGCAGCGTGACGAAAGTGCTGTATCCATTGCGAACGCTAAGTTTACCAGAATGAGCTGTCCCGTCTCGGAATTTCTTCTGAGCATGCGTGGCACTTTGTGCGTCGGAACAGGCCACACACGGTCGGAATTTGTTGTCGGAAAATGTTATCTCCTGCTGTCCAACTTTGTGTGTCGGAAAATCCAATGGAAAATGTCCGATGGAGCCCACACACGGTCGGAATTTCCGACAACACGCTCCGATCGGACATTTTCCATCGGAAAATCCGACCGTGTGTAAGGGGCATTAGACTATTCTATTTGTGATGGAGTCACTTTGGGTGTGGGGGGCCTGTGGAACTCAGAATCCCTTGGGGTGGTGGGGAAAACCTTGTTTCAGCTCCCCTCCTCCTATGTCTAAGTCACCCTGTGTCTCTAATAGGGGCACAGAGTGACCGAGAAATCCAGTCTGATCTGTACTAATCTGACTCACTGTACAGCCACAGCCACACTGAAATGTTGTGTATATATATATATATATATATATATATATATATATATATATATATATATACCCTCATTTTGGTGTGTACTCTTTGCTGGGTCGTTTGGGGTGTGGCTGTATTCCAGTGTTCTATTGTGTCTGTCTGCCTTGGATATTATGGGATGTGTATGTAGATTAGCTGTGAGATTGGTGGGGGTGAATTCCTCCAACAGCTCTCACTGCTGATTGGACAGTCTACCCCGCCTGGAATGCAAAGGGGGTAGGGGATTGTCTAGAGCATTACCTCTGTTTTCATTAAACAGTCCATGTTCAGCAACCAAATGAGTATTGTCTTGTTTTGTGGTTGTTAGCGGTTGGAATAATTGAATATCTGGGACCTTTCGTTACATTGGTGGCAAGCAGTGGGACGCTTCCTGCAGTCGAAGGACATCCAAACCTCCACCTGGATCCAAGGTCCGGATAGCAGGAGAGGAGAGGCACAGATACCAGCTGTCGTGGAAGAGGAATTCGGAAAGAGGTTGCGAGAGATGCAGAGACAACACAGAGGACCAGTATCAGAGCAGGTCCTGCTGGGATGGTATGATTCTGTCCGCTGCGAACACTGGAAGGAAACGTTAGCCCGTGAGCAGCGCCACCAGGGAAAAATTCCCCTCTATCCAGGAAAGGTACTGGTCGCAGTATGGATTGCGGGTGCTGTTTTTTTTTTTAGAAAAACCGCACAAGGCGCAGACAGCTGAGTTAAGCAGGCTGGTCTGGGCAGAGATGCGACTGGATGAGAGCTACAGAGCCCTCCGGTGGCTTGTATCCCAAGCATGCCCTTGGATAGCGGATGACAGCCCAACAGAAGGCTTTGGCTACGGCGGCCTGGGACTGTTGTACGTGAAGCTGACAGGGGACCATAACTTTGGGAGTGATTTGGAGTGGCGGTTGGACGAAATCATGGATTTCAAAGAAGAGCTACTGAATGTCTCGGAAGTGCACTGGGCACTGGAAGATTTAGAGTTTCTGGCCATTCAGGAATGGGAGCTGGAGATTGCCTACAGACTGCTGCTAGACTCTGCTCAGCGCCAGGGCTGGGCTCCCT
Organism: Aquarana catesbeiana; assembly: GCF_042186555.1. NCBI lineage: Eukaryota > Metazoa > Chordata > Amphibia > Anura > Ranidae > Aquarana > Aquarana catesbeiana. Next base: position 209,600,963 of record NC_133334.1, on the reverse strand, counting down.
TTGCCTGAGACTATCAGCAAGTACCAGCAGACAGCTGAAGAGTCGGCAAGGTGGCATAGTAACAGTGTGCTATGCCCACCTGCCCCCACTGCTATGGATGTGGAGGTCTTATGTCGGATGCAGCAAGTGCTGACTGACCTTGACAAACCTGTTTCTGCACAAGACGAGGTTGGAAGGAGGAATGTGCCTGTCCAGCAGCATGCCAGAGAATCAGCAGTGGAAAATCTGGAGATTGCTATCCCCAAAGCTGAAGTGCTAACAGGGCAGAATGCTACTGGCCTCTGCACACAACTGCAGCTTGTGCTGATATTGGTGTATGGAACTGCGGTCTCCACTGACACCAACCCAGCAGAAGAGCTGACAGCAGGGCAGAGTGCTGCTGGCCTCTGCCCTCTGCCCTCAACTAACAGAAGAGGGAGTTCCTTTGGTAGTGGATGGGACTTCGGTCTGCACTGACACAACCCAAGCAAATGGTGCGGCACTGAGACAGGAGGATTTCAGCCCTGCTTTGCAAGCACTTGGGGATTTTCACCTACCAAAAGTGAATGTGACTTCAGTTTACCACTCGTATACCCCAGGGATGCTGGGCAGTCGGCCGATATCCTCAACAGCATGACAGAGTGATCCCAGCCACCCTGTCTTCTCTCCAGCAGCTGAAAGGACTCCAGGGAGAAGGGCCAGTCCATGCCTCTCCCCAGCGGCGGATATGTTCTCTGAGAGAGGCACTGGGGTACTGTGTGGATAACGACATTGGGGGACTGGAACTACTGACTAACTTCAGAGTCAACCCGTCTGGGGAGAGATGTGATGGAGTCACTCTGGGCGGGGGGGGGGGGGTCCGTGGAACCCAGAATCCCTTGGGGTGGTTTGGAAAACCTTGTTTCAGCTCCTCATGCACCTCCTATATCTAAGTCACCCTGTGTCTCTAATAGGGGCACAGAATGACCGAGAAATCCAGTCTGATCTGCACTGTACAGCCACACTGGAATGTTGTGTTTGTGTGTGTGTGTGTGTGTATATATATATATATATATATATATATATATATATATATATATATATATATATATATATATATATATATTGTATATAGTCTCATCTGGTTGTGTACTCTTTGCTGGGTCGTTTGGGGTTTGGCTATATTCCAATGTTCTACTGTGTTCCTCTGCCTTGGATATTATGGGATGTATATGTAGATTAGCTGTGAGATTGGTGGGGGCGAATTCTCCAACAGCTCTCACTGCTCTCACTTTGCTCAATGCAAAGGGGGTGGGGGTGGGGGGGGGAATTGTCCAGAGTATTACCTGTGTACCTGTGTTTTCATTAAACAGTCCATGGTCAGCAACCAAATGAGTATTGCCTTGTTTTCTGGTTGTTAGCATTTGGAATATCTGATATCTATATTCAGACTGGGAGGAAGCAGTATGACAAAAGCACTCAAGCGGAGTATGGGACCTTTCGTTACACTATCTACCCTGTAAATGGAAAGATGTCTATACTTACCTATTCTGAAGGCCCTCTGGTCCGGTTACATCACTCCAGCGCTGGGTTTGGTGTAGAAGAGAGATTGCCAACAACGGCTGCAGTGCCTGGGCCATGATGTCACACATAGGCTTACTATGGGGCATTCCCCTTATACTTATTCCCTTATACTTACATGAGCCCCGTAATTCCCATGACGGGAACAAGCACACCAGATCCGGCCGGTGTCTCGTGTCCTGATTGGATAGATTGATAGCAGCATAGCCATTGGCTCCCGCTGCTGTCAATCAAATCCAATGACGCGGGCGTCGGGGGTGGAGCTGAGTCCTGCTGTCTATGTCTACGGACGCAGTAGCAGGACATGGGAGCGCACCCGAATGGGTGTCCACGCTTATCCGATGGGGACACTCGAGAAGAGGAAGAGCCAGGAGCGCCGCAGAGGGACCCCAGAAGAGGAGGATCGGGCCATTCTGTGCAAAACCAACTGCACAGCGGCGGTAAGTATGACATGTTTGTTATTTTAAAAAAAACAAAACAAAAACGAACCTTTACAACCACTTTAAGCTTAGTTAGGTTTTAACTTGCCTTCTACTTTAACCACTTCAATACTGGCCACTTTCACCCCCTTCCTGCCCAGGCCAATTTTCAGCTTTGCTCTGTCGCACTTTGAATGACAATTGTGCAGTCATGAAACACTATGCAGAAATGAAATTTTAATCATTTTTTTGAGACAGATAGAACTTTTTGGTGGTATTTAATCACCACTGGGTTTTTTTGCTAAACATACGAAAAAAGATAGAAAATTTTGAGAAAAAATATGTTTCTCTTAGCTTCTGTTATAAAAGTTTGCTAATAAGTAATTTTTCTTCTTTACTGATGTGATGAGGTGGCACTGGTGGGCACTGATTGGTGGCACTGCTGGGGCTTTCCTGTAATCAGGGCACTGATGATCAGTGCCCTGATTACCTGCCCAGGTCTCCTCTGCGAGAAGATCCCGCTGATCGGCTTTCCTCGCCACACACTCTGTCAGTGTAAGGTGAGCCAATTCACAGCACTTCCACATTTACATGTGACCAGCTTTGATTGGACACAGGTGATCACATGGTTAACCACTTCCCGACCGGCGCATGCCAATGTACGTCGGCAGAATGGCACAGGTACGTCCATTTGAATTCCCCGCCATGCCATTGCGTGCGCGCCGGCCGGGAGCTCCGTGAGTTGGGTCACGGGTCCCGCGGACTCGATCGCCGTGGGGATACCCGCGATCGCCTAACGGAGAGGACGAAGAGGGGAGATGCTGATGTAAACAGCATCTCTACGTTCTGCCTAGTGACAAGTGTCACTGATCACAGCTCCCTGTCATCGGAACAGTGATCAGCGTAGTGACACACACAGCACATCCCCCCTACAGTTAGAATCACTCCCCTAGGACATACTTAACCCCTCCCCGCCCTCTAGTGGTTAACCCCTTCACTGCCAGTGTCATTTACACAGTAATCAGTGCATTTTTAATTGCACTGATCGCTGTATAAATGACAATGGTCCCAAAAATGTGTCAAAAATGTCCGACATGTCCGCCATAATGTCGCAGTCACAATAAAAATTGCTGATCGCGATAATAAAAATGCCATAAAACTATCCCCTATTTTGTAAACGCTATAACTTTTGCGCAAACCAATGAATAAACGCTTATTGCGATTTTTTTTTACCAAAAATACGTAGAAGAATACGATCGGCCTAAACTGAGGAAAAAAAATGTTTTTTTTATATATTTTTTGGGGATATTTATTATAGCAAAATGTAAAAAATAATGCGTTTTTTTCAAAATTGTCGCTCTTATTTTGTTTATAGCGCAAAAAATAAAAATCACAGAGGTGATCAAATACCACCAAAAGAAAGCTCTATTTGTGGGAAAAAAAGGACGTCGATTTTGTTTGAGAGCCACGTCGCACGATTGCGCAATTGTCAGTTAAACTGACGCAGTGCCGAATCGCAAAAAGTGCTCTGGTCAGGAAGAGGTAAAATCTTCCGGAGCTGAAGCGGTTAAAGAACATCAGCCCTTAACAGAGATCGAGGTCGCGCCACTGATGGGCACTGATAAGCTGCACTGATTGTAAAGGAATGTGAAAAGATAGCGCTGGACCTGTAGGCTCATTTTTCTGGTATTGTTATCTTAAAGGAGTTGTAAAATCTCAAGGTTTTTCACCTTAATGCATTCTATACATTAAAGAGGAACTGCAGTCTGTTCACATAATTTGTAATAAAAACATCTTTGCCATTCTGAAGCTTCCCTCCAACCACTTTGCATATTATTTTATATATACTGTGATTCTGTGCTTGCCAAATATGCTGCAAAAATCTCCCTCCACTGAGTCTGGCTGCAGCTATTTTAACTGTGGACAGCTAAAGCTGCTGCCTGTTCACTTCCTGGATTTACACAGACACACCTCCAGCTCTGCAGCTCTCATTGGTCCTCTTATGACTCATCCCCCCTCCCTTCCTGGCAAACTCTCAGGAGAGTGAGAGAGAGACCTGTGCATGATGTCATATGCCTAGGCTTGTTATCAGACAAGAAACAGGAAGTGGGCTGTATATATTTACTGGCAGAAAAAAAATGTTTTATATCCAAAGTTAAAACAACAAGGGCAGAAGATTTAATAGATGGAAAGTTGAAAAAGTGACTGAAGGTCTGCTTTATGGTGAAAAATCTTCTGTGCTGCAGCTATCCGCCGGCCACCTGCATTCGCTCCACAGAGAGCCAGAACTGTCAATGTAAACAAACAGATCCCTGTTCTGACAGGGGAGTAGAGAGAGATCGTCTGTTTCTAGTGATCAGGAACAGTGATCTCTCTCCTCCTCCAGTCAGTACACTCCCCCCAAAGTTAGAAACACCTCCCTAGGGAACACTTAACCCCTTGATCGCCCCGTAGTGTTAACCCCTTCCCTGGCAGTGTCATTTATACAGTAATCAGTGTATTTTTATAGCACTGATCACTGTATAAATGTCACTGGTCCCAAAAAAGTGTCTGATCTGTCCACCGCAATGTTGCAGTCCTGCTGAAAATCGCTGATCACCGCCATTACTAGTAGAAAAAAAATAAATTATAATAAAAATGCCATAAATATATCCCCTATTTTGTAGACGCTATAACTTTTGTGCAAACCAATCAATATACGCTTATTGCGATTTTTTTTTTTTTTTACAAAAAATATGTATAAGAATACATATTGGCCTAAACTGATTTTTTTTAATTTTCTTTTTGGAAATTTATTATAGCAAATATTGTTTTTTTGTCAAAATTGTTGGTCTTTTTTAAAATTGTTGGTCTTTTTTTGTTTAAAATAAAAACCACAGAGGTGATCAAATACCACCAAAAGAAAGCTCTATTTGTGGGGAAAAAGGACATACATTTTGTTTGTGTACAACGTCGCATGACCGCGCATTTGGAGAAAATATGAATAATTGCCTCACATCCAATATAAGTATTGGCACCACATCCCTAAAGTATGCAATATACAAAACATAGAAGGAACTGGGATTTTAAAGGTGCAAAAGGGTGACACAGAATTTACGTAAAAAATTTCACATTTTATATAGAAAAGTTGATAAAAACATATTTGTAAAAAGAGTTTACATTCAATGTACTGAAACAATCTTTAAATAGTGCAACTGAAGGATTAATTTCTCAACATGTTTCACCACATGCCGTGGCTTAGAGTAAAATTGCAGTAAATTGCAAAATACACATTAAAGAGGCAATCAAAAAATCAGCAAAAATACAAAGCAAAAATAATACCACACATCCAAACTGCCAGTCCAATATTCAAGCCAAATATGGGATCTGTTTACCTGTATGCAGGTCTTTCAAAAAATTGAAATAGCGGATTGAATGCAAACTCAAATAGTTAAGCTACTTAAATCGGGAAGCAAACCCAGCCGGAGGATCAGCTGATGACCACAGAGGGTAAGTAAAATCGCATTTTTAACTGATGGAAGAGGTCCTAGAATATGAGTGGAGAAAGGAATAAAGCAATCTATTAATTTAAGTCTTCTTAATTCTTTGTTTTATTTTTTATATTTATTTTTTATTTTTTTCTTTCTAAAGAAAAAAAAACGTTTTTGATATAAATAGAGGAATCTATACCTGAACCACCACCAGAGTGTTTAAATACCCTCCCCCTCTCCAAATTTGGTGCCAAAAAACGGCGCCAAAACCTAGGGGAGGGGCGGACGCTGCAGGGGCATCTACCAATAGACAGTAAAACCGGAAGTGACACTTCTGGCTAAATCAGGAAGAGAAATACATCAATCAAATCAGTATAGTCAATAGTGCTGGGCACAACGGAAGTGACACTAGGTGGCGCACCGGAAGTGACTAGGCAACACCTCTGGGACTGTCAGCAATGATGTGAATGACCAAAAAGGCCAAAAACACAACAAAATTAATATGTATAAAAAACTATTGGTAAAAGAGGAAGTGTAACCGGGAAAGGTGGAAAAATAACTGCAACCATTTGTGTGGACAAAGTTCACACAAAGGTTAGGGAAAGATGCAATTGGCACCAGCCAGTGGAAACAGACTTACCACTGGAAATGGCGCCCTGGACGTCCGTATGGTCATCTAATCCTTGTAGGTGCTTCCTTAATTCAAAAAACCTTGTTAAAATTTTGGGACTCTTGGGGAAAGAAAAAAAAATACATGTTTTCTTCTCCCTTTCTTCCATTTCTGTTTATACATTCAAAAATAGTTAATAAATAAATCTGCATAATTGATCCAGAAATCACAATGGCCAAAAATAAAATGAAGGCAGTTCAGATAGGGTGTACAGAAAAGCCTGGTACAGGAACCCAACACATATCAGATAGCAATAGAGGCCAAAAAATGACCTCTGCAGGGAGCAACTGAAAAAATGGCCCTACAAATCCCTAGAGGAAAGGCCTGAAGCTTATGGATTCATTGAGCCCAGGAGGTGAGGTGGCAGCCAAAGAATGGACCCACCTCGTCTCCTTCTGCAAGAGAATTCTGTCCACATCTCTCCCCCTCATGAGTGGGCAGAAATTCCAGGGCAAAAAATGTCATCTTTGTTAGATCAAATGAATGGTATAAACCCATGTGTCGACTGTTTCCATCTTTTTCTTTTGGACGAGGGACACATGGTCCCTAATCCTGTGAAAGGATCTCTTGGTTTATAGATAATATATAGAAAAGCCTTACAAGTGCACCCCATATAATAGACCACCCCAATGGATTGACAGTTGACATAAAAATTGGGTTGATATAAAGTCCCATCTGGAAGGGTTATCTCCTCTAAAACATATCTGCAGAAATCACACCTGCCACACGGGGCAGTGCCTTTCTGAATATCTCTGACAGATCTCTGTGTCAAGTAGCTATGGACCAATTGATACTTTAAGGACCTAGATCTTCTATAGGTAATGGAGGGAGTTGGTTTAACATATTTGGAGATTACTTTGTCATTGGATAATAGAGGCCAATATTTCTGGATAATCTCACGGACTTTTTGATGCTGTTTACAATATGTCGTTATCAGCCGGACCTGCTGATCCGATTTTCGGGGTTTCAACGAATGGATTAATTCAGTTCGATTGTGTGATTTGGCCCTATGGTATGCCTTTTTGAGAATGGAATGACTGTAGCCTCTATCCAAGAGGCGTAACTGCAAGGCCCATGCTTCCTTTTCAAAGTCCTGGTCGCGGCTGCAGTTCCTCCTTATTCGTAGATATTGACTATAAGGAATGCTCGCCACCAAGGACTTAGGGTGGGAGCTGGCCGCGTGTAAGATGGTGTTTCCTGCCGAGGACTTCCTAAAAAGGGAGGAGCCAAGTGTACCATCTGAATTAAGATAAATAGAAATATCCAAGAAATTGATCATATTATGATCGTACGTCATAGTGAATTTGAGATTATATCAGTTGGCCTTAAGTTTGTCCAAAAAAAGAAGAAGTTCCTCCTTGGAACCAGTCCACACCACAAAGATGTCGTCGATGAATCGACGCCAAATCAAAACATTGTTAAAAAATTTGCTATAGTCATCTGAGGAGAAAATCTCCCGCTCCCACCCCCCCAAGTACAGATTGGCGTACGATGGGGCACATTTAGTCCCCATTGCAACACCCTGTACCTGGAGGTAGTGGGAGTGGTCGAAGAGAAAGATGTTATTAGTTAGAATAAACTGTAAAAGATCCAAGATGAAACAATTGTAAGCAGAGGCTCCAGGGCCCCTTTCTGATAGGAAGCCCTCCACAACCCCAACCCCCGCTCGTGGGGGATGGAGTTGTAGAGGGCCTCCACATCAATAGCGACCAATAGAGCAATAGAGACCCCAGTGGTACACAAATAGCATCCAGGGATCTCAGGAGGTCAGCAGTGTCCTGTATATAGGAGCTAAGCGAGCCGACATGCGGTCGCAAATAGTCATCCACAAGCTTGCTCACAGGCTCAGTTAAACACCCGTTGCCCTAAACTATTGGGCGACCGGGAGGAAATTTGAGATGCTTATGGACTTTGGGCAAGGCGTATAGGGTGGGGGTCCTGGGGGTTTCAACAATCAAAAAATCAAATGTCTTCTTGTCAATGAGGTCATTGTGAAATGCCCGACTGACAAGGATCTTTAACTTCGTCTCTGCATATTTAACTTGAAAAGAGGGAACGGGTCGATACCAACTGCGGTTACCCAAGAGATCCAGAACCATTTTTTTGTAAAAATCCCTATCCATAACTACTATATTCCCCCCTTTTATCCGAGGGTTTGATGACAATATGATCATTGTGTTTCAAAGAGGATAAAGCTCTGCGAAGGGCAGGTTTCAAGTTGGAGCAACCAGTAGATCGTTTCCAAGCTGTGGCCTGGATCTCTTTGGTAACCTGTTGGGTAAAGGCCCAAATGCTCGGGTTGCCCTGTAGGGCGGGAAAAGAAGTAGATTTTGGTCTATAAAGATGGAGTGGTGGGAAAATCCTCCCAGATGGGGGGTCTGAGGAAGAATTGACAGTTGGCTCCTCCAGGGAATCATCAAATGTATTGCCTTCCTCCCATAATTTCATCAAATCCTGTAATGCCTTTATCTCATTAATGGTTTTATTCATCCAAAGACTGTCCGGATTGACATAAGAACAGCTGGGGTCCTTGTTGAATATAACCTTGAACATTAATTTTCTGGCAAAGAGATGCACATCTTTTATGATCTCAAAAGCACCCACCTCCTGGTCAGGACGGAAGGTCAGGCCCAGGCTGAGAACCCGGATCTGATCTTCCACCAAAGGACAGGAGGATAGATTGATTACTTGCAAACCGCCTTGGCTGTCCCCTTGAGTGTTGGGGGTGCATTGGGAACTTTCTTTATATTTTCCAAATTTGGTGTCAGTGAAAAGATGGGTGCCGTGCGAAGATCCCCAAGATTGGGGAGTCCTTGTGAGTCCCCCCAAAGTGGTAATAACTGTTGGGTGGCTTACCTTGGGTATTGCTCCCAATTGTGAACCCGAATATGAAGAATTGGAGTGTCCATCACCAAAAGAATTAGAGGAGCAAGAAAGTGTGTTTTTTGTTTGTGAGCGAAGCCCGGAACGGGTGGTGTCCTGCGGGGTGCGTTTAGCAGCCGAGACGGTTGACGCTGACCTATCAAATTTACGTTTCTGTGTGCCAGATAATGTATTGGAGTTGGCACCTGCTAGGGATGAGGAAGAAATGGAAGATTCGTCAGAGTCACTTGGATCATGGGCCGAGTTATGTCCAAGAGAAAAAGGTTTGTTCCTCTTTTGTGAGTTCATAGTAGACCATTTGTAGGCCGTACTGCTTTCATATGCCAATCTATCACAGTAGTATTTTTTATCTTTGGTTTTAAGGATATCAGTGACAAAATGTTCTAAATGTTTCTCTAGTGTTAGCTCTCTGTCAGAGAAGGTAGGGTCAGAGACAAGACTGTTGTTGTCAGTGTATAATTTTTCAATGTCTCCATTGATAACCTCTAATTCTCTTTGATAATTCTGGCAGAGAGCCTCCATCATTTTAAAGGAACAGGATTGTAAATTTGATTCCCAATCTGCCTTAAATTCAGGTTCGATTTTTAACAGGTTGGGAAAAATTTGTATCCATAGTCCCCAAGGCACAATTCTATCTTCTATGTATTTCTGAAAATATTTGTTGTTCCAAAAAACACAGGCCTTTTTTTCCAATAATCTTTTTAACCACTTAAGGACCAGCCTCGTTTTGGATTTTAGGTGTTTACATGTTTAAAACAGGTTTTTCTGCTAGAAAATTACTTAGAACCCCCAAACATTATATATGGTTTTTCTTCTAACACCCTAGAGAATACAATGGCAGTCATTGCAATACTTTTTTTTGCACCGTATTTGCGCAGCGGTCTTATAAGCGCACTTTTTTTGGAAAAAATTCACTTTTTTGAATAAAAAAATAAAGCAACAGTAAAGTTATCCCAATTTTTTTTATATTGTGAAATATAATGTTACGCCAAGTAAATTGATACCCAACATGTCATGCTTGAAAATTGCGCCCGCTCGTGGAATGGCGTCAAACTTTTACCCTCAAAAATCTCCATAGGCGACGTTTAAAAAATTCTACAGGTTGCATATTTTGCGCTACAGAGGAGGTCTAGGGCTAGAATTATTGCTCTCGCTCTACCGGTCGCGGCGATACCTCACATGTGTGGTTTGACCACCGTTTTCATATGCGGGCGCTACTCGCGTATGCGTTCGCTTCTGCGCGCGAGCTCGTCGGAACAGGGGGGTTTTAAAAATTTTTTTTTTAATTTTTATTATTTATTTTACAATATTTTATTTATTTTTACACTGTTTAAAAAAAAAAAAATTGTGTCACTTTTATTCCTATTACAAGGAATGTAAACATCCCTTGTAATAGAAAAAAGCATGGCAGGACCTCTTAAATATGAGATCTGGGGTCAAAAAGACCTCAGATCTCATATTTACACTAAAATGCAATAAAAAAAAAAAAAAAAAAAAAAGTCATTTAGAAAAATGACATTTGAAAAAATATGCCTTTAAGAGGCGTGGACGGAAGTGACGTTTTGACGTCGCTTCCGCCCAGCAGTGTCATGGAAACGAGTGAGCGCCATCTTGGCCTCACTCGTCTCCAGACACACCACGGCACAGGACGCGATCGCCTCCGCCGCTACCGACAGCTCCGGTAAGCGGCGGAGGGCACCGGATCGCGGCGGGAGGGGAGGGCCCCTCTCCCGCCACCGATAAAAGTGATCTACCGCCACCGATAAAAGTGAGCTAGCTGCTGCCATAACAACGATATCCCCGTTCAAACTTAGGACGTACATAGTCGTGCGGCGGTCGGGAAGTGGTTAAACTGACGAAAAAATGATCCATAGTCATACCCCCATAAGAGGAACCTTGGGCTTGATGGATCTTGTCCATTAACCCCTCGAAGCCTATACCTCTATAGGTAGCCATATTTCAAATGCAGATGCTCCTACTACTAAGGAAACAAAAAAGTGAAAATAATTATAAGACAATAATACAGTATGATGAGAAGCAAAAAAAATGGGTGTTTAACCACCCCAATATATCCAAAGGAGAAAATATGAATAATTGCCTCACATCCAATATAAGTATTGGCACCACATCCCTAAAGTATGCAATATACAAAACATAGAAGGAACTGGGATTTTAAAGGTGCAAAAGGGTGACACAGAATTTACATAAAAAATTTCGACATTTTATTTAGAAAAGTTGATAAAAACATATTTGTAAAAAGAGTTTACATTCAATGTACTGAAACAATCTTTAAATAGTGCAACCGAAGGATTCATTTCTCAACATGTTTCACCACATGCCGTGGCTTTTTCAGGAGAGTAGTATCTATCAGGCACTAAGAAAACAATAGAGTAAATTACAAAATACACATTAAAGAGACAATCAAAAAATCTGTATAAATACAAAGCAAAAATAATACCACACATCCAAACTGCCAATGCAATATTCAAGCCAAATATGGGATCTGTTTACCTGTATGCAGGTCTTTCAAAAAATTGAAATAGCGGATTGAATGCAAACTCAAATAGTTAAGCTACTTAAATCGGGAAACAAACCCAGCCGGAGGATCAGCTGATGACCACAGAGGGTAAGTAAAATCGCATTTTTAACTGATGGAAGAGGTCCTAGAATATGAGTGGAGAAAGGAATAAAGCAATCTATTCATTTGAGTCTTCTTAATTCTTTGTTTTATTTTTTATATTTATTTTTTATTTTTTTCTTTCTAAAGAAAAAAAAAATTTTTTTTATATCAATAGAGGAATCTATACCTGTAATGAAGGACTGGCTTGAAACCAAAAGTCCAAGTTGTTTGACTACATTAATTCATGTTTCTTCCAAGACAAAGCCAAAAAAAAAGGGGGAGAAAAGGACAGCAAAAAAACCTAAAAACAGCAAGATTTCAGTCAGAAGACCCTAAACTAAAGCAAGGGTTCATCAAGGATTGGTCTAGAATTTCTTCAGAATAGCATAAAATACCTGGATCAAATGATATATAAAGAAAATGACATGCTCCTCCTCTCAGGCTGGATCTCTATAGAACCAACACCAGAGTGTTTAAATACCCTCCCTCTCTCCAAATTTGGCGCCAAAAAACGGCGCCAAAACCTAGGGGCGGACACTGCAGGGGCATCTACTAATAGGCAGTAAAACCGAAAGTGACACTTCTGGCTAAATCAGGAAGAGAAATACATCAATCAAATCAGTATAGTCAATAGTGCTGGCCACACCGGAAGTGACACTAGGTGGCGCACCAGAAGTGACCAGGCAACACCTCTAGGACTGTCAGCAATGATGTGAATGACCAAAAAGGCCAAAAAACACAACAAAATTAATATGTATAAAAAACTATTGGTAAAAGAGGAAGTGTAACCGGGAAAGGTGGAAAAATAACTGCAACCATTTGTGTGGACAAAGTTCACACAAAGGTTAGGGAAAGATGCAATTGGCACCAGCCAGTGGAAACAGACTTACCACTGGAAATGGCGCCCTGGACGTCCGTATGGTCATCTAATCCTTGTAGGTGCTTCCTTAATTCAAAAAACCTTGTTAAAATTTTGGGACTCTTGGGGAAAGAAAAAAAAAATACATGTTTTCTTCTCCCTTTCTTCCATTTCTGTTTATACATTCAAAAATAGTTAATAAATAAATCTGCATAATTGATCCAGAAATCACAATGGCCAAAAATAAAATGAAGGCAGTTCAGATAGGGTGTACAGAAAAGCCTGGTACAGGAACCCAACACATATCAGATAGCAATAGAGGCCAAAAAATGACCTCTGCAGGGAGCAACTGAAAAAATGGCCCTACAAATCCCTAGAGGAAAGGCCTGAAGCTTATGGATTCATTGAGCCCAGGAGGTGAGGTGGCAGCCAAAGAATGGACCCACCTCGTCTCCTTCTGCAAGAGAATTCTGTCCACATCTCTCCCCCTCATGAGTGGGCAGAAATTCCAGGGCAAAAAATGTCATCTTTGTTAGATCAAATGAATGGTATAAACCCATGTGTCGACTGTTTCCATCTTTTTCTTTTGGACGAGGGACACATGGTCCCTAATCCTGTGAAAGGATCTCTTGGTTTATAGATAATATATAGAAAAGCCTTACAAGTGCACCCCATATAATAGACCACCCCAATGGATTGACAGTTGACATAAAAATTGGGTTGATATAAAGTCCCATCTGGAAGGGTTATCTCCTCTAAAACATATCTGCAGAAATCACACCTGCCACACGGGGCAGTGCCTTTCCGAATATCTCTGACAGATCTCTGTGTCAAGTAGCTATGGACCAATTGATACTTTAAGGACCTAGATCTTCTATAGGTAATGGAGGGAGTTGGTTTAACATATTTGGAGATTACTTTGTCATTGGATAATAGAGGCCAATATTTCTGGATAATCTCACGGACTTTTTGATGCTGTTTACAATATGTCGTTATCAGCCGGACCTGCTGATCCGATTTTCGGGGTTTCAACGAATGGATTAATTCAGTTCGATTGTGTGATTTGGCCCTATGGTATGCCTTTTTGAGAATGGAATGACTGTAGCCTCTATCCAAGAGGCGTAACTGCAAGGCCCATGCTTCCTTTTCAAAGTCCTGGTCGCGGCTGCAGTTCCTTCTTATTCGTAGATATTGACTATAAGGAATGCTCACCACCAAGGACTTAGGGTGGGAGCTGGCCGCGTGTAAGATGGTGTTTCCTGCCGAGGACTTCCTAAAAAGGGAGGAGCCAAGTGTACCATCTGAATTAAGATAAATAGAAATATCCAAGAAATTGATCATATTATGATCGTACGTCATAGTGAATTTGAGATTATATCAGTTGGCCTTAAGTTTGTCCAAAAAAAGAAGAAGTTCCTCCTTGGAACCAGTCCACACCACAAAGATGTCGTCGATGAATCGACGCCAAATCAAAACATTGTTAAAAAATTTGCTATAGTCATCTGAGGAGAAAATCTCCCGCTCCCACCCCCCCAAGTACAGATTGGCGTACGATGGGGCACATTTAGTCCCCATTGCAACACCCTGTACCTGGAGGTAGTGGGAGTGGTCGAAGAGAAAGATGTTATTAGTTAGAATAAACTGTAAAAGATCCAAGATGAAACAATTGTAAGCAGAGGCTCCAGGGCCCCTTTCTGATAGGAAGCCCTCCACAACCCCAACCCCCGCTCGTGGGGGATGGAGTTGTAGAGGGCCTCCACATCAATAGCGACCAATAGAGCAATAGAGACCCCAGTGGTACACAAATAGCATCCAGGGATCTCAGGAGGTCAGCAGTGTCCTGTATATAGGAGCTAAGCGAGCCGACATGCGGTGGCAAATAGTCATCCACAAGCTTGCTCACAGGCTCAGTTAAACACCCGTTGCCCTAAACTATTGGGCGACCGGGAGGAAATTTGAGATGCTTATGGACTTTGGGCAAGGCGTATAGGGTGGGGGTCCTGGGGGTTTCAACAATCAAAAAATCAAATGTCTTCTTGTCAATGAGGTCATTGTGAAATGCCCGACTGACAAGGATCTTTAACTTCGTCTCTGCATATTTAACTTGAAAAGAGGGAACGGGTCGATACCAACTGCGGTTACCCAAGAGATCCAGAACCATTTTTTTGTAAAAATCCCTATCCATAACTACTATATTCCCCCCTTTTATCCGAGGGTTTGATGACAATATGATCATTGTGTTTCAAAGAGGATAAAGCTCTGCGAAGGGCGGGTTTCAAGTTGGAGCAACCAGTAGATCGTTTCCAAGCTGTGGCCTGGATCTCTTTGGTAACCTGTTGGGTAAAGGCCCAAATGCTCGGGTTGCCCTGTAGGGCGGGAAAAGAAGTAGATTTTGGTCTATAAAGATGGAGTGGTGGGAAAATCCTCCCAGATGGGGGGTCTGAGGAAGAATTGACAGTTGGCTCCTCCAGGGAATCATCAAATGTATTGCCTTCCTCCCATAATTTCATTAAATCCTGTAATGCCTTTATCTCATTAATGGTTTTATTCATCCAAAGACTGTCCGGATTGACATAAGAACAGCTAGGGTCCTTGTTGAATATAACCTTGAACATTAATTTTCTGGCAAAGAGATGCACATCTTTTATGATCTCAAAAGCACCCACCTCCTGGTCAGGACGGAAGGTCAGGCCCAGGCTGAGAACCCGGATCTGATCTTCCACCAAAGGACAGGAGGATAGATTGATTACTTGCAAACCGCCTTGGCTGTCCCCTTGAGTGTTGGGGGTGCATTGGGAACTTTCTTTATATTTTCCAAATTTGGTGTCAGTGAAAAGATGGGTGCCGTGCGAAGATCCCCAAGATTGGGAAGTCCTTGTGAGTCCCCCCAAAGTGGTAATAACTGTTGGGTGGCTTACCTTGGGTATTGCTCCCAATTGTGAACCCGAATATGAAGAATTGGAGTGTCCATCACCAAAAGAATTAGAGGAGCAAGAAAGTGTGTTTTTTGTTTGTGAGCGAAGCCCGGAACGGGTGGTGTCCTGCGGGGTGCGTTTAGCAGCCGAGACGGTTGACGCTGACCTATCAAATTTACGTTTCTGTGTGCCAGATAATGTATTGGAGTTGGCACCTGCTAGGGATGAGGAAGAAATGGAAGATTCGTCAGAGTCACTTGGATCATGGGCCGAGTTATGTCCAAGAGAAAAAGGTTTGTTCCTCTTTTGTGAGTTCATAGTAGACCATTTGTAGGCCGTACTGCTTTCATATGCCAATCTATCACAGTAGTATTTTTTATCTTTGGTTTTAAGGATATCAGTGACAAAATGTTCTAAATGTTTCTCTAGTGTTAGCTCTCTGTCAGAGAAGGTAGGGTCAGAGACAAGACTGTTGTTGTCAGTGTATAATTTTTCAATGTCTCCATTGATAACCTCTAATTCTCTTTGATAATTCTGGCAGAGAGCCTCCATCATTTTAAAGGAACAGGATTGTAAATTTGATTCCCAATCTGCCTTAAATTCAGGTTCGATTTTTAACAGGTTGGGAAAAATTTGTATCCATAGTCCCCAAGGCACAATTCTATCTTCTATGTATTTCTGAAAATATTTGTTGTTCCAAAAAACACAGGCCTTTTTTTCCAATAATCTTTTTAACCACTTAAGGACCAGCCTCGTTTTGGATTTTAGGTGTTTACATGTTTAAAACAGGTTTTTCTGCTAGAAAATTACTTAGAACCCCCAAACATTATATATGTTTTTTCTTCTAACACCCTAGAGAATACAATGGCGGTCATTGCAATACTTTTTTTTGCACCGTATTTGCGCAGCGGTCTTATAAGCGCACTTTTTTTGGAAAAAATTCACTTTTTTGAATAAAAAAATAAAGCAACAGTAAAGTTATCCCAATTTTTTTTTATATTGTGAAATATAATGTTACGCCAAGTAAATTGATACCCAACATGTCATGCTTGAAAATTGCGCCCGCTCGTGGAATGGCGTCAAACTTTTACCCTCAAAAATCTCCATAGGCGACGTTTAAAAAATTCTACAGGTTGCATATTTTGCGCTACAGAGGAGGTCTAGGGCTAGAATTATTGCTCTCGCTCTACCGGTCGCGGCGATACCTCACATGTGTGGTTTGACCACCGTTTTCATATGCGGGCGCTACTCGCGTATGCGTTCGCTTCTGCGCGCGAGCTCGTCAGAACAGGGGGGTTTTAAAAATTTTTTTTTTCATTTTTATTATTTATTTTACAATATTTTATTTATTTTTACACTGTTTAAAAAAAAAAAAAATTGTGTCACTTTTATTCCTATTACAAGGAATGTAAACATCCCTTGTAATAGAAAAAAGCATGGCAGGACCTCTTAAATATGAGATCTGGGGTCAAAAAGACCTCAGATCTCATATTTACACTAAAATGCAATAAAAAAAAAAAAAAAAAAAAAAAAAGTCATTTAGAAAAATGACATTTGAAAAAATATGCCTTTAAGAGGCGTGGACGGAAGTGACGTTTTGACGTCGCTTCCGCCCAGCAGTGTCATGGAAACGAGTGAGCGCCATCTTGGCCTCACTCGTCTCCAGACACACCACGGCACAGGACGCGATCGCCTCCGCCGCTACCGACAGCTCCGGTAAGCGGCGGAGGGCACCGGATCGCGGCGGGAGGGGAGGGCCCCTCTCCCGCCACCGATAAAAGTGATCTCCCGCCACCGATAAAAGTGAGCTAGCTGCTGCCATAACAACGATATCCCCGTTCAAACTTAGGACGTACATAGTCGTGCGGCGGTCGGAAATTGGTAAACTGACGAAAAAATGATCCATAGTCATACCCCCATAAGAGGAACCTTGGGCTTGATGGATCTTGTCCATTAACCCCTCGAAGCCTATACCTCTATAGGTAGCCATATTTCAAATGCAGATGCTCCTACTACTAAGGAAACAAAAAAGTGAAAATAATTATAAGACAATAATACAGTATGATGAGAAGCAAAAAAAATGGGTGTTTAACCACCCCAATATATCCAAAGGAGAAAATATGAATAATTGCCTCACATCCAATATAAGTATTGGCACCACATCCCTAAAGTATGCAATATACAAAACATAGAAGGAACTGGGATTTTAAAGGTGCAAAAGGGTGACACAGAATTTACATAAAAAATTTTGACATTTTATTTAGAAAAGTTGATAAAAACATATTTGTAAAAAGAGTTTACATTCAATGTACTGAAACAATCTTTAAATAGTGCAACCGAAGGATTCATTTCTCAACATGTTTCACCACATGCCGTGGCTTTTTCAGGAGAGTAGTATCTATCAGGCACTAAGAAAACAATAGAGTAAATTACAAAATACACATTAAAGAGACAATCAAAAAATCAGTATAAATACAAAGCAAAAATAATACCACACATCCAAACTGCCAATGCAATATTCAAGCCAAATATGGGATCTGTTTACCTGTATGCAGGTCTTTCAAAAAATTGAAATAGCGGATTGAATGCAAACTCAAATAGTTAAGCTACTTAAATCGGGAAACAAACCCAGCCGGAGGATCAGCTGATGACCACAGAGGGTAAGTAAAATCGCATTTTTAACTGATGGAAGAGGTCCTAGAATATGAGTGGAGAAAGGAATAAAGCAATCTATTCATTTGAGTCTTCTTAATTCTTTGTTTTATTTTTTATATTTATTTTTTATTTTTTTCTTTCTAAAGAAAAAAAAAAATTTTTTTATATCAATAGAGGAATCTATACCTGTAATGAAGGACTGGCTTGAAACCAAAAGTCCAAGTTGTTTGACTACATTAATTCATGTTTCTTCCAAGACAAAGCCCAAAAAAAAGGGGGAGAAAAGGACAGCAAAAAAACCTAAAAACAGCAAGATTTCAGTCAGAAGACCCTAAACTAAAGCAAGGGTTCATCAAGGATTGGTCTAGAATTTCTTCAGAATAGCATAAAATACCTGGATCAAATGATATATAAAGAAAATGACATGCTCCTCCTCTCAGGCTGGATCTCTATAGAACCAACACCAGAGTGTTTAAATACCCTCCCCCTCTCCAAATTTGGCGCCAAAAAACGGCGCCAAAACCTAGGGGCGGACACTGCAGGGGCATCTACTAATAGGCAGTAAAACCGAAAGTGACACTTCTGGCTAAATCAGGAAGAGAAATACATCAATCAAATCAGTATAGTCAATAGTGCTGGCCACACCGGAAGTGACACTAGGTGGCGCACCAGAAGTGACCAGGCAACACCTCTAGGACTGTCAGCAATGATGTGAATGACCAAAAAGGCCAAAAAACACAACAAAATTACACAAAAGAGGAAGTGTAACCGCGCATTTGTCAGTTAAAGCAACGCAGTGCCATATTGCAAAAAATGGCCTGGTCATGAATGGGTGTAAACCTTCCAGAGCTGCAGTTAAATATAGTCAATAAAGCGGTTCCAATGTATAAATTTACATATGAATCTAGGGGATGTCCAATAAAATTCTCCAAAGTATGGGATATTTGGACAGAGTCCAGAGATACTGTTGGATCCTCAGCAACCCCTTCATAGGATACTCTGTTTTGCTTCTGTTTTTTATTATTATTATTATACAGGATTTATATAGCGCCGACAGTTTACGCAGCACTTTACAACATTAGGGCAGACAGTACAATTACAATACAATTCAATACAGGGGGGAATCAGAGGGCCCTGCTATTTAGAGCTTACAATCTAGGAGGGAGGGTCAGGTTATACAAAAGGGTAATAGCTGTGGGGGATGAGCTAATGGAGAAAATAGTGCAGTTGTTAGATGGAGGTAGATAGGCTTCTCTGAAGAGGAAAGTTTTCAGGAATCGCCTAAAAGTGGATAAATTTGGAGACAGTCTGACAGATTGGGGTAGCGAATTCCAGAGGATGGGCGAGGCTCGGGAGAAGTCCTGGAGGCGGATATGGGAGGAGGTGATGAGGGAGCTAGAGAGCAAGAGGTCCTGGGAGGAACGGAGAGGGCGATTAGGTTGGTATTTTGAGACTAGGCTAGTGATGTAGCTGGGGGCAGAATTGTGGATGGCTTTGTAACTTAATGTTAGTATTTTGAATTTAATTTGTTGGGCAAGTGGCAGCCAATGGAGGGATTGGCAGGGAGGGGTAGCAGACACTGTGCGGTTTGTAAGGTGGATGAGTCTGGCAGCAGCATTCATGATTCAATGAGGAGGGAGTTGCAAGAGTCAAGGCGAGAGATAACCAGGGAGTAAATCAGGAGCTTTGTGGTTTCCTTGGTTAGAAAGGGACGTAGTTTGGAGATGTTGCGGAGGTTAAGGTGGCAAGCTTTGGAAAGTGATTGGATGTGGGGCCGAAAGGAGAGTTCAGAGTCCAGGATAACACCTAGCACGCTGACATGTGGGGATGGGTGGATGGTTGTGCCATTGCTCTTGACAGAGAAGTCAGGGGAAGAGGCACGTGGGGGAGGAAATATTATAAGCTCGGTTTTGGCCAAGTTGAGTTTGAGGAAGTGGTGTGACATCCATACAGATATGTCTGTTAGTAAGTTAGTGATGCGTGAGGAGACTGATGGAGTGAGTTGAGGGGTGGAGAGATAGATTTGTGTGTCATCAGCGTAGAAATGATATTGAAAGCCGTGAGAGGCTATCAGCTGACCCAGGGAAGAGGTGTAGATTGAAAATAAAAGAGGTCCAAGAACAGAACCTTGGGGGACCCCGACGGAGAAGGGAAGAGGAGTGGAGGAAGTAGAATTGTAAGTGACACTGAAGGTGCATTGGGATAGGTAGGATGAGAGCCACTGAAGAGCATTGTCACGAAGACCAAGGAAGTAAAGTTTTTTGAGGAGGAGGGGGTGGTCAACCGTGTCAAAGGCAGCTAAAGGGTCCAGAAGTAGGAGTACAGAATAGTGTCCGTTGGTTTTTGCAGTTAGTAGGTCATTTGTGAGTTTTAAAAGAGCAGTTTCTGTGGAGTGATGAGGGCGAAATCCAGATTGAAGGGGATCAAGAAGGTTATTCTTAATGAGGTGGTCACTCAGTTGGCTGTAAACCAGGCGTTCAAGGAATTTAGAGGGAAAGGGGAGCAAGGGGATAGGTCACAGGTTGTTAAGATTGGCAGGGTCCAAGGACGTCCTTTTAAGTATGGGGCTGACCAGTGCATGTTTTAGAGCATTGGGGAAAATGCCAGAGGTGAGGGAGAGATTGAAGATGTGGGTTAGAGAGTGTAGGATAGATTCAGAGGGCGACCATAGTGTTTGAGAGGGAATAGGGTCCAGAAGGGCAGGTGGTTAGGTGGGCGTTAGAAAGGAGTTTAACTTCATCTGTAGTAGCAGATTTGAATAAGGGGAGTGTCAATTGTACCTCTTGATATGGGGTCTTAGCTGGGGGAGATACCTTGTCACGTCAATACTCACCGAGGCCGAGATGCCGAGAGCGGCTCGCCCTTACGACCACGCGCACCCGAACCCCCGAAGGTGATACAGGGGATCGGAAGCACACGGAGGCACGGTCTTCCGGTGGCTGCGGAAGGTAGACTTGGATTCGCTGTAGGAGTAGGAAGACACCTGGTGGGTACCGTGCAGGACTGGAGTGCCTGAGAGCAGGGAAGTCCGTAGGGCAAGCAGAGGTCAGAGGTATCAAGCAGGCAGGCAGAGTGGTTCTTTAATAAGCAGAGGTCAGAGGTATCAGGCAGGCAAATAGAATAGTCCTTATAACAAGCAGAGATCAGGGGTATCAGGCAGGCAGGTAGAGTGGTCGTTAAACAAGCAGAGGTCAGGGGTATCAGGCAGGCAGGTAGAATAGTCCTTTAAACAAGCAGAAATCAGGGGTATCCGGCAGACAGGTAGAGTGGTCGTTAAACAAGCAGAGGTCAGGGGTATCAGGCAGGCAGGTAGAATAGTCCTTAAACAAGCAGAGATCAAGGGGTATCCAGCAGGCAGGTAGAGTGGTCTTTTAAACAGGCAGAGGTCAGGTGGATCCAGTAAACAGGAACAGGGAACTTTCTCAGAGCAAGGTACACGGAAGCAGCTGACGACAAACCAGCAACCCGACTGGGCGCTGGAGTCGTCTGAAGTAGCCTCCCGGCGAGCGCGTCAGCGTGACGTGCTACCGGGCACCCGCACGGGCGATGGCACGCACACGGGGACCGCCGTGCACCCGCGCGCGCCGCACCATCGGGCCGCGAATGGGTGCACGTCTCAACACCAGCCTGCTGCGCATGCGCCCCGCAGCCCGGCGGACGGAGGCGACCTGCGTCTCCTGACAGTGCCCCCCTCCTAAGGGCGGACACTGGACGCCCAAGCTAGACATCAACTCCGGATGGTCTCGATGAAAGGTTTGTATTAAACGAGGAGCATGTAGATTCCTTGCAGGCTCCCAAGAATTGTCCTCAGGTGGGTATCCTTTCCACTGGATCAGGTACTGTAGCTGCCTGCCCCTCTTTCTGCAACCAAGGATGGCCTCCACCTCAAACTCGTTCTCCCCATCCACCCTGATTGGTGGGGGACCTCTCTTCTTTCTGGGAAAGAACTGGGCACAACAGGCTTCAACAGGGGTACGTGGAAGACAGGGTGGATCCTGTACGTCTTTGGCAGTGCTAGTTCCATGGCCACAGAATTGATAATCCTTTTGATAGGGAAAGGACCAATGAACTTAGGTCCCAATTTTCGAGATGGCACCTGTAGTTTAAGGTTAGAGGTGGATAACCAGACTTCTTCCCCTATATCAAACGTTGGATTCTCCTTCCTACCCCGGTCATACTGCTCCTTTAGTTCTTTTGAGCCTTCTGCAACATGCTTTGGATCCTCTGGAAGTTAGCCTGCAAGGAGGTTATTCTGTCATGTACTGCAGGGACTGCCATTTCAGGAATGTCATTAGACAGGAATGTGGGATGAAATCCGCAGTTCGCCCAGAAAGGCGTTTGGTTAGTAGCTGCGTGAATGGAGTTATTATAAGCGAACTCTGCATACAGAAGAAGATTTGCCCAATCATCCTGGGATCCTGAGCAGAAGCAACGGAGGTATTGCTCTAAGGTCTGGTTTGTTCTCTCCGTTTGACCGTTGCTCTGAGGGTGGTAGGCTGACGAGAGGCACACTTTGATATCCAAGGCTTTGCAGATTTCTTTCCAGAATTTGGACGTAAATTACACGCCCCTGTCCGACACTATACTCTTTGGTACACCGTGGAGTCTTATGACCTCTTTCAGGAAAATATTGGCCGTCTCTACTGCAGAAGGGGTACCCTCCATGGGCCAGAAGTGGGCCATTTTGGATAAACGGTCGACCACAACAAAAATAGTAGTAAAGCCTCCTGAGGCCGGCAAGTCCACGATAAAATCCATGGACACGTCGGTCCATGGTCGTTCTGGAATAGGTAGCGGTTTAAGTAAACCCCAGGACCTGGTGTTTTGGCCCTTGTTCCGTTGACACAGGGGACAGGAGGCCACGTATTCCCTGCAATCCCGTCTCCACCCTGGCCACAAGAAGGAGCGAGAGATCAGGTCAGATGTTTTCCTAACTCCGAAGTGACCGGCCAGTTTGTGGTCGTGGCACATTTTGAGGGTTGTTGACCGGGTTTCCTGAGGTACAAAAATTTTACCCCGGATCCAAAAAAACCCCCCATCTTTCTTCAAAGACTGTACCTCTGGTTCCGTACATGAATTGGATGAGGTTTTGATGGATGATACTAAGTCCGTCTGTGCCAGCCCAAGGAAATTTGGAGGAGAGAGGATTGTGCTTGGTTCCGGAGTTTTGGGGATCCGCTGAAAACATCCGAGAAAGGGCGTCTGCCTTCCCATTCTTTGCACCAGGTCTATAAGAAATATGAAAATTGAAGCGAGAGAAGAATAGAGCCCAACGGGCTTGTCTGGGTTTGAGTCGTTTTGCTGTTCGGAGGTATTCAAGGTTCTTGTGATCTGTGAAGATCATCACTGGGTGGAGTGCCCCCTCAAGTAAATATCTCCATTCCTCCAGGGCGAATTTTATGGCCAGCAGCTCCCTGTCACCTACATCGTAAATTAATTCCGCTGAGCTGAGTCTCCGGGATGCAAATGCAACTGGATGTAGAATGGCTTTAGGTCCTTGTCTTAGGGAAAGAATTGCTCCCGTTGTGATCTCTGATGCGTCCACTTCCAATACGAATGGTTGTGAAGGATCAGGGTGTCGGAGAATGGGAGCGGAGCTGAACAGGTTTTTTAGTTTCAGGAAGGCTTCCTGTGCGGCTTGGGACCACCGGAATGAGCCGTGCTGGCGGGTTAGCTGGGTGATAGGTGTCACTATAGCAGAGAATCCAACGATAAATTTTCGGTAAAAGTTGGCGAATCCTATAAACCGTTGGACTCCCTTTTTGTCAGATGGAGCTGGCCACTCTTGGATAGCTTGTATCTTTTGGGGGTCCATTTCAACCCCATTTGCAGATATGATGAACCCCAAAAATTGCACGACTGGTTTCTCAAACTCACACTTCTCCATTTTTAAGTAGAGTTTGTGTTGCTTCAGAATGGCAAGAACTGTTTTGACGTGCCCCCTGTGCAGCTCAATCGTGGAAGAAAAAACTAGTATATCGTCCAAATAGACTACAAGGAAATCATCAAGGTATTTGCGGAAAATGTCATTCACTAGGTGTTGAAAGGTGGCTGGAGCATTACAAAGCCCGAATGGCATCACCAAGTATTCGAAATCCCTGGACTTGAAGGCCGTCTTCCATTCGTCCCCGGTCCTAATTCTGACAAGGTTATATGCCCCCCGGAGATCTAATTTGGAAAAGACTCTAGCTGACCGGAACCGTTGGAACAGCTCTGGAATGAGCGGCAATGGATACTGATTCTTGATGGTGGTGTTATTTAACTGCCGATAATCCACACAGGGTCTAAGGGAGCCGTCCTTCTTCCCGACAAAGAATATACCCGCTCCAGCAGGTGAGGAAGAGGGACGGATGAACCCCTTCTTCAAGTTTTCGTCAATATATTGTTTGAGAACCTCCAGCTCCGTTTCTGAAAGGGGAAATATACGACCAAATGGAATCTCTGACCCTGGCAGTAAGTCGATTGGGCAGTCATAAGGTCGATGAGGCGGAAGGCGATCGGCCATTTGTTTGCTGAAGACCTCCTGGAACTCAAGATACTCCTGAGGAACATGTTGGAGGTTAACTGAAGGAGCCGTAATTGTGGCACAGATCTTGGGCTCCAAAGGAAGACAATGTTGAGAACAGTATGAAGAGGGAAACGAAACCGCCTTATTACTCCATTGGATCAGAGGATCGTGAGCCTGTAGCCAGGGTAATCCTAGAATGACTGGAAACATGGGAGAGTGAATAAGGTCTAGGCGTAGGAGCTCTTGGTGCCCGGAGTCAGTAGTTACTAGAATGGGTTGGGTCTCCTGGGTAATTGGACCTGAACTGGGAAGAGACCCATCAGCCAAGTGAACCCGTAGGTGTTGAGCTTTGGCTTGCAAGGGTACATGCAGGTTCCGGGCCAGAGCAGCGTCCATAAAGCAACTGCATGCATCTGAATCAATGATCGCTGGCAGGCGGGACTCCCCTTCCGGTAGCTGTAGAGAAATAAACAACATGAGGTAAGATTTAGGAGCATTGTTGTCTTGGCAATTCATTGATTTTGGCTGAAAAAACTTACTGGGCCTTATCGGGCAGTTGCGCAGGAAGTGTCCGGCTCCCCCGCAATAGAGACACAAGTTGGACTGCCGTCTACGTTGTCTTTCTTCCGAGGTCAGTGGAGGCCGTACCAGACCAAGCTGCATAGGTTCTATATCGGGAAGGGTAGTAGACCCGGCTGTCATAGGAGACGGTATTTGAGTAGGTTGAGGTCTTGATGTCGTCCACACAGGGCGTGGACTTTGGAACCGTTCTGAACGACGTTCCCGCAAACGTCTATCCAGTTTAGTGGCTGCCTGGATTAACTCCTCCAAAGATGCGGGGGTCTCCATCCTGGCCAACTCGTCCTTAAGGAGTTCGGACAGGCCTTGGCGGTACTGATAGCGTAGGGCTGGCTCATTCCAATTTGTATCGGCCGCCCATTTACGGAATTCCACCGTATAATCTTCAATTGGTCTCCTTCCTTGGGCTAGGTGGTGCAGGATAGCTTCGGCCGTAGCCATGCGTTGTGGGTCATCATAAAGCTGCGACATACTCTCGAAGAACGTATCGATTGTATTAAGCACCTGACTTCCCGACTCCATCAAGCCGTGGGCCCAGGCCTGGGGTTCTTAGGACAACAGAGAGATCGCAAATCCCACCTTAACCACTTCTGATGCAAAGGTTCGGGGCTGCAGAGCAAAATAAAGAGTGCATGCATTCTTAAAAGCTCTAAATTTCTTATGCCGCGTACACACGGTCGGACTTTTCGTCTACAAAAGTCCAACAGACGCTGACGGACTAAAGCTGGCTGGTAATCCGATCGTGTGTGGGCTTCTCCGGACTTTCAACGGACTTTTTTAGCCTCAAATCCGATGGACTTTAGATTTGAAGCATGCTTCAAATCTTTACGTCGTAACTACGACGGACCCCGAAGTCCGCTCGTCTGTATGCTAGTCCGACGGACAAAAAAACGACGCATGCTCATAAGCAAAAACTAAACGGAAGCACTCGGTCTAGTAAAACTAGTGTTCGTATTGTGGGTAGCACATTCATCACGCTGCAAAATCTGTGATCGTTGAATGCAGCACATTTTAT